>NW_005370777.1:3289636-3299179 GCF_000412655.1 Myotis brandtii
GAGGGCGCCCGCGGCTACTTTCGCCGCCCCAGCCCCGCCCCTGGTCCAGCGCAGGTGCCCCCATGGAGCCTGTGTGGACTAATGAGTAAGGGAAACTGCCATAAGAGACGGGTTTCTTAAGTTCTCTAAACCTCTTAAGAAATATCTAAGCCACTATTGTCAGTTATGACTATATATTTATTCATTCATTCACAACAAATATGCCTTGAGGTGCCCACTGTTTTCCTAGCACTGTAGTAGCACTAGGGATACCCGAGCAATCCAACTGAACCCAGATCTCTGCCTTCTTGGAGTGGACTTTCAAATAGGATTTATTTAAGGTAGCAGAAATGAGATCACGCATGCTCCCTGCTCCTGCTCAGCCCTCGGGAAATGTTGGTGCTTACTATTACCAGGTGACTGCATCCACTCGTTCACCTCCTGCAGGAGAAAGGAGTGATCCATTCCTGGGTCCCCGGTGGCAGAGCACAGCCTTCCCTATATTGACAGCTCGATGAGAACTTGATGAATGAATGAAGTGATTGCAAGAACCATCCCCTGGATTTTTGGAGGCGGGTGGAAGTGATGGAAAGGGCGAAGCCCTATTACTCAGGATGCACAGGCTACTCCTCGGGGGAGGGCTTGCATCTTTAAGGAACTGGCCCCCTTTCCCAAGAAAAAGAGGGTGGGCCTCTTCAGGGAACTCCCTCCAGCTCAGACCCTTCTCATTAAAAGCTTACAATGGCATGTTGGGTGTTAGCTAGCCCCTACCCCTTTTGTGGGTATATTTAGAGGTTCCTAGCAGTTTCAGAGGCCCTAAAAACCTTTCTCTTCGAGTTCCCCCTGAAAGAAACTGATCAGAGATAATAACTTATGTTACTAAAGAGAGAGAGAGTCACACCTTAGTAAAAACAAAGCCTAGACAAATGAGAAGACTCTTCTCAATTTTTTAGGTGCTTTAGGCTTTTAACTCCATCTGAACAGAAGCAGTCTGATGCCTTTTTCTGCGTTGGCCCACTGAGACCAGTTTTTTCTCTTAAATGAATTTCAGAAAGATGTAGTGGTCTTCCATTCTTATGTAACAAATTATCACAAACTTAGAAGCTCCACAGTCATTTATTATCTCACAGTTTTCATGGATTAGGCATTCGAGCCCTGGATACTCTTCTCAGGGTCTCGCATGGTGTTGGAGACTCCACTATGGAAATACCTACTTCCAAGTTCCCTCAGATTGTTGGCAGAATTCTTTTCCTTGTGGTTATAGGACTGAGATCCCCGTTGTCTTGCTAGCTATTGACCAAGGACTACTGTCAACTCCTGGAGGCCACTCTCCAATCCTGGCCTTAAGGTTCCTTTCACAGACCCTCTCCTATATCCATTCTTTTTTAAAAACTCACCTGATTAAATCAGGCCCACCTAGATAACCTTCTGTTTTATTAACTTGAAGTTCATTGATAAGAACCTGAAAATGGAAGTGATCTCCCATCATATTCACAGGGGGAAGGGAGTATACAGCCATCTTAGTTCAGGCTGCTGTAATAAAGATCATAGACTAGAAGGCTTAAATATATTTATTTATCACCGTTCTGGAGTCTGGGAAGTCCATGATCAAGGTACTAGGAAGTGAATCAACTATGCTGCCTTTTTGCTGTATCCTCACATGGCCGAGAGAAAGTTATCTCTCTCCTGTCCATATTTATAAGGGGCACCAATCCCAGCATGAGGGACTCTACCCTCATGACTTAATCACTTACCAAAGGCTCCACCTGCTAATACCACATTAAGGATTAGGTCTTCAGCATGTGAATTTAGGGGGGACACAAACATTCAGTCCATAGCAACAGAACATGCATATCAGGGGAGTGAGAATCTTATGAGCCATCTTACAATTCTGCCGACCACAGAAGAAAATAGAGAAAAATAAACCAAGAAAATATAAAGCTTTAGGAATATGCTAATTTACAGATATCAGACTCCTACCTAAAATAACTAATGTCTAAGGGCCACAAGTACTCCCAGGAGCCAAAGTGCCCCTCCTTCTCTCTGGCCTCAGGCCCTCAGACCTCTCCAAGCTCCTCATTCCCCTTCTCTGACCCTCTGCATGAGTAGGAGTTAGAGCCAATGCTGGAACTCAGAGAACACAGGGAATTTACTGAGAGCCACAGGGGAGAAGGGCATTGACACCCACCCATGGTCCTCTGGCCTGGCAGCAAGCAGCAATTAGTAGTGGGGGAGCAGGAGGGTCAACAAGACATACCTGGGTTCAGAGCTCAGCTCTGCCACTTTCTCACCTTGCCACTCTCAGTCTAGTTACTGAATCTCTGTTTCTGCAGCTGTAAAATGAAAACAATCAGACTTCCCTGAGGGTTGCTGTAAGCATTACATGAGATAATATATATGCATCACATGTTTAACACAGCACCTGTATGGTAAGAGTAAACCAATTGGCAAAACATAAAACCTACTCAGCAAGCAGCTTGGAGAAGGAAGCATGGCTATTTCTCAGCATCTACTGGGTACCCAGACGGGATGTACAGGTGTCCATAAAGCATGATGGCTAACCTTGAGACATATCCCATCTAGTTGAAAGACAAGGCAATTTACCCAGCAAACAGGTGCACTTCCATAGAGAGACAGGTCAGGAGCACAGAGTTCTCTTCCCCAGGAAGGACTTTTCACCCAGGACCTGCAAGCACTTGTCCTCCCCAAGTGTTCAAGCCAAAGTTCAAAGGTCTATGTCACCTCAGCAGCTGGCGTTGCCTTGACCAGAACCTATGGTGGCCGAATATAAGGCTCCTGAAGTATCAGACAGAGAGAGGCCAACCCATGGGACCCTCAGTCAGTGACACCTAGAATGCCAGCCAAGAATCCAAGGTTCTATTTACTTCTGCCAAGTAGGAGTGAATCTCAAATGAGATGGTCTTAGAGGAGCTGGTGGGACCAAAGACTGTGAATGGTGCTGTATTGCTTTCCTATGGCTGCCGTAATAAATGATCACAAATGTAGTGGCTTCAAACAACACATCTCTTTTCTTACAGTTCTAGAGGTCAGAAGTCTGAAATCAGTGTCACTGGGCTAAAATCAAGTTGTCAGCAGGGCTGCATTCCTCTGTACGCCTTGGGGAAGAATCCGTGTTTTTTTATTTGTTTGTTTGTTTTTGTTTTCTGTTTTTTGGGGGAGGTTTTGCTTCTTCCAGCATCTAAGGGCTGCCTGCACTCCTTGGTTCATAGGCCCGCATCACTTGGACCTCTGCTTCTACCACATCTCCTTCTCTGACCTTGACATTCCCGCCTCCTTCTTACAAGGATCTTGTGATTACATTGGACCCACCTAGATGATCCAGGATGCTCTTCCTGTGTCAAGATCCCACAACTTAATCACATCTGCAAAGTCTCTTTTTTCATGTAAGGTAACACAGGTTTAAGGGATTGGGATGTGAAGATTTAGATGGGGCCATTTTTTTTTCTTACTACAGATGCCTAGTTCCCTGGATAAGATGCCTGTGAGTATATTTCCCCCAAAATTATTCTGAAAAAAAAAACTACTTATCTCTAGCCCATTTACCTCGTCTAGTCTACAAACAGCTTGGGGATTAAATATATATTTTATTGAAGTAAATTTGTTGAAGGTTAGTGACAAAAACATACTGTGCTCTCAACACCACCAAGAGAATAACTGATCATTAAAATTTGCTTTGAAATGCAACTGATAGGGCACCACTTAATAAGATTTGAAAGCAGAACCTGTATTTTAGCTGCATGCTAGCATTCTTCACCTCAATGTTTGCAAACTGTGATGATCTCCAACACCTATGTTTCCCCTACACTGTTTTTAACTATTCTTTAAATTGACTTGATACTGTATTTTTTTTGACAGTTCAGTGACAGGCACAAATTACTTCACTGTTACCCCGGTAACGAAGGGACCTCCAACTAGAGAAAAAATTAAGGTTAAAATAAAAAGAAGAAGGAATCGTCCAAATTAGCATTAATGAGTCATTGTCCAAGTGTAATCGGGTGTCAACTGGTCACACTTTGGTAGTTTTTCCAGCAAGGACCCCTGAATCAGCAGCGGGGGAAGTCACCCATGTCAGCAAGAATGCTTGTCTCCTGCAAGAAGCAATGGTTTAAAGTTTCTAGAACCTTCTACTCTCCCCTACTTATGCATCTCTTTTATTTGAATGTCTCCTTTGTTTTTCATCTCCTCCTGCTTTTCCCCTTCTGAACATATTAGTTACTATGGAAACGTTGGTGTGAATGTCAGAAAGCTCGGCTCAGAAATGCTTCATAAAGTCAATTTATAGAATGATCTGACATTTATCTCATGTTTGGGAAATTTAAAGAATTTGTGATATTCATGACCTCAGACAGGGTTGGGTGGTAAACAGTGTGCTATATATGGATTTTAAAATTTGTTTTATGTACACTGTGAAAACATCAGATTTTTGTCCTTTAGGCGAAGAATAGCAACAAACACAGGAGTCTGGTTTGGGATTTGAAATTGGATTCATTTTCTATCAGTTCAGGAAGGAGTTCCACTTTCTAAGTTTGTAAGGCTGACTGGAATCTCTTGTGTCAAAATAAACGCTTTCTGAAAAAAATTACAGTTGGATTATTTTTTTTTTAACGTTAACCTGACAATAAGACAAATGGTATTATCCATAATAATGTACACAGGGCAGCAGCAATATCAGCAGAAGGCACAGAAATGCTAACATCCATGCTGTAAAAATGTTTACTTCACTATGGGGAATTTCAGAGTTAGTGTTACCCTAAGGAATAATAATAGCTAATGTTTTTAGAGCACTTACTATGTGTCTGTCCCCATTCTAAGCACTTTACATGTATTAATTCATAAGAGTCCCAAAACAATATTGTGAGGTAGATGCTATCATTACACTTACACTTTTTTCACACAAGGGGAAACAGAGGCACAAAGAGGTTGAGTAACTCATCAAAGTAAGTGACAGAAGCAAAGATTCAAAACAAGGCAGAATCAACCAATGAATGTATAGATAAGTGGAACAACAAATCAATGTTTCTCTCTCTCTCTCTCTCTCTCTCTCTCTCTCTCTCTCTCTCTGAAAAACAAAAGAAAGAAAATCCAGTGTTATCCTATGAGGCAACATTATTTATTCCTAGCCATTCAGTATTTCCCATTTCCTCTGGCAACAACTCCCAGTTTTTGTTTGAGAAAGTCACACCTGCTCAGCTCACTTGCTTGTCGCTCCTGTGCTAGAACAGATCACATAGCCCAGGCCAATCAGCACACTTCAACTCCCAACCTCAGTGATTGGTCCAAAGATGGGCATGTTACCAGATCAGAACCAATGAAACACCAGAAGATTTTTGCCAGGAGTGCTCCAACAGGAAGAGGGGCTCTTTTTCTTCCCTGGAAAACTTAGGCATGGAATGAGCTGCTCTAGCCATCTCTGCCACCATGAAAGGGTTAACCTACAGCATACAGAGGCCACTAGACAGAGAGACTGAAACCTTTGGAACAAAAAGCCTGTGAAAGATGAAAAGAAACCCAGCCAAATGAGCTCTGAATTCAGCAGTATCCCAAATCTGTCTGTTAGACGGTTCAATTATTGAACCAATAAGTCACTGCTGCCTTTGTGTTTAATCTAAATACATTTGAGTTGGCTTACAACAAATAGGAAAAAAAAGGCTTAATGAAGAAAACATGGAGTGTCTGTATCCTTTGAGGGCAGACACTACATTTTGTTCACCGTGTTTGTGGACAAACGTTCCCTTATCTGAGATTCCAAATCCATACTTCTGAAAAGCAAGGTCCCTTTGTAGCTCATTTGGTGACAAAACAGACATGACCTGCATGGACATGAGGTCACTCAGAGTCTTTACTATGCCACTTAATGTGAATATTCCTCTATTTTGCTAAGGAACAACTAATGTGTGTGATTACAGGATGCCAGCACAGATCCTGCAAGAAGCACCAGACTATATAAAGAATATAAACCCTTACCTTTATTAAATAAAAAGTTATAAATTGTGAAGCCCCATAGGTTTTCAATAAAAGACCGTGGACTTCGAATCACAGGATCAACTGAATGAATAAATTGATTGGATAAAAAAGTGCTTACTCTCTGAATAGGATGGGATCTAAGGCAGCTAATGAGAACCACAACATGAAAGCATCCATCATTCCAAAATTATACTGAAGGTAAAAGTATGCTTGCATGACAGACAATAGACAGACATCACATCAGACATCAGATTGATGAATACCAAGACAAAGTGAAAATGCGTAAGTTCAGAACAAAAGCCTCAAATATAGTATTAATAGCATCGTGAACAGAGAATCTGGAAGAAGAATAGAACCGGCAACCTGACTCCCCATCTAGTTACAGTACACTGTAGGTACTATAAACACAAACTTAAAGATGTAAGAGTATTACGATGTTGAGTACATGTGGCTACCAAACTGACTAAACCTTGAAATCCGTATTCCATGTCCTTTCAAGACTTTTTCTAAATCCTTCTGAGTCCTCACATTATATAATAAAAAATGTTACTTTACTTTTTTTTTTACAACATCCTAGAAAACTATCATTCCATGCAATATAAAAAAGAGTACTGGAAATTAATTAAACATACCCTCAAAGTAGCAAACTTTGGGGTCATGACTCATCTGTTTTCTTCCTTGTATCCAGTACCTAAAACAGTAACCATTGCATAGAACAGTGGTTCTCAACCTTCCTAATGCTGGACCCTTTAATACAGTTCCTCATGTTGTGGTGACCCCCAACCATAAAATTATTTTCGTTGCTACTTCATAACTGTAATTTTGTTACTGTTATGAATCGTAATGTAAATATCTGATATGCAGGATGTATTTTCATTGTTACAAATTGAACATAATTAAAGCATAGTGATTAATCACAAAAACAATATGTAATTATATATGTGTTTTCGATGGTCTTAGGCGACCCCTGTGAAAGGGTCGTTCGACCCCAAGGAGTCGCGACCCACAGGTTGAGAACCGCTGGCATAGAAGGTGCTTAAAATGTGCTTTATTAATGAATGAAATAAGGACTTCATTCTGATACCTCTGCCACCTGACCAACACTGACAAGTTTTCAGTGGGACAACTGACAGAGGGGAAAAACTAGAGAATGCCTCTCAACTGAGTCTGTATAAAATATCTTGAATCTGTCCAGTTCTTTCAAGTTCCTCTGCCACTTCAGTCTCATTTTAGCAGATAAATAATGTGTATGATTTTTAAAATGGGGGGGAATGTTTTCTCATTTCACTAGCATTCAAATAGAATAGGTGTCTTTTGACATAAGCTGTGCTTCAAATATATTTTGAAAAAATTCAATTTGTCTGAATGCAAAATGAAGCACGATTGAATTTTGACATTTTAATTTTAGTTGAGCTAACAGATTTCACTTGAAAAGGACTCACAATATCTACATCAAGGGCATGTCAACTATCTTCAACCATTATTGTCATTTTTCTATGTTCATAAATTTATCCTACTATAATACATGCCATCATTTGACATATGTGAAAGAGGAAGGATCACGGTTAATCAAATTTCCAGTTTATCACATATCTCATAAACACCATCCAGGAATTACAGGAATGAATAATTTATAACAATCCCTACATTTATTCCACCTTTCAATGGATAACATTAGACATGAGATGATACTGAACCTCTATGGAGGTCATAGCATCATACTAGATATTACACCTACAGAAAGCATTCAGAATAGCCTCTGGAGACAAATCATCTCAATTCTTTTTGTTGTTGTTGTTAATCCTCACCTGAGGATATTCCTCCATTGATTTTTTAGAGCAAGTGAAAGGGGGCGGGGGGAGAGACAGAGAAACATTGATGTGAGAGAGACACATTGATTGGTTGCCTTTTGCACATACCCCGACTGGGCCAAGGCTTTATCCACTGAGCTAGACTGGCTAGGGCTCACGCAATCCTATAAACGTTATAATGGGGTAGAAAATAAATTTTTGGATGCAGAGACAGCATGCTTGTTTTTTTGGTCATGGAAAAAAATGTGACAAAGGAGGTGACATGTCAGAAGTATCCTGAAGGACCTGTAGGATTTTGCCAGGCAAAGAGAAGAATGAGAGTGATGGCCTAGGGCCATGAAATGGCCTGATGCTTTCTGGAACCTGAGATTAGAATATCAGGGACAGGGTATGTGGAATAGCAGGAGACTTAAGACTTAAGTCTTAAGGAAGGACCAGGATGCCACACAAGACCATGGCCTTTTCCTATAGACAATTAGATTTGCCTTTTGGGTAAAGACAACTCTTGTAGAGGTGTAAACAAGAGACAAGAAGGAATAGAGGCAAACAGAGGTCTAATCAGGTGGCCCTTGCAAATATCTCAGCCAGGCATGATGAAGCTCTAAATAACAGCAGCTGGAATAGAGGTGAGTCAAGATGCTTATTAACTGATGCTTACCTACTGCTACAAAATAAAGTCAAAAAACCTCAGTGGCATTTATTCCCACAGGTCTGATGGTCAGTTGGGCTGCACTAGGATGGGTTTGGCTGAGCAGCTTGGCTGAGACAACTCTGCTTTACATGTCTCCTGCTCCTCTTGAGACCAGCAGCTAGCCCAGGTAGCTTTTCGTGTTTTTAATGTTCATGTTGGAAGTACAAGGTAGCATGTAGGAACATGTAAGACCTCTTAAAGCCTAGACTTGGAATTGGCACGCCATCATTTTGGCTTTATTGTTCAAAGCAAGCCACATGGCAAAATCCAAAGTTCACAAAGTGAGGAAATGTACTGCCACTTTTAGCAGAAATAGCAGTCAAAGAGCAAAGAACAGGAATACAAGTAGAGGTGAAGGACTGGTGACAATAATGTACTACTGTACCATTCTCTCTGGCCCACAATAATTCCTGTTCCTCTCAAATACAATGTATGCTCATCCCCATCCAAGGACTCTAAGCGTTGCATCCAATCACCCACAGCATTAGTCTGTTAATATAGTCAATTACATTAATCTACACTAATAAAAGACAAACATGCAAATTGACCATACCTTTGCTATACCTGAAGCCACACCCACCACCCAATCAGAGTGACTATATGCAAATTAACCCAACTAAGATGGCGGCCGGCAGCCATGGAGCTGGAACAAGCAGGAGGCTTGGTTGCCCCAATGATGGAGGAAGCCAAGCTTCACACCTGCCGCGGCCGGCTCTGAGCTCCATTCAAGCAACAAAGTTTCAATTATAGGAGGTAAATAAATCCCAGAATAAAAAAAAAAAAAGAAAAGAAGGAGAGGCTGGGAGCTTCCGTCACCGGGGGTGGGGGGGGGCACTTGGCCAGCCTAAAAACGGCCCTCAGCCCCTCACTCAGACTGCCAGGCACCCCAGTGGGAACCCCCCATCCTAAAAGGGGTGTGGCCAGCCTGAAAACAGCCATCAGCCCCTCACCCAGGCTGGCCAGGCACCCCAGTGGGGACCCCCCACCCTAAAAGGGGTGTGATCAGCCTGAAAATAGCCATCAGTCCCTCACCCAGGCTGGCCAAACCTCCATGGGGTGAGGGTCCCCACTGGGGGG
>NW_005370777.1:3299256-3319390 GCF_000412655.1 Myotis brandtii
TATAATAAAAGGGTAATATGCAAACTGACCCTAACAGCAGAACGACTGGGAATGACTGGTCACTATGACACACACTGACCATCAGGGGGCAGATGCTCAATGCAGGAGCTGCCCCCTGGTGGTCAGTGTGCTCCCACAAGGGGAGCTCTGCTCAGCCACAAGCCAGGCTGATGGCTGCCAGTACAGCAGTGGCGGTGGGAGCCTCTCCCGCCTCCTCAGCAGCACAAAGGATGTCCAACTGCAGCTTAGGCCTGCTCCCCGCTGGCAAGTGGACATCCCTCGAGGGCTGCCAGGCTGCCAGAGGGATGTCTGACTGCCAGCTTGGGCCCGATCCCCCAGGGAGCGGGCCTAAGCCAGCAGGTGGACATCCTCCAAGGGGTCCCAGACTGCAAGAGGGCATAGGCCGGGCTGAGGAACCCCCCCGAGTGCACAAATTTTTGTACACCGGGCCTCTAGTGTCCTAATATTAGCCCAAATTTACATTCTTGAGATAAACCTCACTAGGTCAAATGTATTATGCTTTTTATACGTAGTTGAATTCAAATTGCTAAAATTTTTTTTATAACTTTTGCATGTGTTTATGATAAATATTGGAGTGTAGTTTTGACTTTGGTATCAGAGTAATGCTGGCCTTAAACAATGAGTTGGGAATTATCCCTTTATTTTCTGATAACATTTGTTAAGAATTAAAATATCTGCCCGTTAAACATTTGAAATAATTCACCAGAGTAACCATTTAGGTTTGGCATTTTGTCAGAATTATCGGTAGAATCTGTAGCAATGTTACTTCTCTCATTCCTGATATTATTTATGTCTTTTTTATTCATCAGTCTGGCTAAAGGTTTGTCAATTTTGTTGATCTAAAAGAACTAGCTTCTAATTTTACTGATTTTCTCAATTGATTTCTATTGCATAATTTCTTCTTTAATCTTTATCCTTTCATTTGTGCACTTTGTGTTTCAATTGCTATTATTTTTCTAGAGTAGGTTGGATGCTAAAGTCACTGACTTGAGTCCTTTCCTTTTCTAATACAGACATTTATTGATATAAATGTCCCTAAAAGTACTTGCTTTAGCTGATTCCTACAAATTTTTTTTTTTCCCCCAGGCAGCAGGAGCAGCGGAGCTCGTCAACGTTTATTACAAGAGAACAACAGCAGCGCCGGGGCAGGGGCGCCCGCACTCACTTGCCCCTGAGGTAGATGTTGGGGGTCTGCCAGTCGGGAGGGGCTTCCTTCAGGCCTGCCTTCAGCCAGATGCGCTTCAGGTCTTTCTCGAACCTCACCTGCTTTCGTTTCAGGCATCCTTCCCGAACCTTCCGCCGCAGAAACCGGGTCCTCTTGACTAGCTTGCGGTACTTATGATGGTTCATCTTCCGTCGGCGGATCTTCAGCACGTTTTTGCACTGAATCTGGGGTGCATCCTGCACCTCTTCACGCCCCTGCTCGGCCCCTTCCCCCACCTGGCCAGGCGGACACTCGTAGGCCTGGGCCGGTGCCGCAGTCCCTGGGACCCCAGCATCCAGTCTGGGCAGCAGGTAGTGGGCGGTCAGCCAGCTCTCCAGGGGACTGATGGACATCTTCCTGGGGACCAGCGTCTCCTCGAGCTCCAGCTGGACCCCCTTGCCCGGGAGGACAGCAACCCTACTCGGGCCTGCTGGTTGCATGCTGTAGCGGGGCCTGCAGGCATGGCTGCCTGGCACCCCTGAGACAGGCCAGGGCCCACGGAGGCCTGCCCGGGGCGCAACCCACAGCAGCTGAGATATCAGACACGCCAGGAACATGGTCTGCGGGTGGCAGCCCAGGTGCTCAGCGGAGCATTCCGCTGCGGTGCGCTGGCACTTCCGGTCCGGTCTTCAGCCCGGGTGACGCCTGGCGGTTCCTACGTCTAGCGCCCCCTGGCACGCTTACAGAGCCCAACTCCGCGTCGGCTCAGGCCCCAGTGGCTGATTCCTACAAATTTTGATAATTTTTCATTTGCATTTAGTTCAATATATTTTTAAATTTCTTATTTTTATATTAAAATGATTTGTCTTTATATTTAAAGTGAATTTCTGATTCAGTATATCCTATATATTAAAAGGCTAATATGCAAATCGACCAAACAGAATGATCAGTCACTATGATGCACACTGACCACCAGGGAGCAGACACTCAATGCCGGAGCTGCCCCCTGGTGGTCAGTGTGCTCCCCAGAAGCCAGGCTCATGGCTGGTGAGCGCAGCAGCAGTGGCGGGAGCCTCTCCTGCCTCCATGGCAGCGCTAAGGATGTCCCGCAGGGAATGGGCCTAAGCCGTCAGTCGGACATTCCCCGTGGGTTCCTGGACTGCGAGAGGGCGCAAACTGGGCTGAGGAATGCCCCCTGAGTGCACAAATCTCATGCACTGGGCCTCTAGTAGTTGGATAAAAGACAGTCTAATAAGAGCACCTGATAATTTAGTCTTATGCAATTATTGATAGTGCTGTTTGTTTTCCATCTTACAAGTTATTTTTTGTCCTATTTTTTGTTCCCCTTTTTTCTTTTCCTTCCTTCTTTTGGATTATTTTTATGGCTATATGTTACTATTTTTGTTGGTTTATTAGTTTTAACTGCTTTTCTTCTTGTGATTGCTTTAGGTTTTACATTATACATTTTTATCATAGACTACTTTCAAGTAATATTGTCATCAGACATTTTGCTTTACTTATGTGTCAACCATACAATAGCTTATAATTTTTGCTTTAAATAGTAAATTAACCTTTAGAGATAAAGTAAGAAAAAAATCCTACATTTGTTCACATATACACAATTTTTGGTGTTCTTCATTCATTTGAATAGAAGATTTCTATCTGGTACCATTTTCCTTCTGACTAAAGGCATTCTTTAACATTTCCTTATGATGAATTCCTTTAGTGTTTATAGTTCTGAAAAAGTTTTAATATTTCATTTTAATTTTTGAAAGATGTTTTTGCTGGGTATAGAATTCTAAGTTGGGTGTTTTCTTTTGGTATTTGAAAGAGGTTGCTCCACTACCTCTGACATTATCTTTGTTCCTCTGAGCTTTTGACTTTTGCTGCTTAAGAATTTTCCTTTGTCACTGGTTTTAAGAAATTTGATTATGATGTGCTTTGGTGTTATTTTATTTCTTGTGCTTGAGGTTCATTGAGTTTCTTGGGTCTTATCTGCTTTCCTCTTTCAGGGATCATGGTCCCATTCTGTGTAATGTCCATTATTTGAAAACTATTTCACATATTTTGTCTCTAAAAAATTTTAGATGGGTAAACTCAATCCCTATTATTTCAGCTTGGTAAGAGGCAAACATTTAATTTCAGGTTTTCCATATATAAAGATTTTGCTTGTACTTATTTAGCTTTTAAATTCTATGACAAAAAATGTTTCATCAATACACATAAAGTTACTAAAATTGTTTTATTTATCCCTCTTCTTTCAATAAACATCAAGTGCATGTACAGAAAAAGACAACAGGAAAAATATTAATGAATTTAAATAAAGCATATAGGCAAAACACACTTTTGTTTTCTAAGTCTGCTTGATAATGGTATATAAGGAAACTTGTTACAAGTCATAATGCTTTCATAATCTGCCAGGAAAAAAGATCACAGTAGCACCCTTTTATGCTTCAATACAAATGTATTCTCTGAGACACAATAGGAAAAAGTAGTATTTCTGTTTTTATTCCTTGAAGTAGTTATTAGTATGTTTATACTTATTAAAAAATATCCTTAAAAATTTCCATTGCTTTGGAAAATCATAAAGTTAGTAAGCTAACTCAATTTCTTTTTTATTTTAGTATTTTCATCTCAAAAGTCAAAATTGGACAGGAGTAATATATAAAAGGTACATAGTTTAAGTCTTTGGGACAAGAGACTACAAGAAGGTAAACAAACCAATAACCTGCCTAATCTTATATGATTAAAACTCCAGATCACAACAGGTAGATGTACACATCCATCTATTGTCAAAGAGGTATAAATCCTTTTGACAATTACCCTTTCTAAATTTGATGTTAAGGTCAATAATATAAAAATGTTAAATACGGCACACAAAGGATTAGAGAAAGTTAATGATATAAACCACAAAAAGACATCCACGCTTCTCATTTGGGAGAAAATGAACTGCAATAATACAGTAATATTTAGTATCTACTATGAAATTTTCACTGATTATCAGTTGAATCATGTTCATTAAAACTTTGTAGTATAATTTTGCTTATTACTAATTCATGAGATAATTAGTAAATATGCAGCTCTGGTCAAATCTTTCAAATCCTTACAAGTTTTCATAGGTAAAGTGAAGTCTGCTAAGTTTGCTAAAAAAATACAAAAAACAAAAACAAAAAAACACATCAAAAAACAAAAAAAAAAACAACCCAGAATAGAGATTTGTTAGAAGTACAATCCAATAACATAAACGCAATAGATAAAAGATAATTTGTGCAATTCAAAATTCCAACAAATTGTCATATCAAATGTAAAAATAATAAATAGTAGTCATACTTGACTTCATTAAGTTAACAAAATAATTAGTAACCAACCTTGTGTTTTATTAGGTAATTGCTTAGAAACACCAATTGCCATTTTAAAATTACTTTTTCCATAAAAATAGAATGCATATCAAACTCTTTAATCCCAAAAACATCCAAAAAAATTGGAAAGGCAAATGTTAATCAAAAAATATATGTTAAAAAAGGTGATTTTAAAACACCCATAACCTATTTTTTTGCACAATTGTCTTATGAAAAAGGGCACTTAGTGTCTATCTAAAGCTTTCAGAAAAATAAAGATCCTACTGACTTTCCTATAGGCAAATTATACATTGTACAGCTTTTAATATAAAAATATAAATATTTTCGACAGTCAGAGAGAATGAAATAGTGGTTGGTGTAAAATCCCATCACCTTTTTACTTGAAAATTTTTCCCAGAGGCCATAAAAACAACACTGATTCCATGTAGTTCTGTGTTGCCAAAAACTTCCCAAATTAAAAAACATTAAGGTATTCAGTGTAATTTCAAAAGTGGGCTCGCAGTCTTTTGTTTTCTTCTCGTAGTCTTTCAATTTCAGCCACTAAACCTTCATTTACTGAGTATCTTTCCAATAAAGAGTGCATTTCATTCTAGAAAAGGACAAAAATTCTTTTTTAAATTACTTGGCATGTCACATTTATTTGGCATGTTTTACATACTGTCAGCTATCATTTCTCTCATGTTCAATTAACTAGCTAAATGATATTCCTCAGACTTAACCACTCTTATTTGTTAATGTAAATGAAAGACCACTAGTAAAACTTACATATTTGGGAGGCCTATATTTGCACATGCAAGGAGCTTTTTGCGTACTTATTAAAGAAAAAAAGTTGTAAAAAGTTGCCTTACCTATTAAAGGTTAAAAAGAAGACTGAAAGGTAACCCACAGAATTAAAGAACATATTTTCAAATCATATATTTAATAAGGACTTGTATCCAGAACATATAAAGAAGATGGCCAAAGAAGATGGCCAAAATGACCAATAAGCACATGAAAAAATGTACACCATCATTAATAATCAGGGAAATGAAAATCAAAACTATAACGAGAATCACCTCATGCCTACTAGGAGAGTTATAACAAAATCAGGTAACAGAAGTATTGGCAAGGATGTGGAGAAACTGGGGCCCTCAGGCATTTTGGGTAGAAATATGAATGGTACAGCCACTTTGGAAAACACTTTGCTCAAAACGTTAAGCATAGAGTTACCATATGATAACTTACATTTTTTGAATTTTCACAAAATTAAAAATACCAACTTTTGTACAATGTAATCAGCTATGTAGTAAGCATGGGTTTCTGCAGGAGGACTTGGTGGGGATGTGTGGAGAAGCATGCATGGGACTTGGTTGGAAGTCTGTAAGGAAGATTCTCTGAAAGGTCGGGGGCCTCTGAGGGGACCTTGCCAAAGGCAGCAGCCCCTGCCTTGACTTTTCCAAACAAGTCCAAGCCCCCAGGTGCTTTGCTGGAATCTCTATGTTTAGTCTTTTAGACCTGTCCTTGTAGAAGCATGTGCTTTCTCAAGGATACTTACCCTGCTGATTGTATCTAGACCAGCGGTTCTCAACCTGTGGGTCACGACCCCTTTGGGAGTCGAATGACCCTTTCACAGGGGTCGCCTAACACCATCAGAAAACACATATGTAATTACATATTGTTTTTGTGATTAATCCCTATGCTTTAATTATGTTCAATTTGTAACAATGAAATTGGGGGTCACCACAACATGAGGAACTGTATTAAAGGGTCGCGGCATTAGGAAGGTTGAGAACCACTGATCTAGACGTTAATTTTAGTTCAAGCTGCTGTTACAATAAAAGCCTAAGGAGGCAGGCAATTGGGGTTGTTTTGGTGTCTCCTACCAAGCAGCCCCTTAGCCTCTCTTTCACAGGGGCGGGGGGGGGGAAGTGACTAGTTAAAAACTATTTTACTTTTTAAATTTCTAAAACTCCTTCTTTATTTATCATAGGAACTAGATATAAGCAAGTAACAACTATATCACCCTTTAATGGATTTTGCAGATCCACAACTCTACATTCACTTAAAATAACATTTGTCATACATACCAACTGCATGTGAAACTGTTTAATCATCTCCACTTGCAAATTCACAATATCCCTATGACATGCTTCTCTAGGGAAGAATATAAAATACTTGTCAGAATTGTAACAGTTTTACCAACTCTATATCATTCAAGAAACTACTTAAGCTTTCTCATTTTTCAAATTATTGGATGTTAACAATTATTACACTAATAAAAATACCAATACACCTAGCACTTATTTACTATGTGTTAGGCACTTTCTTGTACTTTAAATGTAAGAACTTATTTAAGCTTCACCACCAGTTATAATTATTACCTCCTTTTTACTAATAAAGTAACTGAGCCACAGACCTGTTATAACTTATCCAAAGACATATAGCCAGTAAATAGCAGACCTAAAATATAAACCCAGGCTATCTACTTCCACTATACTATACTACATTCCTTAATATAGAAATTATCAAGACACAGGTTTATATTACAATGAAATACAGATAATATACTAGGTTATAATGTTTTAACTATTATCTATGTTTTAGCCATTAAAAAATACGTCTAGATAAAATAGGAAGGTGTTATTTGGGTGGTTATAACAGTGTATTCAATAAAATGCTATTAATTCATGCTTACAAAAGAATACATGAAAACCATGAAATATAATAATAAAACAGTCACCCACCATAGAATTTCTAAGCTAGAACAGTACCAAAATCATAGAAACTTCCTGTATGCTCCTCTCTGATTCCATCACTTAACTCTTGGGAGAAGCCCAAGAAAGAAGACAATACTACTCTGGTGAATTTTGCTTAAGCAAAAAAATGCTTTACAAGTACATTTGTATAACATAGAATCTCTCTTTACTGAATACATTTCAATTTGCTTGCTTTGAGCATTACAAAAAGAGTACCATATACTATGCAGTCTTGAGTAGTGCACCTTTAGAAAATAATCCAGTATCACATTTTCAAGATTCACGATCTATATATCTGTAGCTCACTGATTTATACTGATCTGTACATTCTCCTGTCAATTGGCATTGGGTTGTTTACAAGTTTTACGGTTACTACCTGAAGTCATCCAATGTTTCCTGTATCATGTTCTGAATAAAACGGATTTGAACAGATGTCAATGGGGCATTTGGCCGATTATTTCCAATGGTATCAGCTATTTTTTCTGACAGTGAACTGGCAACTCCAGCAGTGACAGAGGATGCTAACTTTGGATCTAAAACAAAACAATGAAGAAAATAATAACAGTCAACTTGGACTAAGAGTCATCAAACATTTCTAAATAAGATTTGGCATGAGAAAACTTGAAAAACTCAAAGAACAGTGTTCCTATAACATTTAGAAAAATGCACTGTTTGGAATACAAATCTTAAACTTTCTATGACATTATTTCTAATAGTCATTTATCTATATATATGAATTGCCACTGACTAATGTAGTAACATATGACAGAAGAACTGATCTTGAAGAATCTCTAAACCTCTTATAAGAGATGAATGTGACAAGCTTCAGCACAAACTAGATTAACCAACAGAGTACATGAGTAAAGTAATGCTACAGGCAAAGCCCCAGAGTTTAAGCTAATGCAATGTATCCATAGAAACCTTAAGGTAAAACACAGATATCTATATAAAAGAGTTGCTTCTACACAAAGAGTTGTTTTTGTATGGATAACACTGATAGCTGAACCTAATATCCCTTTAAGTGTGGATCAAGCTTTTAGGGTCTGTGGTATTAACTCTACGAATAGGACTTTAATATGTGGGGGAGAAAAAGATACTAATATAAAATAGTATTGAATGTCAACTGTAATTGACAAATCAAAAAATAACATTAAAAAATACAGTTGGGATGAACATCTTTGTAAATAAATCTTCATCTTAATTTTTAAAAAGATAATTTTAGGTAATTGACCCATTTTCACAGGGTTCTACACCATATTCCTATCTGTACCACGTTATATCAAGACACCTACAGATGAGATCAAAAATGAAATTCACACCAAGAGTGTCAAATAAATGTGGTTATATTTAATCATTCATGTACATTTTATTGTCTTCTAGTAAGAGGGTTACGCTAGAGAAATGTCATAAATTTTAAACTCCTTGAACATTTAAACTCTTTGAACATTTAAAATTTTGTCTGTGATCACTCATTTCAAGTTAAATAGTGAGGGTTTCCAACTTAACACTTTCAAACATTAGAAAGTTTTATGTACTTACTTGGAGCTGAGGATCCATTGATTGTGGGTTCATACAGTAACCGGGCTTCCTTTTCTTTTTCTGGCTTTTCACATTTCTCAGGACTTCTTGTTTGGTTAGATGATGGAGAGGTATTTAGACTTCCAGTATCAGCACCGGAGATCAACTTTGCAAACTTCACATTTAAAATAAACAATTAATATATAAATTCTGGCTTTACCTGTATCATCCACATAATTTGTACCAACTTTCTTTTATCCAGTAGGTAGGGTCAGGTAAAGGAAAAATAAAAAGGGATATAGAAAGAGAAAAAAAATTGCTAGGACTATTGGCAAATAAATCAAGTTTACTAATCAAAAACAATATCAATGATAACATGATAAAGTTCATTTACTAAGCATCAGTCTGTTGAATATAATTTAAAATAGTGATCACAGGCAAAAACAAACAACGCCCTCGCCCCCGCGCCACACACACAAAAAACACCCCCAACCTCTCGTTTATAACTAGTCAGAAATATCTGAAAAATAAGTCAAAAGACATTTTGTACTTTTTGAATGTTATCTTTACAATATCATCCTAAAAATAAATTTGAAAATAAATGGATATACTGCACAACAGATTCAGCCTTCCTGGTAACTTCCTGGTAATATTTGATCATTTTGAATCCTTTCATAATAAATTAACTTCTATATTGAGTACTGTATTATATCACCATCAATTTACTCTAAGAATGTAATGTGGGGATAAGGACACATAAAAATAAAAACATAAAATAAAAAAATAAATTACTCTAAGACTTAGGGTAATTGCCTTGACCACCAACTTGGTGCTTTCCGCCACAATGGAAATACTTCTTAAAATATTCAGGTATAAAATATTACTACACAGACAGCTATATCAAGTTTTTTGACTTATAAAAAAAAAATAGACTATGACATCTGTTGTGTTGCTATCCTCATCACATCCAGAGATAGATTTCAAGAGTATCCTTTAGTTTTTAACACGTGACACCAAGATTGAAGAGTATTTTTCTACGTAGTGAATGCACAGCACTGTCACTAGTTAGGACAAATGCAATGGCAGCTGCCTGCTTCCTAGTGACGGTCTTCATCATGCTTGCTGGTGAGAAACACACAGTGAGCTCAGTACCACTTTCAGGCAGATACCTGTTTGAAGGAGTCTTTAGATTCCTGTTTTCCCAGATACGTTTTCTTAGGTTCAGCTGTCGGATCACAATGTTCATTTTCTTCTTTCCCGGGAGATCCCATAAAGACATTAAAGGGACTAGAATGCAATACTGAAGTGCCTGAAGCTCCTTGATTTTTTCTTGGAGGAAACACTGAGTTCAATTGTGTTAAAAAGTCAAGGCCTGAAAAAAGAGGGAAAAAGCTGTGTTTGCATATGATGTTCTCCAATGTTGGATATTTAACAAAAGCATTTAACCTGACAGGCTAATATGATGGAAAGACACAGAATTTGGATTCAGAAATCAGGTTCATTTGTCAGCTCTAGCCCTTATTTGATGCAAAAAAATCGTAAAAATCCCTGTGACTGCATTCTGATCTGCAAATCTATATATATAAAACCCTAAGCAACTGGTCAACTGTTCGACAGGTCGACCATCTGACTGCTCGCTATGACACGCACTGACCACCTGGGGCAGATGGTGCCTCAACGCAGGAGCTGCCACCTGGTGGTAAGTGTGCTCCCACAGAGGGAGCACCACTCAATGAGCTTACCAAGTGGTGGTGGTGGCAGGCACAGCGAGGCTGTGATGAGCAGGAGCGGCGCGGTACCCGGCCTGGGCTTGGGCTCCTCCCCGGCCACCTGCCGCTTCAGGCACTACTATATCCTTTGGGGGATTTCGGATTGCCAGGCGGATCAGGCTGAAACCAGCAGTCCAACATTCCCCAAAGGGTCCCGGATTTCGAGAGGGCGCAGGCTAGGCTGAGGGACCCTACCGGTGCATGAAACTGGGCACCGGGCCTCTAGTATGTGAATAATGATATCTATTTCCCTGAGTGGTGAGGCTTAAAGGAGATATTGTATATGAAAATACTTTGAAAACTGAAAAACACAATGGACATTTTAATCAGTATTTGACAACGGAAGTGTTCATTTGGTTCACACTGTGGTATATGTCTTGGCAGGCAGCCTCTAAGAAAGCCCCTAATGATCCCTGACTTCTGGCATGGATCCATGCCCTGGAGTAATCCCCTCCCTTTGAATGTGGGTTGGACCTAGTAACTTGCTTCTAACAAAGAGAATACCTTCCAAGCTTATGCTACAAACACACTATGGTTTTCCATCTTGGGTGCCCCCTCTCACTCTCCTGCTCACCAGCTCTAAGGAAAGCCAGTTGGCCCGTTGTCAGCTTCCCTGTGGAGAAGCCCACAGGGGAATAAACCGATTAATGTCTTTGCTCACAGACACATGAGTGAGCTTGGAAGCAGATCTTTGCCCAGTTAAGTCTGGAGATGACTGCAGCCCTATTGACACCCTGATTAAAGCACCAAGAGACCGAAAGCCAAGGGCACTCAAGCTAAGCCATGCTTAACCCACATTTTATGAGATGATAAATGCTCTTTTAAAATTCAAAATGTTGGGGTAATTTGTTACACAGGAATAGAGAACACAATATCACAATTTTCATTAAAATACTTCTCAATAGTTCTTACCATCTCCTTTGCCTATGGACTCATCACCTCCCTTGTTAGCCACAACATCTGTAAGAAAATTAGAAAATCAAATTTAAAAGACAGTAAAAAAGATGCTATAGCAACTTATAATTACTATTCATTCCCCAAAGTGTTCAAGGATAATAATTTTAAGAAGAAAATCTGAGTAAAGTTAAAGCTAGTACTCACATAAACTCCCCTTTTCATTCTTTTAGCTTCACAGTGCAAATATAAAAAGACAATTCTATGATACTAGAAGCCCAGTACACGAAATTCGTGCATGAGTAGGGCCCCTAGGCCTGGCCTGCGATCAGAACTGATCAGGTTTCCCACCTCACCGCCTCCTCCTCCCCTGGCTCCCTCAGCACTCTGCCACCACTGCGGCTGGTCGCCTGCAATGTTCTGCGCCACCCCCTGGTGGTCAGTGTACATCATAGCGAGTGATCGAACTCCCGTTCTCCCGGTTGAACTCCCGAGCAGACACTTTGCATATTAGCTTTTTATATATAGAGAGATAGTTATTCTAATGAGACAGCCAACTATACTAGGAAAAGCACTGTAGTGAGGGCCAAAGGTCTGTAATTCAGTTCTGCCTATACACTTAATAGCTTTGTGACCTTGGACAAATGTTAATACAATTAAACTTCAGTTTCTGCATCTATATAAAGGGAATAATGCCCTGACCATCTCACAAGATTTTATTGAGAATCAACTGAAATAACATAAAAACATTTTGCAAGCAATACAATGCTATAAAACACATAAGGTTTTAAGGTTTTATTAAAATTTATTTCAATGGCAGAAATTTCAATGCTGTAATATTATTCATTTACAAATTACCAACCAAATATTGCTTAACTCCATTTTAATGAATAGAAAAATGGTCAAATTCATCAGAAACTCCAATGGCCAATAAATTGATTGTCATAAATGATTATCATATTAGTAGGACTATTGTGCATCTATCCTATATATATATATTGCATAGCACACATGCACTTTTAAAAGTTATTAGTTTTCCCCTAACAAAAGCAGAAGTATTTAAAAGATGAGTAAATTGAACCAAAACAGATTAAGCCTTTTACCAGTTGAGTTTCATCCTTGCAAATCTCTTGATAATGAAAGCAGTACTATATTTAGTATCCATGTTTTCTTCTCATTAATAATACAAAATTCTAATAAATGAAAGGCATATGGCTCATATACTAATAATATTTTTTAAATAGCTAAATTAATTAAAGAGGAATTTCTTTATTTATCTGGAATACCATTAAAGAGGATTTCATTCATAACTCAAAATCCTCCACAAAGCCCCTTCCTACAGTCTTCAACTTAATAGTTAACTCCAGGGGTTCTCAGAAGCCAAGGTCCCCAACTGGGCACTTACTTCAGAAACCTGTTTCAACTCCAGTGCAAGCCACTTTTCCCTCCTTCACCCACATCTTTCCTCTCTTTCCTCTACCTATGCAGTCTGACCTCTCTTTGTCTTGAAAGAAAGGAATCTTTCCCTTTTTCATTAGGTGGAAGATAAAGGAGTTTGACCTGGCAACTGAAGTATTTTCAGGCTAGCATAAGGCAGAAGACACTCAGTAATTCTATATAATCACGTATGTATTTGTTGTTTCTGATTATGAAATTAATTGGAGAAAATTAATGCTGGAGGGTGGGAACAGCCAGGGAGAGGTCAATGGGGGGAAAAGGTAACATATAATGCAGACAATTTTGAAGTAAAAAATGAAATTTTATAAGACCATAGGCACATGCAACAATTTAAACACCCTGCTATTGTTGGCATTTAAATTCATTCCAGTTTTTCACTATTATACAGTAAACATACAAATCTTTCTGGGCTTTTCAGAATATTGTCTTAGGTAAACTTATAGAAATGGAATTATCAGGCCAAAAAGTATGAGTATTTAAACCTGCCAAAATATTCTCTAGAAATTCACCCATATTGGTAATACTGCTATTAGCAGTGGAACTATCCCATTAAGGTTAATAGAATGAACATTAGTACTAAAAGAACACAGCCAAACAATGGGCCTAGTTCATACAGTGTGAACAACAATGATAAATAATATTTCCATTCAACAAGCTGGCAAAGTTTTTGCTTTTTTTTTTTAAATGGCAACATCTACTAGCAATGAGAAGTGTGTGTGTGTGTGTGTGTGTGTGAGAGAGAGAGAGAGAGAGAGAGAGATAGTTTCATACATAGTGTAAAAGATGAGGCAATATATCACTTAGCCATATTTCTCCATGAAAACATTTAATAAATACCAATTAAATACTAATAATCACAAAAACAAATGTTTTTTAAGTCAGGAAGATATCTTTTATCTATCAATATCCAAGATTTTACAAAAATTTATTAAAAAGTAAATACAAGTAAAAGATTGCCTATGAATGCAAAACTTCCTTTAAGAAACTTTTGTAGAAATTAAAATGTTAACTTCAGAACTATTTGCAAATTTCCCATGTGAAAATTACCAGCATATATTTTGGAATATAGTTACCTAAAATACCAAGGCAAAGGAAAAAATACCACCCCAGGGATTGAGAAAATGAGCAAACTGTCATCACAAGAGTTACACTGAAGCTGCTACCCACATCTCTTAGCCAGAATAAAAATGTAAGACTACCAGCAAGAGAACATGATCCTCTGATCTGAACAGACTTACCATCTCTGATAGGTGAGAACATGTCCCCCAAACTACTTGTTCTAGTATCATCAAGACTGGAGAAATCCTGATTTTTCCCACTGTCTGTTTCCTTAGATAAAATATCTGTGTTGATGCTTCGAGACAAACCTTATAGAAATTAGATATAAAAATGTTAGTACACTTAAAGAAATTTATCAGAAGCGAGGTTCTAAAAATATAAAACTGAAAGCAACAAATGAACAAACAAGAAAAAAGGGGTAAGAGATCAACCAAATGACTTGTAACCCATGGACACAGACAGTAGGGGAGTGAGGGCATGTGCTGGGGGATGGGAACAGCCGGGGAGAGGTCAATGGGAGAAAAAGGAGACATATGTAATACTTTAAACAATGAAGAATTTAAATTAAAAAAAAAAAAGAAAAACAAACAAAAACTCATAGACACAGATAACAGCATGGTAGTTACCAGATGGAAGGGGGGTGGAGTGGGGTATAGGGTAGTGAAGGCTAAAAGGGGTCAAACATATGGTGACAAAGAATTGATTTGGGGTGTAAACATATAATGCAATACAGAGATGATGTATCATAGAATAGTACATTTGAAGGAACATATAATTTTATTAAGCAATGCCACCCCAATAAAATTAATTTTAAAATAATTTTAAAAAGAATATATGATTTTGTGAATAAATAAAAAAAATTAACGTATTACCCATATTATTGGTAATGTTAAAATTGTGAGCGGTAATGTTACAATTGTGAGCATTGGGGGGAAAAGCAGAATTTAACAATGATTCATCTAACCATTACTTTCATGGAATGAAGGGCTCCCCCAAAATCAAATAACTTACTTATCCATATACCACCATGTTATTGTAGCCATTTTTAAATTTTTTTTCTAAAATAATATACATATTTGCTTCTGTCTTAAAAGTATTCTGAACATATAACTTAGCTGATTACCTACAAATGATAATCATAAAAAAAGTCTGTAAGGCATATGTAGACAATGCCTAACAGATAGAAGGATTTAAGTTATGTTAGCTCTCTCCCCAATTTGCAGTGAACAGATATTTTTCCCTCTTCTTTTTCTTCACTAACAGGGGGAGCTTAACATTGCTTTAGGCATTTACGACCTCAAATGACTTCACTGACTTCACAATAGTTTACTAAGAGGAAGGAAACTAGAATCCCAAACTCTTAGAGCAGTGGTTCTCAACCTTCCTAATGCCACGGCCCTTTAATACAGTTCCTCATGTTTCATTGTTACAATTGAACATAATTAAAGCATAGTGATTAATCACAAAAACAATATGTAATTATATATGTGTTTTCCGATGGTCTTAGGCGACCCCTGTGGAAGGGTCCTTCGACCCCCAAAGGAGTTGCGACCCACAGGTTGAGAACCGCTGTTATAGAGAATAGTGAAGTAGACAATAAAAAGGAAGAGGGCTGTTTTTCATTCCTTAAATGGCTGTTCCTTCTGAAAATAAGCAGTAGTAACAAGACTGCAGAAGTTGTTTTTAATAACTAAGTCAGGACCACTTTAGTAGAAGCAACATGAACTTTTTGTCAAACTTCGAATTTATTTTACAAGAAGCTTAAAATGATAATAGTAATAATGATGATCGTGATAACAATATTATTAATTACACCATAATTATTGAGTGCCCACCATATGCCAGGCACTTCTGATACATTTTTCTCTGATTTTCACAATAACCCTAAAAGTTATTATCTGTGGAAGAGAAAAATGAGATTCAGAATGGTTAAGAAAACTGCCCAAAGTCATCCTGGTAAGAAGTGATAGACCTGAGACTTAAACTTAATATACTCTACATGTTTCCGAGGGGGGAAAAATAGACGTGTGTGTGTGTGTGTGTGTGTGTGTGTGTGTGTGTGTGTTTGAGAGAAAATTAGGAAGCAAATGTGGCAAAATTTATAAAATGGTGAATCTGCTGGACAGCTGAGCTCAGGAGTTCTTTATATATTATTGAAACTTTTCTGTAAGTTTGAAATTATTTCAAAATAAAATTAATGAACAGAATTTCTAACTATGGATGCAAAGCAAAAATTCATTTTGCCAGAAACTTTGCTAATCAGGAAAGAGCTGTTAATCAGTGACCCTGCAGACCCAAGTCTTCAATTCCTAATTAATGCTGTCATTGTTAAACATAGCCTCCTTATTAAAAACTAAATGAATACAGACTTCATAAAATTTACAGTAAATGAGAAAAATATTTTGTTTACTTTTTGAAAATTATGCATAAAATTGATAGTAAATTAAAATTTTAAAATAATGGAAATTTTAATATATTTAATTAAACATTTCTGGCAAACATTACTCAAAGTAATTTTGAAAAAGACTTTCTTCTTTTAAGTAGACAGCATTTATTTTTCCACGTAATATGTAATAATTTTTATGGGAGGACAATGTAGTTATTCACAGAAAATTTGTAGTGAATATACCTACAACTTTAAGAAAACTATCCCATATTATGAATGTTAACAAATTAAACTTTTGCTTATACTTGGAAATAGTAAACTCTGACTGAAAAGGCACCAACGAATATTTTTGTCCATGTCAAGTACTTGTCCTAAAAATTTAAAAAGACATGGGTGGGTACATCCATTTCTAATATTTTGAAAACATACTGGCATATATACCATGTAGACTTTTAAAACTATCTGTTGCATGTTGACAGTGTAGTATACTTCTTAAAATAAAAACCAGGTTTTTAGGAATTTAGGGAATATGATCTTTATTGCAGGCAAAGAATATATTCTATAGTAGGTATGGGGAAGCTTATCATCATATTATACTTTCACAATGTCTAAATAAATTCCTCTTTAAGAAATGCTTGATTATCAACATAGAAAAAAATTATTTAAAATTGTAATATTTTCATTTATTTTTATTTAACAAACTGCTAGTATGTGGCTTAATATGAGCCAGGCACTATTTAATACTTAAATATATTCATTTCATCACTTAATTTACCTTTCATTCTAAAATATGAAATAAAAGGAGACAGTAATCGCTTTTTTTTTAAAAAAAGGAAAAAACCTCAGAGATCAAATCATGACATCAAAATTGCATTCTCTACCGATTTACCTGAAGACACAATGTAAAGTCACCCAGTCTAGTTAGTATTAAGAATGAATAATTCGAGTTGACATTATTGTGTTTTTTAAGATAATATTTTTTACAACAGAAGTTCAACTAAATAGACTAAGAAAAATATTTTTTCATTAATTTTTAAAGAAGTTATAGCTGAAGTTAAAATGTTCACTTCTTCAATGATATTTACTAATAATTTCATTTAAATACTCGAGTGAATTTGAGTTCTTGATTCCTGAAGGAAGTATAATTATATATATTGGGGTGAAGGGGTCACTCCAAATACTATATATAAGCACCACTTACCTGCTTTGTCTTGGGCAGCAACTGTGCCTTTCCCCACGGCTGTTGTCATGGGCTGTGGCAGAACCGTGGCCGTGGCAGTGGCTTCTCTGACAGTTCCAGAACTCTGAGCTCCCCCACTGGTGGCACTCACAGGAACAGTCCGTTTGTTCACAGCTGAGGCCTTACTTGAAGAGTCTTTATTTAAACCTGACTGAAATGTAATGGAATATTTAAAAGCTCAGGTTTCTAATGCTCCCTACTGTTATTAATATTTTATAAATTCCCTATTAGATTAAAAATATGTATATATTTTTCCTTACAAATTTTAAGCTTGCTAGTATAGCTGAGAGTTTCCCTCTGAACCAAAAAAGCCTTTTAAAATATGAAGAGGGAAATATGAGAATTAAGTATAAAATTAAAAAAAAATAGTTTTAAAACCAGTATCAAATGGCTTTTTACTAAAATTATATTAAATGCTTTTTATATAAAAATGATTATGATGCTAAACTACACTGTTTGATTGACAACATAAAATTTCTATATTCTGAGCTAGATTTATTTAGTAAAAGAAAAAATTCAGAAAGAAAATGTCTTACCTTAGAAAGAGCAGTGGAGTACTGAAATACTATACATTGCACAGATGTCTTATGAGCACTGATGGTTTTAACTGGTGATTTCAACATCCTTAAATCATACTGATATATTTTCCCACGGGAGGATCCAATAGCCAAAGTGGCACCATCAGGCATGAAATCTACTGCAGTTAGAGGAGTGTCAGCCACTAAAGTTTTCACTAGCCTTTGGAAAGAGAGTAAGTTTATGTAGATATATGAATGTATACAGGTATATAAGCTTATGTGACATATAAATAACTGTAGCATATCAAACCCAAACGAACTTAGAATTGAACAAGTAGCATATACATTCCAAACATTTATTTTAAAGCATACATTTAGAATTAAGAGACATTTCAGTGCAATGGCATATAAAGGAACTGCTGAACACTTCATCCTATTTTCTTATTCACTCTACATGTTCTAGAAGCAGTACCTATTTCTTTAAATAATTGTTACCTTGGCAATGAATATGACAGAATTCCTGGGTGCTACTCAAAAAAAAAAAAAAAAAAAAAAGGGGCTCTGGCCTCAGAATTAAGGAGTCTCCCAGTATTCCTTTTCCATTTGTTGACCTGCTTAAGCCTCAAGAGGACTATGACCTTTCACAGGAGAGCAGCTGCTACTTTGTTCTTAGTTCTGTATCTCCTGACCAAAAAGCTAACTGAACCCATGTGGCTTGATCCTCAGGAAGCAAGGAGAGAAATATGAATACCGACCTACTGAAGCTGAGCTCTTTATTGGAGTGTCCGATATAAGAGAGAAATGCCTTACTGACTCAGGTCTCTTAGTAAATTAGTTCAAAAAAATAGTAAAAAGAAAAAAAAAATGTAAAATAAGTAACAGTAAACTTCTAATAAGGACAGTAGGTCCTTCCCTAGTAATAACATTAGCATTTTTTTTACAGGATTTTTATATATTGTTAGGTATCTTTTTACACCTGTAGCATTTTTGCAGCTTTTATAAAAGCTAACCAAGCACCCTTATAAATCTAAGAAGTACAGGAAGGCACAACAAACTCAGATACTTAGATTATGTGCCCTTTAGCTCTAGACCACTGGTTCTCAACTGGAGGTCGTTAGGATGTCACAACTAGCAAAGTGCTACTGGCATCTAATGGGTAGAGGCCAGGGATGTTGCTGAACATCCCACAGTGCCCAGGACAGTCCTTCACAACCAAGAATCACCCAGCCCAAAATGCCGGTCGTTCAGACACCCTGCTTTACATAAGGAATTAATTTTAAAGCAAATTAATCATATTTTGTTATATTTTTAAAAAGAATAATGTGCATACATGTTAAAATAAAGATATGAAATAATTAGCAGGCTATCCTTCAATGTTCACAATCCAGAAGTGCTCTAAATAAGCCAACCAGAAAAAGTCAAGTACCAAAGGATTTCACTGATATGTGAAATCTAATGAACAAAATACACTAACAATCAAAATAGAAACAGATTCAATAGATACAGAGGACAGACTGTCAGCTGTCAGAGGGGAGGGGGATTGGGGGACTGGGTGAATAGGTGAAAGGTTAAGGAAAAAAACAAAAACCTCATAGGCAAGACAAACAACAGTATGATGATTACAAGAGAGAAAGGCAGAGGGAAGGTAGAGAGGTAGAAGAGGGAAAAGGGAGAATAAATGGTGAAGAAAGACTTCAGTAGGGGTGGTGAACACACAAGGCAATATACAGATGATGTATTATAAAACTGTACACCTCAAACCTATGTAATTTTATTAACCAACTAGAGGCCAGGTGCACAGGTCCCTCAGCCCGGCCTGTGCCCTCTCGCAGTCTGGGACCCCTCGGGGGATGACCACATGCTGGCTTAGGCCTGCTCCCCGGGGGATTGAGCCTAAGCTGGCAATCAGACATCCCTCTGGCAGCCCAGCAGCCCTCGGGGGATGTCCACTTGCCAGCAGGGAGCAGGCCTAAGCTGCAGTCTGACATCCTTAGCGCTGCTGAGGAGGCGGGAGAGGCTCCCACCACCACCGC
>NW_005370777.1:3319876-3331909 GCF_000412655.1 Myotis brandtii
AGCTCAGAGCCGACCAGGATGGGCGGGAAGCTTGGCTTCCTCCATCACTGGAGCAACCAAGCCTCCTGCTCGCTCCTGCTCGCTCCTGCTCGCTCCAGCTCTGTGGCTGCCGGCCGCCATTTCCATGGCCACGACCAGCTGAAAGCAGGTATCTGGGGTTTATTTATCTTCTATAATTGAAACTTTGTTGCCTTCAGGGAGCTCAGAGCCGACCAGGATGGGCGGGAAGCTTGGCTTCCTCCATCACTGGAGCAACCAAGCCTCCTGCTCGCTCCTGCTCGCTCCAGCTCTGTGGCTGCCGGCCGCCATCTTAGTTGGGTTAATTTGCATATAGTCACTCTGATTGGCTGGTGGGCATGGCTTAAGGCGTAGTGAAGGTCCGGTCAATTTGCATGTTTGTCTTTTATTAGATATCATCCCAGTAAATTCAAATTTTAAAAAAGGAAACAGAATAATAATTAAAAAAGAATACCCACCTCATCTATTTTTTCTGCATTGGAAGAAGAAAAAAATCTACCTTACCAGATATCAAGTACACAAATTTTAGAGCTCCTGAGCATTAATGAATCATAAGTCTATACAAATCACAAATATATCTTCTAATGAGATAATTATTTGTTGCCAAATTAAGAAATGCCACACTTACTTCTTACTTGAAGTGTCATAGAGAATGATTCTTTTATCCAAGCCTATGGTTACAAACAACAATTCATTGACAGGAGAAAAGCAGATGCCTGAAGCTGGAGCTTTATGAGTACTATCAAAGTTATGGTGAGGACTCTGACTATTCACATCCCAAAGAGTTACTACTCCGTTATCCGAAACACTGCCCAGCAGCGATTTCTTAAATAAGGAGTACTTCAAGTGCCGAATAGGCTATAAAAAGAAGAATAAATTTTATGTAATTGTAAGCATTCATAAGAACGTTTTATATAAACTATATAAATAACAGCCAACCACAGACACAGCACTCACACAGGATTTAGGACTTTTCTGGTTTAGAGACTAACAGGTTTCAATCAATACCATAAAATCATTTAGTGGGCTACATAAGATGATCCCAAGACATACCAATATTCTAGTAATTGAATATTTGTCATGATATTACTAACTTGGAGTACAGCTAACTCAATCTCCTCTTTTTTTCCATAGGAAAAAAAAACACAATACATTGATTCATTAGGGTTAGAATATCCCTAAATAAAAGGCCCAGTCACAGCCAAATCACAAATAAGTATAAGGAAACACTAGCAGAGAATAAGAAATATTTGTATTTAAAACATATTTTAGATATTTATATATTTGTTTGATTCTGAGCATCTGATTGTGCTAGAACAGCGATTCCCCAAAGTGGGTGCTACCGCCCCCTGGTGGGCACTGCAGCGATCCAGGGGGGCGGTGATGGCCACAGGTGAATTTGTTTTAACTTTTTTTGTATTACCTTTCTATTCTGAGTTCAATAAATAGTTTCATAATTTCAAACTTCAATGTTTCTAATTTACACCTTTCTTTACTAGGTTAGAATATCCCTAAATAAAAGGCCCAGTCACAGCCAAATCACAAATAAGTATAAGGAAACACTAGCAGAGAATAAGAAATATTTGTATTTAAAACCTATTTTAGATATTTATATATTTGTTTGAGTCTGAGCATCTGATTGTGCTAGAAATTCAACAACTAAAGCATAATGAAAAATCAACTAAACCACAAAGGATGAAGAGTCAATACTCTGGACTAGGCATGGAGAAAGCCTTTGGTCATCTAAGGAGATATATAATATCTCTCCCCTGAAGTTCTATATTAGCCTATTAAAATCTTTGTTATCTCTAATTTTAGTATTCATCCATTCCCATGTTATTGAGGATCTTTTCAACGTAAGCCACAAAGTTGGACAATGGTTGAGGACAAAGAAAACACGATATGGTTCCAACTAGAATGTAGGCATGTAAAGAGTTAACTCTAATACAAAAGTTAGAATGAAGTGATTGGCAAGGAGGCCAGTTTATATCATAGTAAAAATAAACAATTAATTAAGTCTCACACCCAGCTGAAGTCCTTCCTCCATTAATATTCCCCATTTTATTCCTAATCAGATAATTCTATCTCACTGTTCTGAATCTCCATAAGTTTTTTATCAATCACCCATATTGTCATTTATATGTATCTCTTTTATTCCCCCAATACAAATTGAACTTGAAAAAATGCACTTTTCAATGCATTTTTAATATCCAATATATTTTCCTTAAACATTAAATATATACTACTCAATATAATGATTTAAAAAACTGCTTTTCAAAAGTGAGGGACTCCCATCTTTTATCTAATAATAATTACGGCCACAGTGATTATAATTAAAAGTAAGAATGGAAAGAAGATGCACCTTATCAGAAATTTCTGTGGAGAAATTCAATGGAAAGTTAGTAAAAAATTAGATTACTTGAGAAATTAAATGTATTAAGAATTTTATAGACTAATTTTCTTGAAGAAAAAATTTGGCTAATATCTATAATAATAAAAGCGTAATATGCTAATTAGACCAGATGACCTTCTGAACAAAGCCAGGGCTGTGAGGGAAACCTTAATGAATCGTAATGTAAATATCTGATATGCAGGATGGTTTTAGGCGACCTCTGTGAAAGGGTCGTTCGACTGCCAAAGGGGTCGCGACCCACAGGTTGAGAACCGCTGCTCTAGTTCCTTCATAAAAAGTTTCCTGCCCTAACCAGTTTGGCTCAGTGGACAGAGTGTCGGCCTGCGGACTCAAGGGTCCCAGGTCTGATTCCGGTCAAGGGCATGTACCTTGGTTGTGGGCACATACCCAGTAGGGAGCGTGCAGGAGGCAGCTGATCGATGTTTCTCTCTCATCAATGTTTTTCTATCCCTCTCCCTTCCTCTCTGTAAAAAATCAATAAAATATATTTTAAAAAAAAGTTTCCTTACAACCCTCCTCAGTGTAGCTTAGTGGTTGGAGTGTCAGTCCAGGCACCGAAGGTTCTCAGGTTCGATTCCCTGTTAGGGGCACATACCTGGGCTGCAGGTTCAATCCCTAGCCCCAGTTGGGGCACGTGTGGGAGGCAACCAATGAATGTGTCTCTCTCATATTCAATGTTTCTCTCTCTCTCTCTCTCTCTCTCTCTCTCTCTCTCTCTCTCTCCCCCCTCTCTTTCTCTTCCTCTTTCTCTCCCCCTCTCTTCTTCCCTCTCTTCCACTCTCTCTAAAATAACAATGGAAAAAATATCCTCGGGTGAGGATTAACAACAACAAAACATTTCCCTACATACTCCTGGTATTAACCTGGTAGCAATACATGAACTATGATATACTTATAGTAACCAAAAAAACAAAACTCCATATATCCTGTGCCTAAACACACTCAATTATCACATTCCCATCAGAGTACTTAATGTACCTGTCCTGTAGCTAACATAATTTGAGCTATGCAACACTTCTATAACTGTAATGTCTATAGAAAGATTAATATTCATGTTTTGAGCTTAACCTGTTAACAGTATTTGTATTTTGTTATATATAGTTATAATCTAGAAGCATGTTATATTCAATGGCCTAATTGAACTCAATAAAGTAAGTATACTCAATCTAGTATGAATTAGCTTATTTTCAATCAAGCTTATTTTAAATACTTAATTTTAAAAACTTAAAACTCATTGGTTTATATAAGAGTTCAAAATCTATCTTATCAATTTTATTTTGAATAAACCCATACTTACCTGGCTACTACCATGACCAAAAGGAGTAGTAGAAATATTAGTGGTTACACTGTGCAAAATAATTTCACCACTGAGAGATCCAGAAGCAACGTAGCAATCATTCCAATTATATGTTACACAAGTTACTTCATCTTTATGATCCTGAAAGAAAAAAATGAAATACAGTGCCATAAAACCTTCAGAAAGCATATTTTCATGTTTTTGCAAATTTTGTGTTTTATAAATATTATCCATTTGTCAATCTAATATTTCCTTTAACATTTTCCTCAAATTTTAAAAATTACTCAAATAAGCAGAAAACTATCTGATCAACACCAAGTCTTCTCAGGGAACAGAGATCTATTTTTCATAACTATAATAAAGCTCAGGCACCCTGAAACGAGAGACAGACTAGAAAGGTAATTTTCTAAATGGCAATATGTCTCCCTTACAGAATTCACTTCCACTGACAAGTAACATTTATTGCGAGTTGACTATCAGGAGCGTCCCTGCCCTTGAAAGTATTACTGTTCAATTGAGAAGACAGGACATTTAAATTAACACGAAAATGGCAGAACAAAGCTAAGTGAGTGGTGGTAGAGGCAAAGTGTCAAGACAAAAGAGGAAGAGGCATCACTGTGAATTGAGTTGACAGAAGAAGCTTCATGCAAGACATAAAGTTGGAGTTCAACCTTAAAGAAAGGAGAAGAGCTAAACTAGGGGAAGTAAACCAGACCCTGCAAAATGGAAAAGAGTAAGAAACAAAAGCCCCAAAGCCAGAAGGGCAAGGTATGTTTGAGAGATGACAGCAGCTGCTTCCCTTTGTCAAGTACCTACTGACGCTGGGAGCTTGATATATTATTATTGTTATTTATTTATTTAAATCCTCACCAGAGGACATTTTCATTGATTTTATTTATTTATTTATTTATTTATTATGACCTTTAGGTGTACACGACACTCCTACCAACTGAGGCACACCACCCAGAGCCATATATCATTATTAATCCATAGAACAATCTGGGAGAAAATGTCAGTTTTTCCCATTTTACAGGTGAGTTGACTAAATGGCACAGAAAGGTTAAGAAACCTGTGCAAGCTCACATAACTGCTAAGTGACAAAGCCGGGATTCAATTCCAGGTCAAACCCAAAAGCCTATTTGCCTCCCTCTATATTAGGCTGTCTCCCAAATCCAAAGGGGAATCCACTTGGAAACAATAAAACTGGTTTTGAACAAACTGAGTTCACAAGGACGTTTTCCAACATCAAGTCAGAAATCTAGCAGGAACACAGAAAAGGGATCAGGATTAGGAGTCTAGTTTTTTACAGTTTGGTGCCATACATTACTAATATAAACAAACTAACCTTTGTATCTAATAATCAGATTAATATAATGCCAAGAATAGTAACTATACTATGCCACTATTATATTACACTTTTTATATTGTAATAACTATTACATAACCTTTTCAAATGGTCCTCCAAGCATGTTTGGAAATGTCTCTACATTTTATTCCTTTTCTAAATCAAAGAAACAATATCTGATGAGAAGAAAAAGGACATTTAGGGCATTGTTCCCATCTAAGAAGTTAAGAATATGAGGTCCAATACAATATCTATGACTTTGTAAAGAAACAGAATCTTTATTTTCCCTAACAAATCTCACTTCAATGCTGAAGCATCTTACTTTTATTATAAAAGCTCAACATTAAAAGTTTGGTAACTAAGCACATTGTGAGATAACCATTTCTGTAACATTACAAAACAACAACACCCAAGTTCCTTACCTTAAGAGATCGATGAACTCTTTTTGATTTTAAATCCCAAATATTAACAGTGTTATTCAGGCCTCCGCTTACCAAATACATAGATGTGGAATTTAAACTGACACATGTCTGCTTTTGCTATTAAAGAAAAAGAAAGTTACCTTAACTTAACAGAGCCCAGAGATGACTTTTAAGTCTTATTCAGTACTTAGCAAGCACTTAATAAATATTTGTTGAATTAAATGTTATAAACATGCTAATACTTATACTAAAGATTCACCTCTAATCTTCCACATGGATCCGATAGCTTGTAAGGAGTTAAAAAAGACTTCAAGAAATCAACCAGATTCATGTTCTCTGCCATACACAGAGGTGACAGAGGAAGCTTAGAAAATACCAGCAAGTCTTGGCCTCCCATCAGGGCTTACCTGCCTGTAATATCTCCCCTACTAAAGCCTGCTCTTACATTTCCGCAGGATGCCCTGAATTACAATCAAACCACAGCTCAGAAAATACTAATGGTAGAGAAGACTTTCAAGGATGTGTCTGTCCCTCATTTTACAGATAAGGAAAGTTTTCCATCGAGGACAAGATATTTGCCCAAAGTCTCATGGCAAATCTCCCCTTAAGAAATCCAATTCTTAAACATTGAGTCATCAGAACTTGACTCTACATTCTTTCCCATGTATGTAAAGACACCATCCATCCACCCAGTTTTTCAAGATAAAATTCCAGAAATTCGCCTTGATTCCTCGTTCTGCCTGCCCCAAGTCTACCATAAATTCTCTAAACTCCGACCCTAAAATAAATCCCAGCTGGCCCTCCCAGTATCCAGCACTACTTCCAGCACTCTAATCCAAACCCTGTGGAACCACAACAGCAGCCTCTTAACTGGCTGTCCTGCTTCTACTCGTGCGCATTCTGTTCTCCATAAGTAGGGTGATCTTTAAAAAATGTTAATCTGATAATATCTCTCCCATTTAAAAATCTTCAATGGCTTCTAATCAACCCTAGAATAAATTCCAGACTCATTAACCTGGCTTTCAAAGCCCTATCTATTCATCTGGCCCCTTCCTACCTTATCTCGCATTTTCCTCTTCACCCACTAATTCTCCAGCCACAATGACCTTCTTGCATTCCTTAAAAATAATTCTATATTGTCCTCAAGGCTTCAACAACAGCTATTCTTGCCCCGAACTTTGGCTGAACAGCTTTTTCTGGTCAACAGACAGCACCTTAAATGCCATCTCTTCAGGGGTACTCCCTTGGCCACCTAAGGTAACTTGCTATCTCAATATCTTAACTATTTTAGTTCTCGACACAACAACTTATCACTATCTGGGTATTCTGTTTCCTAGTTTACTATCTGCCTTCCACCAGATTGTCAGTTTCTTTAAGAGCAAAGACCATATCCATGCTCAATATATATTTATAACATAAATGGCTAAAAATACAGAAGCTACCAAGTTTTTCTCACAATAATTATCTGAGTGTCATCTACCTGGTGGTGCCCATCCGTCAGAAGCATGTATTTTCCTATTTAACCTTCAGGTACAATACGTAGTTACATTAATGTTCTTACCTCCAGTTGAATGCTATGGGGAAAAAATGGAGAAATAATTCCAAAGGGGAAATATTTGTGACTTAGGTAAAATCTAAAGGCAAAACATGCAGGTTTAGGCAAGTCATCTCACCTTTATCAGCCTATGTTTCTTCATCTGAGAAATAAGAAATGAGGACTAGAACTACTGTTCCTACCTTGAGAGTCCACGCATCTCAAAAACATCCTCTACTCAAGAGAGCACCAGATTCTTAAAAAGCTGCAGATGGCTCCTACACTCAAGCTTCTTACTGCTCTTAGATTTTGACGAAGAGTCAAAATTACCAACACATATAAACAGGAGCACATTAGATCAATGTGTCAGTATAGTAGGTACACTTCTCTTCTAGGCACCATACATACACACATAGGAACTAAATTTGGTCTGAACAAACTAATAAGATTTAGAATGTGGTTATCACTGCAAATCAGGACAGTTTACTAAGAGCTATATAAATAACCTTTACAGAAAATAGACAAGAATGATATCCATCAAAGATAAATATATTAGGATTCTAATTGTCAAAAACAACTCAAATTATTCTTAAGGGCTCAGAACAAAAGCTATGTTTATAGCTGGCTTACCCTGATGATAGAAGATTCTTTTTGTTAATACATTATTAATGTAGCTAATGAACTTAAATAATTAATAGAAATCGTGTAGTTATTACAGGAATCCTACATCCCAAAACACAAGCAATGGGTGCAGTTTTTAAAATCTAAAAATAACAGCTGGTCAAATTTCTAGGTTATATAGTAGCCTATCACATCCATTATAACACTGTTAATACCAATCTGCCCACTTTTAAGAAAATACAAAATCAAAGAAAATAAATATAAACTTAAAGTTCTACTCAAAAATTAATGTTTAAATAAGAATCATATTTTCCTATATAGGAAAGGTCTAATATCTCAAATAGCACATGAGTAAAAGAACTTGGATCCTACAAAACAAAGGTTTTCAATTTGCAAAATATGTTATAAGTAAATTAAAGCAGATTCAAATTATAACTATAATGACCACTTCAGCCACATGCATCCTGATGTGATTTCTTAACTATGGGAAAGAGAACTAACTGCAACAACTGATATGGAATATTCACAAAACTTGTAGAATTGTGTCAATTTGTGAATATCATCTATTTTCATAATTTCATAACAAAAAACAAAAAGGTACCAAACTGGTTCTAAGACATGATGTAAAAGTAGCATAATACATATTGTAACAGAGGAAATAAAAATTATTTTGATGCTATTTAATTAAACAAATTTTTGTCAACCGTCTTTGACAGGATTTAAAGATTCAAAGATGATGACTAAAATGTTTTGCCTGCTCTGAAAGGATATACACTTTGACTTTTATCAACCAGAGATGCTCTTTGCTTCAATTTTACGTAACTGAGTTTGAACAGGCAGAAGGTCTCAAACTCCATTTCTACCCTTAGCATTCTCTCTGCCACAGCCTCCAACATATATGGGCTGGAAATGAACTTTGGGTCAATCCCACTGGATATCTTTAGGAAAGAACTGATAGAAATCAAACGTCCTTTTTAAATCTGGGCTCCCTTACCTATTCCAGTGTAAAATTAGGACTCTTCATAATGTTTTAGGGTCTGCTAGGAAAATCTGAAACTTAAAAAAGAACAAGCTACCAACATCTTATACCTTTTTATTTAGATCATATCTTATTTAAAAAAGAAATAGCTTGGAAATAGCTTCCAATAGATTGGAAATGAGGCAGCCAGCAATATCTTGAATCAGAGAGATTACTTTATAAAACAAAAGAATAAGCAAGCAATATGCAATGAAAGCTTCTTTAAATGCTCTGGGACCAAAGCTCATTTTGACAAAGCCATCTTTTCCAGGTGATGTCGCCACTGGGGAGGCTCAGGCAGGCCCTTCAGTATGGACAGAAGCAAAAGCAGAAAGCTATGTCAGATGGGGGTCCTTAGCTGAGATAGTCCTCAGCCCAATGTCAGTGAAGGCAGGGCTACATCATTAGGGCTTCATGGTCATAGCAAACTAGTGACTTAAATGGGACTTGGTCCTTAAAAAGGCAACAACACCAGGGAACCTCCCACAGAGGAAAAATGGAGAAAGCAAGTGCCTAGTTGACAAAACCTGAATCCCTGATTGCTCCCCTAAGATTCAGTATTATTTTACTTAAAGATGTTTCAGTACCCATCTCACCGATAAGTGTTATGGTATTATTTTGAGCTTAGGTTAAGAAAAATGCGTTTAAACACCTTTATATTTAGTTGCAAGCACCACAATAAATAAGCAGTTGCCACCCAAGTAGAAGTAAGATTTTCTTTTAGGTTTTGTTTGTTTGTTTGTTTGTTTTTCACTTACCCCTTCACCAAGCTCTAAAAGTGGAACAGGTTTACATTTGCAACTTGAAACAACAATTTTGTCGCCACTGGAAGATGCTGTCACTAGGAAGTTATCTAAAGGAAGAGTTATGGAGCATAAAACAATCCATGAGCATCTCTAGCACTAGACTGTTAATACGAGAATTGTGATAATAAAAGCAAGCACACTAACCTAAGCAGAAAAGCAAATGAGCATCGCTTATACATTAGCTTTCAAAAATGGCTCAGTTTACTACTTACTAAGCCTCTTCACTACCACCACAGGGAAGAACTATCCTTTCTGGCTCTGCTATCACTTGAAAGCTATGTAACCCATGTGAAACACTACTCCATTTTCAAAGAGTAAGCCAGAAGGTCTAATTTTATACTTCAAGAATGAAAGCATAATAAAAGCACCATCAGCATATATGAATCAGCCTTTTCGTCTATAAACACTGTTCAGGACAGTTTTTAACACAGTGCTTGGTACCCATTTAAGTTAGGAAGCAAATATCTATATTAGTCTCCTATTTGTCCACTAAAAAAATAAAAGCTGGTATTTTCTCACAACTAGAATTTTTGTGATAGAATGTTTCAATCTTAAATATATTAAGAATAAATATTACAGTAAGTATAGCAAATATAAATAAATGTGGTTAAATAGCAACTATGTTATGGAAGAGTTCTATTTTAAATTAAATTTTAAATTATTTAAAATTTAATATAATTACATTTTTAAAATTTTTACTTTAAATAAATTTAAAATTATATTTACCTTATTTTATGTGGAACAATCAGTAAAAACAAAGCAATGTATTTTAAAACTAAAATAATTAAATACAATATAACCGAGAACAAGAGTTCCATTTTGAAAGTCCTAACACATTAAAATATCAGAAGTTTAAATTAATGCTTTTAAACAAGCAAAGTTCTAATTGCATTACTTTTGGACGATTTCTGTAACATTCCTATATTTTGTGAACAGACCGTGGGTTGTGATTTTATGATACATGATGATTTAAACAAAATCATTTCCACCTACATATTACAGCACTGAGGAAAATATATCATTTCTCTTTATTTGGCTTCTTCCTTGTTTACTGCTACTTTTCTCCTTACAATATAAAAATGAAAAAAAAAACCAGAAAGATAATGAGAGGGTAAAATAGTAACCTCTTGTATTTCTCACGTAGTTTTACAAGTCATGAGAAAGTGAGGAACATTATCTCAAGGACCAAAAGCATAGAACACTGATCTCCCTGGCACGTCACCATGAACTGCGCCTTTGGAACCCATGCGAAGTGGCCCCCAAGTTTCTGAGTGTGGGAAGTCCTCGTTCATCAATAACTAACCTCCATGGAAGGGATCAAAGCTTCATTAGGAATAAGATTAGATGAAGGCTCTCAGTGCACATCTACTGCACAGGAAAACCACACAGAAATAAGACCAGTTTCCAAGTCATACGATACCTCTTCATAGTCACAACAGTTTTATTCACAGACCATTAAATGGTTTGTCAGTAAATGCCAACGGTTACTAAAACTCCCTGGAATACAATAAACCAAAAATAATACATCTTACTAAGTAATGCTATTTTTCTCTAATGCAGTAACAGAGAAAAATTAACCTCTGAACATAATAAAAATCCAGTGATAGAGAAGCAACCTCACGTATTTGTCCCTCTTTAAAAACAGTTCCCCCCACTACACTTCTGGAGAGTACTTCAAACATGTAGTCACTGCACCATGAGTTTGATTAATAGAGCACTGAAGTAATTAACTTTGCTACCATAATACAAATTCAAGGAATGATGAAGTAAATTTAATTCAATAAGAAAAACCATCATTTTTGTTATATATTTGCATTAACAATTAGATTGAACATGAAAACTCCTAATGGTTTTGTTTATGAATCAATCACATTTTCATCAAGAAGCAGAATATTAATACTTTGGTATTGATAAGATCAGACATGGAAAAACCTAATTTGCTGTTTAAGAAACTATATGTAGGAGTTTGACAAAAGAATGACAATTTTTAACATAGCAATGCATACAAAAGGTGATGAGTACTTTTTGACAATAGTGGTTCTCAGCTAGAGGCTACTGGCATTTGGTGGGAAGAGGCCAGAAAGGATTCTAAACACCCTCTAATGCACAAGACAGGCCCCATAACAAAGAATCACCTGGCCCAAAATGCCAATAGTGTGAGGGGCTGAGGAATCCTGATTTCTAAGCTTCACTGCCTCATTTATTTTATCCACATATCGGAGTTTACTAAGACAAGGAGGGTGTGGATCAGAAACAGAGAAAGCTTCGAAAAATTCAGTAACTTCTCTGAATATTTGGGAAATGAGACTATTTTTGTCATAGATAGAAAGGGAGAAAAATACAAGAATATATCTGTAAGATGGGGATGTAGGTCAATTTTGATTTTTATCTCCTCACCCAAGCTTCGTTTCTGTCTTTGAGTTCTATCATTAATTTCCAGACAAGAACCACAAATATTCAAACAGATTCAAAAACTCATTCCAAAACCTTTCAGAATTTTTCCCATCATTACCTACCTTATTCTATTTGATTCAATAACAAACTCTAAATAACAAAACG
>NW_005370777.1:3331937-3334224 GCF_000412655.1 Myotis brandtii
GTTTTTCAGTGCAATGGGCTATAACTAAATTTTTTAAAAGAGAAATCGGTGTGTATTCATGATATACTGTTTAGTAAACTGTTTCTTTTTACCTTTCAGAGCTACAAATTATGGGTCACATGCAAAAAAAGTTCCATTGGTTTTTAAACCTAACAAAGAGTGTTTTATTTTTTTTAAAGGATACTATTGCTGCTCCAACATAATGAGCTGATTCCATGTGGTGATGTGTGTGGGTTGAATTTATCCACCAATGTCATGGATGAAGCATCCCATATTTTAACATCATCTCCGGATGAAGCAAATCTGAGATTTTCCTGCATGACTGCACCTACAAATAGTTTAAAATATATTTTAAAAAACAAAGTTAGGCAAAAAAAAAAAAAAAAGTTAATGAAGCATCTAATCCAAGACAAGTGGCACCACTGTCCACCTCTGTCCCCAAAGTGTCACTACAAAGTAGCTGGAGTGATCTTTGACCCTTCCCCTGGCTCTCCACAGCCGTTACAATGAAATCCAACCTTCTTAGCTTGCTTTATCTGACCTACCTAGCCAGGTGCAAAGCTCTTCCCCGACCCTAGACTCACTCGCCTTCTTTCTTGGCCTGCCTGTCTTCCGTTTGCTCCTCCTCTGCCTGGAATGCTCCTTCCCCAGAATTCCTATGGTCATCTCCTGCATATCATTCCAGTCTCAGGTCAAATGTCTCCTCCTCAGAAAAGCTTACTCTGATAAGCATGCTGAAAGCAGCCCCATACCAGTTGCTCTATATCCCATTATCCTGTTTCATTTTCTCATGGCACTTGCTCCTCTTTACAGTTCTAATTTTACTCATAATGTCTGCCTGCCCCTTCCCTCCCCACAACTTGAACAAAGCAAAGATCCTCAGAACAGATACTCTGTCTTTACTACATCCTGAAACACATTCCTGGCACACAGGAGGTCCTCATGAATAAGTGTTGGATTGGTAACCTCCTAATCTTTCTAAAAATGTATCATAAACTGTAGCTCTCCAGCAGGTCTGAATCCAGACACTCTAATTTTTCCAAATAATTCCAAAATTAGCAGATACAGCCCAGATGTCACTAGTCCCTATACCAATTATTGGTCCACAACGCCCTCACTCACATTATTTATTCACAGTACACAGTTCAACCACAATGCTGATAAAGTGACTTCCCAAATTAAAGCAATCTACAGGCAGGGAGCCAAAACGCTACTCCAGACAGACACTTTAAAGAGCAGCAAACAATAACATATGATAGGTCAAAAAAAAGTGCTCAAAAATACATGAGAGGAAGGGGAAGGGAAGAGAAGGGGACCTAGAAATATATGCCCCACGCCTTGCTGGTGTGGAGGGTGCGAGAGTACAGCACAGCATCAGCGATGTCACAGGCAGGTTCCCAAGTCAGTGCACTTAGGTCCAGTATATTTCAAAGGACAACTTAGAGGAATAATAACTTATAGGGCCCTTTAATTCTCAAGACAAAAAGAAAAAAAGTTAATGTTGTTTATAAAAAAGCTAAAGCTAGTGATAACTAGAAAAGCCACTTATGTGATTCATTTGCCAGATACTTGCAGTGCTACTAAAAGCCAGTCACCTGTTGCACCACAAACATAGTGTTTAGATTTGGTGCCTTAACATGTCATAAGGGGCTCTTTCGGTTCCCTACTGGAGGAACAATGAAGAGCAAGAAAGGCGATCCCTAAACCCAGTAAACACAACTATAATCTTACACCATCCCCGGTGAGTGGCGTGGGGTAGTGGAAAGATCACCTAAGCCGGGGCTCTGAAAAAGTGGGTTCAAACGATGTGCCCCCGAGTTGGGGTGACAGGGACTTTGGCCAAGTCACTTGATGTCTGTTTCCTTCTCTGAAAGTGGAGCCGGGAAGGGGACCATCTGCCCACCTACCTCGGTCTTCTGAGAACTGAGCACAGGGGAGAGGCACGAATTACATCAGCCTTTCAAAGTGGGTCCCCCGGAAGGAGCAGTGGGGACCCAGGGCGGTAACAGACGGCCTGCCAGCCCCGAATTTGGGGATAACGGCTCCATGAAACAACACTTAGTTTTACACCAATGAAAGTTCTCCAACTTGCACTCATCAAAAAATGCATTTTACTTGCCAAGAACTTGTTTAACTGGGGTTCCCTTGTACAAGGCATTCGAGCGCCACCTAAACGAGTCGTAGCTGAGAGATTTGCAAAAAGGAGGACGGACTGTGGAGCAGCTGCAAACTTTTCGGAGGCAGCACACGCCCGGGGCCGCCACCCACACACCCCAGCTGGCCCGGG
>NW_005370777.1:3334452-3339248 GCF_000412655.1 Myotis brandtii
GCGCCGCGGCACGGACCCGCTCCCGCTGGGCTTCCGGCTCCCGCCCTGACTGTTAAACTTCAGCGGCCGGAAGTCCCACCCCCGAGTGGCGTCACCTGGCAAAGCGCTGCCCCAGGGGGTGGATCGGGATCTCCGGGTTGGGCCTCGCCGTGGGGCTTGTTATCCCGATGCCTGGGCCGGAACTGCGAGTCTGGGCGCTTCCCTCCACACCCAGCTGCTGCGCTTGGGCCACAGGCGGCAACCCCTTTGTCATTCATTTGTTCGCTGGCAGCTTGTGTGCCAGGCACTGTGCTAGACTCTGGTGCACCACGATGGAGTGAGCCCGGGTACAGGAAACGCTCCTGGTCCCTGGCTCCGTGTAGCCTACAGTCTCAGGCCGAGGTTGCAACAGGAGGCGGACGGAGGCTAAATCAATAATTACATGCTTAAATGAAAAGTGAAATTTTGACAATTGCTTCAAAGGGAAGATACATTAAGTACGAAAGCCCATAATAAGAGAAATGACCATGGATGTGGGTGTCAGATAGACTCTCCTGAAGAGGAAAGAGTGGAGAGCAGGTAATACCACATGCAAACCAGAAACATGCTCAGAAAGGCTAAGAAATAACCCAAAATGTAAACATCTGAGTTATCTGACTTGAAACCCCTGATCTTTCTTCCACAGCATGATGCCAAGTCAGAAACATCAAACATCATCTGGGTGGTAATTCTTTTAAAGGGGATGCTTCTCAGGGTGGAAAAGGAGCTGAACTGAGTTTTAAAGGGCCCCTTCTCTCTGGGCCTCACAAGCTCTACTAACAATTTTTGCTTAGAATACTTATAATAAATATAGGGCATTTATTCTGCAAAATGTTATTATTCTGTCATTGAAGTACATATGGACTGGACTGTGTTTCTGAGCTAGGTACATAAGCCCCAGTTATTTGTACTCACATTGCAATTTAACTGGAAAACTAATAAAGTGCCGTTTTTTCAGAGCAGAAATAGAAGTCCTAGCCAAGCCGTAAGGATTGATGAGGAACCTCAAAAGGAGAAAGATTCAAAATCAGTAATTTATGCTCTCTGAAAAGGAACCTAGACAAAGAGGAGCAAATTGAACACAAAATAAAGATTAGCATGGAGAACAATGAAATTGAAAAAAATAAACAGTATTCTTTGAAATGATTACTAAAATTAATAAACCTCTAGCCAGACCTATCAAGAAGAAACGAAAATACAAATTATCAACCTGAGGGTAGAAAGAGAGTCCATCAGTACAGAACCAAATATATTTAAAAGATAATAAGGGAAGAGTATGAACAACTTTATGTCATTAAATTTGGAATTCAACAAAATGAACAGATATCTTGGAAGACATCTATTAAAATGACACAAGAAAAAATAGATAATATGAGTAGTGCTGTATGTACTACATAATTTCAATTAATAATTAAGAACACCTTCCCACAAAGAAAACCCCAGAATCAGATGGCTTCACTGCTGAATTCTATCAAACACATGAGAAAGAAATAATATCAATTCAATATGAAATTTTTCCAAAACCAGAAGAGGAGGGGATATTTTCTAAACTCACTTTTTTAAGGACAGTATTTCTCTGATACAAAAAAAAAAAAGCAAAGACATTAGAAGAAATAGCTATAGAGTCATAGCCCTCATATATAGATATAAATATATATATACATATATAAGCAAATTTAATCCAATAACATATGAAAAAGATTATACATCATGATCAAGTAAGGTTTATTCCAGAAATGCAAGGTTGGTTTAACATTTAAAAATCACTTAATATAATTCACCACATTAACAAAATAAAGATAAATAACCCATGTAATTATGTAATAAATGAAACAAAAGCATTTGTAATATTCAGCATCCATTTATGATTAACAAGTATCAGCAAACTAGGGGAAAAAAAGGGAGGAAACATCCTCAACTGATTCGAGAACATCTGTGAAAAGCCCACAGGTAGCATTATACTTAATGGTGAACGGCTGAATATTTTTCTCCTAAGATCAAGAAGAAGACAAGAATGCCCTGTCTCAATACTACTATTCAATATTCATCTGGAGGCCTTAACTAGTGCAATAAAACAAATAGATGAATGAATGAATGAATGAATGAATGAATGAGTGACTGAGTGACATACAGAATGGAGAAGAAGTAAAACTCTATTTGCAGGAAATATGTGTACTGGAAAGTCATTAGGAATACAGAGAAAAGTTCCTAGAACTAGTAAGTGAATTTATCAAGACTATGCAAAGTCAATATATAAAAATAGAATAGTATTTCTATATATTAGCAATAAATAATTGGAAAATGAAATAAAAATTACAATTCAATTACCAACAACAACCAAAAGTATGAATTACTTAACAGATACCTTTAAAATGTGCAGTAATTATACATTGAAAACTATAAAACATTGCTGAGAGAACTTAAAAAGACTTAAGTAGAAAGTTCTGCCATATTAATTAGATGGAAAACAATATTACTGGAATATTATTTTTTTCAATATTAACCTACTTATTCAACTTAATCTCCACAATATTCCAGCAGGTATATTGTGTGTATGCAAATTGTCAGGCTAATTCAAACATTTATATTGGAATGCAAATGATCTAGCCAAAAAAATTATTTTACAAAGATAAAGTTAGAGGATCTACACCTGATATCAGTCTAGATTTCATGCAAACTAATCCATAGTGACAGAAAGCAGTGTAGCACTTATATACCAAACAATAACAGAAAACAAACACTAGGGAAACAAAAAGTTGTGTGAGAAAGGAAAAATGGAAATAGATAACAATATACCAAATGGGTAATCACTAAACCCAGTCTGTTTTATTGATGAATATCTCTAAAAGCTGTTCACTTCTTCCCATCCTCACTGCTGTTATCTTGATTCAGATTATCTTGAATCTTGACTCGATTGTTGAAATAGTCTCCTAATTTGCTTTCCTGGCTTCAGTCTTCATCCCTCTAACTACCCTTGAAACTCCCATCTCAATGCTTTTCATAACAATGCAAATCTGATCACATAACTGCTCTGCTTAGAACCTAGACCTTAGAATAAAGTCCAAATTTCCTTTCATGGCTCAATAGGCCTTTCACCACCATCTCATGCTGATGTCCCCAGCTCTTCTTCTCTGGCCACCTGTCCAGCCTAACTGACCAGGTATGCCATGCACCATCCTGTCTAGCCTTTGCCCTTGCTGCTGCCTCTGCTTAGAACACGTCCCTCTGCCTCTCTCCAATGTGATCAGAGGGCAGGGACTGAGAAGTTGTCCCTTCCTACTGAGTGTTGCCAGAGCATCCTGTGCCCACCCCTATGGATGTCAATCTATGTCTCTTCATTGCCCATCCCCCCCCATACACACTAGACTCAGAATTCAGGAGTACCGTGCCTACGTATGAAAAATATGTCTTTATGTCCCCAAGACCTAGCATGATGCCCGACACAAAGGATTTACTTTTAAAATAATTGATGAATAAATGAATGAATCTGTTTTTCAAAAATCTGTTTTTAGAATACAGCAATAAAGTGGAAAATGGATTGCCAGTAGGAAGTCTGAAAGCATGCCTACTAGTTAAGAGCTAATCGACATATTTTAGACAAGATGAAGAGGGCTGGACTCAGGCAGAGGCAATGGGGATAGAAATAAGGAGTCAGAATCAGAGACTTTGTTAAAAAAAGAAAGACATTTATGAGCAAATGCAATTGATTGAACACTGTACTTTCTGAAGGATGGCTCTACTGCTTTAAATTTAGACAAAGGGATGGAAAGCCAGACATACCCCATGAGAAGCAATCAATCAACAAACTATGAAAGTGAGAAGAGGTGATTGAAATAGACAAAGAGGTTAGCAAGGTGCAGGGTATCTGATGCAGAAATAAAAGAGAGCGTTTTAACTGCCAAAGAATCAAGAGACTGACAAGGAGAGCAAAGATTTTAGTGCAGAGAATGTAATAACTGGAAAATTTTGCTTCAGCCCTTAATATAGTAATAAAATTTTCAGACAGCCTATAACACTATACTGACTGCAGTTATACATTATACAAGCTGCCTTCCATTCTGATGAGGGAGGCATAAAAGTAAGCAAGCAAGTGTCTGGAATTTGCTGGGGACAGAGGGCATAACTGATCTAGGACATGTAATAGGATCAGTGTAGCCTCACCCCATTTACACTTACACCTCTAGAGCCACAACATGAAGGTAGAACTCATGGCAGCCCTGAAACATGGAAAGATTCTGTTATGAAGTCTACTAGTGGCCCAGTGCACAAAATTCGTGCACAGGGGAGGGGGTGTTCCTCAGCCCAGCCTGCACCCTCTCCAATTTGGGACCCCTTGAAGGATGTCCTACTGTCGGTTTACAGGAATTGGGCCTAAACCAGCAGTTGGACATCCCTCTCACAATCCAGGACTGCTGGCTCCTAACCGCTCACCTGCCTGCCTGCCTGCCTGCCTGATTGCCCCTAACCACTCTGCCTACCGGCCTGCTTGCCCCCAACTGCCCCCTGCCACCAGCCTGCTTGTCCCCAAACGTCCCCACGCCAGCCTGATCACTCCCAATTGCCCCTGTGCCAGTGTGCTCGCTCCCAACTGCCTCCCCTGCCAGCCTGCTCACCCCCAACTTCCCCCCTGCTGGCCTTCTCACTCCAAACTGCCCCCCGCCTGCTGTCCTGATCACCTCCAACTGACCCCCACTGACAGCCTGCTTGCCCTCAACTGGCCCCCTTGCTGGCCTGCTTACCCCCAATGGCCCTGCCCCCCACCAGCCTGATCACCCACA
>NW_005370777.1:3341049-3360507 GCF_000412655.1 Myotis brandtii
GGCAGGCGGGGAACCTTGGCTTCCTCCATCACTGGAGCAAGCAAGCCTCCTGTTCGCTTCAGCTGCCTGGCTGCCGGCCGCCATCTTGGTTGGCAGTTAATTTGCATATCACCCTGATTAGCCAATGGGAAGCATAGCAGAGGTATGGTTAATTACCATGTTTGTCTATTATTAGATAGGATGCTATTAGCCAAAGTGCAGGGAAGGGGATGGGCATTTCCTGGGAATCCGCTATGTGCAGGACACTGTGGTTTATATACATCTGTCTCCCACCACCACTTTTTTGAAATAAACATGAATTGTTATGCCATCATAACTAATTTTGGGAAACTATTTGGAGATTGTTTTCTTCAAAAACAATGAAAATCCATACAGATTTTTTTTTCTGAGTAGGTAATGAATACATTTCTAAAACATTTAATCAGTATAAATAGGTAGAGTTCAAAGTAAATCTTCCTCACCCCGATACTGAGCTGCAATTTTTTTCTCTCTAGGAAAATAAATAAAAATTATTTCTCCTGCATCCTTCCAAGAACATTCTATGCATATGTCCAAATTTACATACTTCATTCAAAATCTATTCAATATACACTGTACATAAACGTTAGCTTACTATACAGCTGTTCTGTGCTTCATTTTTATTTGTTTGTTTTTTCATTGTTTTTTTTTCTTTTTATGTGCTTCATTTTTTTTCACTTAACAATATTTATCAGACAGTTCCCTGTCTTCATACATGTTGGTCTCATTCCTTTTCTGGTCACATAATATTCCACTGAGTGGATATATCATGTTTTATTTAGCAAAGCCTCTGTTACTGAATACTAATGATGTTGTAACATACACACACACACACACACACACACACACACACACCACACACACACACACACATATATATATACTTTCTCATATATGCAAGTAGAATTATATATGCTAACTGCAAACATTGCTCAATACGAATGTAATGTAACAAATATGCAGTTTAAATGTTCTAGCAGCCACATTTTAAAAACACACACAAAATAAACAAATGAAATTAATTTTTAAATTGTATTCTATTTAACCCATTATGTTCCATATATTATTAGTTCAACATGTAAATCAGTATAAAAATTAATAGTGAGATACTTTACATTATTTTATTTGTACTCTTTGAAATCTACTGTATACAGGGTGGGTCAAAAGTATGTTTACAGCCCTAGCTGGTTTGGCTCAGTGGATAGAGCATCAGCCTGTGGACTGAGGGGTCCAGGTTCAATTCCTGTCAAGGGCACAAGCAGGGGTTACGATCTCAATCCTCATTAGGGACGTGCAGGTGGCAGCCGATCAATGATTCTCTCTCATCATTGATATTTCTCTCTTCCTCTCCCTTCCAGTCTGAAATCAATAAACATGTTTTTTAAAAAGTAGATTTACTCTACCGGCAGTGTTGGCATCAGGATGTCTCACAGGAAGTTCTCCGCTCCCAGGCATGGGTCCCTGGGCTTCTTGCCTCGGAAGCGCAGCAGCCGGCACCGCGGGAAGGTGAAGAGCTTCCCCAAGGATGACTCCCCCAAGCCTGTCCACCTCACAGCATTCCTGGGCTGCAAGGCTGGCATGACCCACATCGTGAGGGAGGTCGATAGACCAGGATCCAAGGTGAACAAGAAGGAAGTTGTGGAGGCTGTGACCATTGTGGAGACCCACCCATGGTGGTTGTGGGCATTGTGGGCTACGTGGGACCCCCCCGACCCCATCCCAGGCCTCCGTACCTTCAAAACCATCTTTGCTGAGCATATCAATGATGAGTGCAAAAGGCGCTTTTATAAGAACTAGCATAAGTCTAAGAAGAAGGCCTTCACCAAATACTGCAAGAAGTGGCAGGATGACGATGGCAAGAAGCAGCTGGAGAAGGACTTCAACAGCATGAAGAAGTACTGCCAGATCATCTGTGTCATCGCCCACACCCAGATGCGTCTGCTTCCTCTGCGCCAGAAAAAGGTCCACCTCATGGAGATCCAGGTAAATGGAGGCACGGGAGGCCGAGACACTGGACTCGGCCGGGGAGAGGCTAGAGCAGCACGTCCCTGTAAACCAGGTGTTTGGACAGGACGAGATGATTGATGTCATTGGAGTGACCAAGGGCAAAGGCTACAAAGGGGTCACCAGCCGCTGGCACACCAAGAAGCTGCCACGCAAGACCCACAGAGGGCTGCAGAAGGTTGCCTGTATCCGGGCGTGGCATCCTGCCCAGGTGGCCTTCTCTGTGGCCCAGGCTGGGCAGAAAGGCTACCATCCCCACACTGAGATAAACAAGAAGATCTACAGGATTGGCCAGGGCTACCTCATCAAGGACGGCAAGCTAATCAAGAACAACGCCTCCACCGACTATGACCTGTCTGACAAGAGCATCAACCCTCTGGGTGGCTTTGTCCACCACGGCGAAGTAACCAATGACTTTGTCATGCTGAAAGGCTGTGTGGTGGGACCAAGAAGCTAGTGCTCACCCTCTGCAAATCCTTGCTCATGCAGACCAAACGGCGGGCCCTGGAGAAGATTGACCTTAAGTTTATCGACACCACCTCCAAGTTTGGCCATGGCTGCTTCCAGATAGTGGAGAAGAAAGCATTCATGGGACCACTTAAGAAAGACCGGATTGGAAAGGAAGAAGGAGCCTAATGTCAGGAACAGATGGTGCAGCTGGTGGGCTCTCAATAGAAATTATTTTCCAGTGGGGGGGGGGGTAGATATACAGTTGTCTGTATGGAAAATAATACAATAAGCAATAAATATAATTCAAGAATAAACTTTTGCATACTCACAGCTGTAAACCTACTTTTGCCCACCTCTCTATTTTACTGAAAGCACATCTCAATTCAGATGAACCACATTTCAATTGCCCAGTAACCAGATGTGGTCATTGACTACCATATCGGTTACCATATGGATGTGGAATTACTCAGAAGAGTATGTAGTGAAATTTTTATGGCTGTTGCCAAATTGCCTTCAAAGAAGTGTACCTATTTACATTCCCCTTAGCATTGTATGGAGTGCCTACTTTCTCACATCGTTTCTCAGGTGGAAATAGTATATTAGTGACTTTTCCTTTGCATTTATTTTATTACAAGTGAGACTGAACATCTTTTCATATGTTCAAAAGCTATTTGTATTTCCTTTGCAGTGAGCTATTTTTATGTCCTTTGTCTGTATATATATTTTTACTGGATTGGTTTTTTTTTCTGCTGATTAATATATGAGAGAAAATGAGAATAATCCCTTTGTCTGTCATAAATGTTGCAAACATTTTTTTCCAGTTTACCCAGTTTTGGCTTTGATTATAGTATTTTTTCTTTTTTTGCCCTGCAAAAATGTTGACATTTTATGCAGTCATAATAGCAATCTTTTATGACTTCTGGATTTTATTATGCTAATATAGAGGTCTTTCTCTCTCTAAGATTATTTAAAACTCTTTTGTGACCTCTTCCAATCTTCTCAATGAAGTTATGCAACCGATGTCATTATTTCCATTTTATAGTAGAGTGGATGGATGCTTAGTGAAATATTAAATAAATTGCTTAAAAGACAGCAGACTAATAAATGTCAGAGCCAGAATTCAAATACAGTCAGTCTAACTTTAAAGACTGTGTTTGCTCTTTTGACTAGACTGTGATGACCAACATTATCTTTGTTAGGTGTCTTATTATTGTCTGCTTCTTTTAAATCCTAGTACTATATTAAATATAGCATTATTGTTAACTACAAAATTGTATCAATCTTAACACCATATTCTTACAAAATGCCAGATAGATTTTTAAAAGTTTGGACATTCCCATGGACTCTCCATTGGGCATGAAGGGAAAACAAAAAAAGGTAAAATAACATAGAGAATAAACAGAAAACATTCAAGAGTTCCGCTTATTGGGCTGAAAGGGAAAACAAATAATAAACCTCCGTGAGACAGCAAAGAGCCTTGGCTTCTAGACCAGAGGTTTTGGACATTTCTATGTCAGGAGCCAAAAGTCACGGATAGGTTTTATAAAAAGTGATGACATGATTGAGAGAGAAAAATAAGAAAGGTGAGAAAAAGAGTAGATCATTAGAGTTCCAGAGAGAAAAATTAATCTATCTCACTCTTGTATGATTATGTTGTATTTCTGTTACTCACCTTTTTCACCAAATGTTACTCTTAATGACAACTTGAGTTGCTTTCAAAATTCAAATTTATCCTTAAAAGCCATGGATTTTTACCCGTTCAAGCTCTGAGGCAAATTCAAAAGAGAAGTTTCAAAAATATATTGTGCATGTCCAGCTGGCATGGCTCAGTGGTGGAGCGTCAACCTATGAACCAGGAGGTCTTAGTTTGATTCCTGGTCAGGGCACAAGCTCAGATTGCAGGCTCCATCCCCAGGGTGGAGTGTGCAGGAGGCAGTCAATCAATGATTCTCTGTTCCTATCTTTCTCTCTCTCCCTCTACCTTCCTCTCTGAAATCAATAAAAATATTTTTTAAAATGTCTTGTGCAATAACATCCCTGCTAGAATAAATGTACAGCCTCCCCCAGTGAACACCTTGGAAAATGTTCAATTTACTTTTAAAAATAAATTACTTTGTAATCTTATTGCATGCCAAAACCAAGTTTCAATTACCACAAGGGAGCAGAAAGTCTACCTTTCTTTTCTTTTCTTTCTTTTTTAAAATTTATTTTCAATTACTGTTGCTAAATAATATTATATTAGTTCCAGTTGTACAAACCAGTGATTAGACATTTATATGCCACACTATGTGATCACCTCAATAAGTCTAGTACCCATTTGACACCATCCATAGTTATTAGTACAGTATTCTTGACGATCTGTGTCACCCTTAGGAAAGATAAACAACTTAATCCATATGTTTAGTTAACAGCCGAGCCTTGTCAAAATAAAGACTAGTCTATGGGCATTTGATTTAATTTTTTAATCAATATCTCTCAGAGCTGAGTCTAAAAGCCTGACTGGTTTTGAACTGCAAACTGGCTTCCACCAGAATCATTCAACAGATTGTAGACATCTGTTGGTTTTGGTTGCCTCAAATCCAACCATATATTCTGAAAACAACAGCTCTTCCACTTCTTTTAGATTTGTTCCTCCTTTTTAAAACCATGTGATTCTGGTGGCATGACCATTCATAGTACTTACCCCCTGGCCTAGGTGTAAGCTCATGATCCTGGCTGGCCTGGCCAGTCAGAGTCCTTCCCAGAAAGTCATACATTCTGAAGTGGGTAAAGAGAGTTCCCTCCTTCCTCTGGATTTGTGAGGATGAGAAGATGTGAGCCTGGTGCTACCTACAATGTTGTCTTTCTCTGTGGACCGAAAGCCTGTCTTCAGTAGAAAAGAATGAGACCAAAACAGAGAAGGACAGAGATTATGGAGAAAGATGGGGAGAAAATATTAATATCATTTAAGACCCTGGATCCTCCCTTCTCCTTCCCATTAACATGAACTAATAATTCCTTAAGTTGATTGATTTGTGTTTCCAGTGCTTGCAACCAAAAGAATTCTGACTAATCAGTGCTCTTATTAATGAGTTCCAATATATCCAATCTAACCTCACAGTTTTTTACCTTATTCAATCTTTTTGAAGTCCATGTGCCTATTAGCTATGTTCTCTTTCTTATATATTCTCTTAGCTTTTATCCCACTTTTCTGGCTACTTCATCTTGGTCTCCTTCTGGCACTTTGCCCTCTGGATTTTCACACTATGCTTTTCTTCCTGTGAAAGAACATCAAAATCCACAACTTCAAAAACCATTTCTACTCCATTTATTCTATATCAGACATCCCATAAGCACCTCAAGTCCAAAGGGCCTACAGAAACCCTATTTTGATACCAAACCTGCTTCTCCTATTACTATATTCTGCTTCTCAACCAGTTAACTGATTACCGAAAGGCCAAACAAGAATCCAAAGAATCATTGTTAGAATCCTCCTACCTTTCCTTCTCTCTCCCTCCACATTCTATCACTCATTAGATCAGATAGACTTTAATTTCTAAGTAAATTAGTCCTTACTTTTTACCTTAACACACCCTACCTAGTTCAAGCTTTCAAGTCTGTGATATTACTGTTACCTCCCAGTGAGTCATCTTACCTCCAGGTCTGTCCCTTTGTAATATATGCACCAAACTATTGCCAGAAGGATCTTCCTACAAAACAAATATGGTCATTTCACCCCTCTCTGGCACTTGCTTCAAGAGACGTCTCCCATCACTTTTAGGATAAGTTCTAACTCCTCAGCTCAGTACACACAGCCATTTGTCAATCACCCAATATTTATCAAAACCATGTCCCAAGTGCTGTTGTAGATGCTGTACTTGCAAAAAGCAAAACAAAATCAGGGTTTCTGCCTAAAAGAACTACTTACTAGTTTTGCTTCCATGCCAATAAGCTTCAAGTTTTTTTGGAGAAAGTTACAAACAATAAAAACTTGATGGAAATTTACATCACAAATGCTGTGATTCAGGCTTTCTTCACTCTTTCTAATTCTATGAAAAAACATCAAATACATGACCCAGGAGACCCCAACCTGCCTTAACTGCCTACTACAAACCCACTCTTAGCTACTAGTTTTGCTTCCATGCCAATAAGCTTCAAGTTTTTTTGGAGAAAGTTACAAACAATAAAAACTTGATGGAAATTTACATCACAAATGCTGTGATTCAGGCTTTCTTCACTCTTTCTAATTCTATGAAAAAACATCAAATACATGACCCAGGAGACCCCAACCTGCCTTAACTGCCTACTACAAACCCACTCTTACTTTTAGCCATTTTGTTTGAACTGTGATAGGGCTCTTCTAGAAAAGATGAAAGGAGGATTCAGCCCCGAGAGTGATTTTGCATCTCCTGTAGCTACTGATTGATTTTAGTACTCAAGGAAACTTGAACACCATGGTCCTCACTCCTATACCTCGATGGAGAATGCTTTGTCTGCCCGTATCCACTTAGGTTCACCTGTGGGTCGGATGGCTCTCCTGTGCTCTCTAAACACAAAGTGAAAATGCTCTTATATGACTTGGTTTCTAATAACATGCTACAGACATTGGTGCAGCATTATGGGGTTATGTATCTAATTGGCTCAGTGCATGCTTCTGTAATAAAGGGAACATTAAGTTTGCTTTATGTGCATGGTTTGACTTTGAATAAGAACAGCTACTCTCATTTTAAACTAGAGGGAAAAAAAACAAATTATATCAGAGGGAAAAAATCCTTCACTTGATGACCAAATGGCTTTTTTCCCCTTCTAATTTCCATAAGTCTAGATGCATCTTTAGTGAAGAAAAAACAAATAAACAAAAAAATACTCTTTCTGGATGTTAAATTGATATCTGGAAATTTTTGCTCTGGTACACCTGAAATTTCATTACTGATTTCAGTTTCTGGGGAGGGGATAGTTGTCTCAGAGAAACTGACTAATAATGGTCTAAGAGTGACTCGTGATGCAGGAAGGCATGCATTCAGCAGGTTGTTGAATAGGAAACAAAAAGTTGTCTGAAATATTTCCTCCCCGCTGTTGAAGTAAGGGCTTCTTAGGTGCTAGTGAAATTCTATTTCTCTATCTGCCTGCTGGTTATTGGGTGTGTTCAATTTAAAAGATTCATTAAGCTATATACTTAGAATTTGTGCATTTTTCTGTATACATGTTATACTACAATGAAAAATTTTAAAAAAAACCCTGCAACATCCCCTTTCTACATGATGGATAAGCAGACATGCATGTAGATACACACAGTCTACGCAGGTTGGTTTCTGCCTCCAGCCAGCTCTGTGTAATTCAACATTGACACACACACACACACACACACACACACACACACACACACACTCCTACTCTGTGCTCTGTAATTTCTCTATCAAAGCACTATTATACTTTATTGTAATTGTGTGTTTATTAGCCATTTTTCCTGATAGTGCAAGGTTCAGGGGAATTCACAGAAATCTTTTAAACATAAACGAGAGGAGCATCTCTAAATAGTCTAAAGTTTGTGGCGTGTAGACCAAACAAGATTTACAATCTTTATGTAAACACAACGAAACAGCCAAAGTTAAATTAAAAACCATATTTCAGTGTGAAAAATTGGTGAGTTAGCCCATTATTAGAATAATTCCATCCTGCCACCTGCCATCCCTAAGTCTACACAGGTTGGTTTCTGCCTCCAGCCAGCTCTGTGTAATTCGACATTGTGGGATTGGAATGTGGTCTGCATTTTTATGTCACCTGGGACTCAGAATTCCTATGTCTCTGAATTAGTTCAGCTTATAGATCATCTTCCTTCATGCACCTTAGACATGGACTGTTTTCCTTGATTCCCCTACTGATGTCTGTCTCTCACAGAATGCCTCTCTTGCTTCTCACCCTTTTCCCCTCAGGGATCTTCCTTGTCCTATTTCCCCTTTCCATTGAAATGGAATTAATTCCCAAGAAATTAATTTCCTTTTACCTTTTTCTATAAAACAAGTTAGACCACCACCTCCTACTTGCTCAGAGCATCCATTTGCTTATATTTAACGTGCTCTGTAAACAATGGACCATTTTCTCCCAAGCTTCCACCTTGAGCAGCACTAAGCTCTGCTACTGAAAAATAACCCATAAGCCACTCCCCTCCACCCTCTTCCCTAGATCCCTAGATCCCTAGATCCCTAGAGACATTGGTGAGGAGGATACAGTGTCCTCCATCAGGCCTGCGTTGGGTTTCAAGGCAATTTCAAAGGGAGAAAAGTACAATATATTTCCCCAAGATGAACTAGGGCCCAGTGATGGCGAACCTTTTGAGCTCGGCGTGTCAGCATTTTGAAAAACCCTAACTTAACTCTGGTGCCGTGTCACATATAAAAATTTTTTGATATTTGCAACCATAGTAAAACAAAGACTTACATTTTTGATATTTATTTTATATATTTAAATGCCATTTAACAAAGAAAAATCAACCAAAAAAATGAGTTCACGTGTCACCTCTGACACGCGTGTCATAGGTTCACCATCACTGAACTAGGCACTGCCCACCCCCCTCTGATTTTGAAAGCAGGTGTTGCCAAAGTCAATTTTGAACAGACTGTTGAATGTCAGAGGGAAGGCAGGGGAGGGTGGGTGGAAAGAGATCAACCAATGAACTTGTAGGCCTATATGTATAAACCGTGGACACAGAGAATGAGGTGGTTAGGGGCTGGGAAAAGAGCGGGTTGTGGGGTTGGGAGAGATTAATGGGGGAGAAAGAAAGACCTATGTAATACTTTCAACAATAAAGATTTAACAAAAAATAAAGTCAATTTTGGTTTTAAATGACATATTTTTCTGCTCTTCCGTTCACATCCACTCTGTGAATTATTCCAGAACACATTTAATAAAGAAGTCCATGCTAGTCGTTCATTATGATACCAATACACCAGTTGTATTGTATTCTAATGTAACTCGTACTTGTGGATTTCAAAGAGCTTCCTCAGATTTAATTAATCCTCAGCTTTGCTAATGAAAAGCATCGCTTTTACCCGGCGTGAGTTTGGATTTTTAATCTGTTCCTTAAGGTCACTTCATTTTTCATGAAACGGAACATTTATAATTTAACATTTCAGATCTTCCACATTCCCTATTAAGCAATTATTTTGATTACTTCATTATCTTTAATTTTTTTCCTAGACTATTTAGGTTGGTTTCTGCCTACTGCTAGCCAAGTGTAATTCTGACATTCTCTCTCACTCCCTTTATTAGTATGATTTGCATTAGCAAGGGATTCATTTTCATTCTGAAGACTGAAAACAATTTCATTATCTGATAAAAATTATCTTCTCATATGCTATAAGAAGCAATTCTCCTCATTTATGGTCTCATTAGGCATTTCATCTACCCGATACATCTTCTCAATTCTTCCTCTTTCCAGCGGTAAGCGTTCCTGTGGCTCAACTAACAGCGTCTTGGGCTAGAGATTCTCATTTTTACCTTCCTTCTCTGTTTTGTTCTTTCTTTTTCTAATGTAGTAACTGCACCATCTCCTCAGTGAAACCCTGCTATGTCCTCTCTTCCTGAACACTTTGTTTAGGTTTTATTCTAATACCTAACACGGTTGTTTCGTGAATTGTAAGTTTACTTTTCCATTGTCCTTAATGGGCTGGGCCACAGCTTATGGATCTTTGTGTTTTCAGAGCCTGGAACTGTGTCTAGTGTATAGCGATAATAATTTTTAAAATGTATATTGAATAAATAAAGAACTAAGTGCATGTGCATATTCATTTTTAATTTGAAAATTTATACTTTCAAAACACAGGAGACAATGAGAAGCCAAAGCAACCTAATAAGGAGATAGATCGGCTGAACAAATTAAAGACAAGCTGAAGAGATATACAGAACTGCAAGGGACAGGAAAAAAACAGTTAAACAGCCCCAGGGGGAGCTAAAACACCTTGAGTGTGCAAGAGGCCAGCTGAGCAAGAGCAAAAACTCAAAGCAATATCTGGAGTACCTGGATACATCATCAATGGTTAGATGGGCAAGACTCACATCAGACCTAGAGCCTTCTCTGCAAGCATGATATAGAATCATGACTATTTCTTCTCACCAAATCTCCAAAAGCTAACAAATTGCTAAACAATTTCTGTCTGATGTTGCATTCTTTTTTAAAAAAGATTTTAATATATTTTTATTGATTTCAGAGAGGAAGGGAGAGAGAGAGAGAGAGATAGAAACATCAATTATGAGAGAGAATCATCGATCGGCTACCTCCTGCAAACCCCACACTGAGGATCGAGCCCACAACCCAGGCATGTGCTCTGACTGGGAATCCAACCATGACCTCCTTGTTCATAGGTCACTGCTCAACCATTGAGTCACACCAGCCCGACTGATATTGCATTCTTGATTTATTTCTCACTTTTATTCATCCCTTGACAAGGAGAAAACAAGTAATCAGAACACTTCCTTTTCACTTTAAACATGTTAGAATATAAGGAATGCTGCAGCATCGTCCTGGGGCATTGGGGTCAATTCCATGGAAATGTCAAGTGCCTGCTGCTTGGAGCTGGACCTATTTTTAAGGAAGTGAAATTCCCTAGCAAATTTTGATTAAGTTTAAAATGCATTTAAACCTTTAAATGGAAATGTTAAACAGGAAGGTGGCTATAGGAGTTGGGAGTTAGGGAAGCAGTCTGGGTTGGAGACAAAAATTTGGAAGAATTTAGCCCATAAATGGTACTGATAGGGTCACATTGAGTGAGAGTGCAGAGAAGAGGAAAGGGAACCAGGAAACAAATTTTTTGCTTAAAACTCTGGTCAGACAGTCTTTTCAGTCAGAGGTCAGAAAATTATGACCGGTAGGTCCAATCTGGCCTCTGTTCAGTCATTGATCTAAAAATAATTTTACATTAGTCAGCCCCTTTCCGATTGAACTTCATCCTTATGTCCTTTACCAGATGAAGAGACCCCTCAGGGAAAAGCTGTTTAAATGTGGATCTCACCTGTTTGCTTCCCTTATTTCAAGGATCATGTCCCCTCCAGTTTCTGCATATTTTTTAGTCATTCCCCAGGTGCTTCACAAAGTTATTTTAATTCTGATTTTATAGTTGTTTATACTGATTTTTTTTTAGTCAAAAGATGAAAATTGTGATTACTAGGTGGTAGTTCAATAAAAGTTACTCTGTTACCAGAAGTGAACTCCTCTTACTAAAAAACAAAAAAATAAAACCCCTCTCATTTTTCTAGGCAGAACTGAACTTTCCTGAAAGATACATAATAATATAAGACGTTATAATAGTAAGAGATAACTGAATTGAAGGTCCAGCTTCTGCTAGCCAGTTTTCCTGGTGCTTTATCTACCCCTGATTTACATATGAGAACACTGAAGTGCAGAGAGGTTAAGAAATTTTGTCCAAGTTTACTAGTATATGGGTGGCAAATAGGAAAGTCAAGACTCACATCGCAAGACTGAATGTCATTGCTGGCTCTCTTAACCACCATACCATGATGCTACTTAAGTATGGGCTGCTTGTTCCTTAATGGAGCCATGCTGGAGGAAATTTAAGCTTGTAGTAGGTAACTGAAATGAATAACCTTTATAATTCTTTCAAACCTATAAATTCAAGACCCTTTAAAAATTATAATCCCCAATCAGGCAAAAATATTAGGGTTTTTTTTGTCAGAAAAATTATGTCCCTCAATTAGAAATCTGGAAAGCATACACACAAAATGCAATTTCCAATAATCCTCAGCTTCTGAAGCCTCATTTCCCTCTTCTCTGCTTTAGAATTTGACTTACAGCACCTCAGAAGAACTCTTATATCCGTGGTGCCTGAATTGCTGCAGTGCTAGCTGTATATTGCGTTCATTCTGAATATGGTGTCAAGATTGATAAGCCAACTTAAATCAGGCCATTCAAAGCATCACATGTTGTCTGTGGCTGCTTTTGCAGGGCTGACTGGTTGCAACAGAGACACAATGCCTAAAATATTTCCTATGTGACTCCTCAAGCCATTCAAGGCATCAGCCTTTGAAGTTTTGAAAATAGCCATTCTTGTGTGTTTTTCCATGCCACCCCAAATATATTTGAAAAATATTTTTAACCAGTGAAATTGCTCTAAGAAAAAAAAGCCACATTGAAGTATTTTTTCCTCAGACAAAAACAGGACTGTTGGTAAGATCGATAAAAATATTCCTTTCCTCGATAATCCTTTGCTTGCTACCTGCATCCCCAATTAGTTTAAAACTAATTAATGAGAAATGGAGAATGTTTTGCAAAAATAAAACAAATGAAGAAACCTTGAAAGAAAAGCTACAATCTACAAATCCCTTGAAAGTGTGCAATCCTTGAAGACACTGTTCATTGAGAGTATCTTCTCATAAGAAGCCACAGGAAAAACATTTTCTGGAATTAGTACCAGGAATACCATTGCTTCTGCTAAGTTTGTAGTCTGCCTTTCTCTGACAACACTGTTGATCTGGTAATGCTCTGTATGTAATCTGGTAATGCTGCAGAAAAGTACATCTGTGGCTGACCCCACGTAACAGTAAAAGTCATCATAACATCACCTTTCAAATAACTAACTCTTGGCTCCATCTTACTTTCTTACCTTTGTTTGCTTTCTTTGCTTCATTTTTCTTATATCGTTTAATTCATCTTAACTTTGTATTCAATGCATGCTTGAAACCTATCTTATCTCCCTTTTTGAGCAAGTCTGAATATAACTAACTAAATAACCTGGACTTGACTATCACAGTTTTAAAAATAAGAACCATCGGCCCAACCGGTGTGGCTCAGTGGTTGAGCATCAATCTATGAACCAGGAGGTCGTGATTCCATTGCCGCCAGGGCACATGCCTGAGTTGACGGCTGAATCCCCTGTAGGGGATGTGTAGGAGGAAACCGATCAATGATTCTTTCTCATCATTGATGTTTCTATCTCTTGCTCCCTCTCCCTTCCTCTCTGAAATCAATAAAAATAAAAAACAAGAATCATCAAACTGTAAATAAAATCAAGAGACAAATGAAAACTTAAAAAAAATGCCAAAACATATGAAAATGGTTAATAGCCTTGATAGTGAGGGATCTTAGAGATTAACACACACAAAAAAACAAATATATAAACATACAAGTAAAAATTTGAGCAAAGGTCCTAAAGAGGCATGAAATAGAAAAAAAATTCATTGGGCCAAAAACCAATGTGAAAAGCATTCAACCTCAGTTGTAGTCAAAGAGATGGAACCCAAAATTTAATAAAAAATTTTTGTAAAAAAAACGGTAAAATAAGTATATTTCCTTGTAATCCACCTACCTTGCTCCCTAGAGGGGGGGAACAGACATACAAATGAGCATGTATAAAATAGAGTGGGCATGTATGTTACATGGAGGACTGGGGGAAATGGTAAACACATGTCCATAGTAGGAGAGATGCCTGTGCTTGCCGGGGTCCAGTCCTGGGGGTCCAGGGGTTCCCAAAGGTGTGGACAGAGTCGGACAGCGTTCAGAACTCTCTAGCTCTCTTTAGTCTCCGTGGATCTTCCTATGCCTGGCTGAGGCCACAGAAAAAGATCCTGAGGCAAGCTGAGCCTTTATTTTTATAGTCAGAGGTAAACAAGGTAGTGGTTACCAAAGTTACACTGTTCTTGTGAGTTTCACTTGTTTTTGTTCTTGTTGCACTTCCCTCAGCCCATTAGCTTCCCAGGTAAGATCTAGGGAGCGTTATAAGGTCAAGCCTAAATATTCTAAGAGGACTATGCCCTCTAAGCTGGGACTTGTTTGTGACTTTGCCAACAGGTCAGTCCGAGGCTTAATCCTATATTGGCTCCCCACATGTGCTGAATCTGGAATGTGGAGCTGGTGTCATTATATATTATTTTTTGAAGGAAGGAACTGCCTAAGTGGCATTCTCATGTACAGTCTCTGCATATAGTGGCCACTTGATAAATATTTTTTAACTAAAAAGAGTGAGACCAACTTACACCATACACAAGAATAAACTCAAAATGGATAAAAGACTTAAATGTAAGCCATAACACCATAAAAATCCTAGAAGAAAACATAGGCAGTAAAATGTCAGCCCATGTAGCAGAATTTTTGCCACTACATCTCCTAGGGCAAGAGAAACAAAGGAAAAAATAAACAAATGGGACTACATCAAAATAAAAAGCTTCTGCACAGCAAGAGAAACCAAAATGAAAAGGATATCTACTGCATGGGAGAAGATATTTGCCAATGATACATCTGATAATCTCCAAAATATATAAAGTACTCATACAACTCAACAAAAGGAAGACAAACAATCCAATTAAAAATTGGGCAGAGGACCTGAAGAGACACTTTTCCAAAGAGGACATACAAATGGCCAATAGACATATGAAAAAAATGCCCAAAGTCACTAATTATCAGAGAAATGCAAATTAAAACCACAATGAGATATCACCTCACACCTGTCAGAATAGCTATCACCAATAAATCAACAAACAAGTTGTGCAGACAGAGATGTGCAAAAAAGAGAACACTAATTCACTGCAGGTGGGAATGCAAATTGATGCAAGCAATATGGAAAACAGTATAGAGCAGTGATGGCGAGCCTTTTGAGCTTGGCATGTCAGCATTTTGAAAAACCCTAACTTAACTCTGGTTCCGTGTCACATATAGAATTTTTTAAATATTTGCAACCATAGTAAAACAAAGACTTATATTTTTGATATTTATTTTATATATTTAAATGCCATTTAACAAAGAAAAATCAACCAAAAAAATGAGTTCATGTGTCACCTCTGACACGCGTGTCATAGGTTCGCCATCACTGGTATAGAGTGTCCTCAAAGAAACAAAAATGGAACTGCTGTTTGACCCAGTGATCCCACTTCTTGGAATATATCCTAAAAACACCAATTAGCAAGAATTTACGCACCCATATATTCATGGCAGCATTATTTATAATAGCTAAGATTTTAAGCAGTCCAAGTGCCCATCAGTAGATGAGTGGATAAAAAAGCTGTGGGACATTTACACAATGGAATACTATCTATCTAATAATAGGATAATATGCAAATTGGTTGGGACACTATCATATAATGACTGATCAGCAGACTGTGTCCCCGCCCCCTGTGCCCACCCAGAGACATGAGGCTCACATCCTTGCCCCTGGCAACAGGCCCAGGATGTAAGGCTCACATCCCTGCCCACTGCGCCCTGGGCACATGAGGCTTGCGTCCCTGCCCCTGGCAATGGGCCTGGGGACGTAAGGCTCGTGTCCCCACACGCCTGCCCTGGCCCAGGGGTGCGCAGGCGTGCAGAGGTCTGCAGGCCTCTGCTAGCTCTGGCCTACCTCTTTAGGAAAATCCATCAAGGAGCCCCAGATGGGTAGGTGGGGCCTACCTCTTTGGGGCGATGGATCGCGGGGCTCCCACACTGTGACAGAGCACAGGCCAGGCTGGGACCGCGCCCCTCTGCCCCAAGTGCATGAATTTCATGCACTGAGCCAATAGTGCAGCTATATAAAAGAAAAATCTCTTACCCTTTGAGATAGCATGGATGGACCTGGAGACTATTAATGCTAAGTGAAATAAGCCAATCTGAGAAAGACAAATATCACATGATCTCACTTACTTATGGAATCTAATGAACAAAATGAACTGACCAACAAAGTAAGACCTGAAGCATGGAGGCATTGAGCAGACTGACATGCCCGGATGTGGGGGTAGGGGGACGAGGAGAGAGAAACCAAAGAACTTATATACTTACTAGAGGCCCAGCACTCGAATTTGTGCATGGGTGGGGTCCCTCGGCCTGGCTGGCGATTGGGCTGACTGGGGCTGTCTCGCCCAGTCCTGATCAGGGCTAATCAGGGCCAGCCTGCCTGGGGAAGAGACTGCAGGAGGTTGGCCAGCCCTGGGAAGTTGACTGTGGGAGCGCACTGACTACCAGGGGGCAGCTCTTGCATTGAGAGTCTGCCCCCTGGTGGTCAGTGCACATCATAAGGGTAGCTTAGGCTTCTGTATAGTATAGATATGCATAACCCATGGACACTGACAGACAATAGGGTTGTGAAGACCTGTTTGGGGGGGGGGGGGGGGGGGAGGGATGGGTAGGGGCTGAGCGGAGGGAGGTAAAGAGGGAGGAAATGGGAGACTGTAATACTGTCAACAATAAAAAAATATTTTTTAAAAAAAGAGTGAGAAAGGGCATTTTTGCCAGGAAGCAAAGGCACAGAGTAACGAATTAAATCTATCAACTGAACAAATGTATGCACGAACGGATGAGCTAAGTGTGTCAGGGAAATACTAATGGGTTTATGAAAAAGAAATTAAATGACCAGCCTCCAAAGGACAAAACAAAGATTTCTTTCCCTTCCTATGGATCATTACCTTTTAGCAGAAGGGAGAGCTCTAGACAATTCCTTTGGATCTAATTATTTGCTGATTTTTTAAAAACTGCATTGAATGAACCAAACCACAAAGTCTAAGCACTCCCAACTCGGGCATTTTCCCAACAATAGGCTCTGACAAGGCCTTTCTGTGCCACACTTTAGGGAACGTGGAGAGTTGCCTCAGATCACAGTACTTTTAATCTGTTGTTTGTTTTTCCTGGTTATTAGGAAGATAATAAGATATGCCATAGGAAATATATTTAAATGTTAACATACTGTTTCAGAGTGGTGGATTTTGGCTGAATTTTATTTTCTACTTTGTACCTTGAAATGTTTTTCAGATTCTCAATATTAGACTTGAATTGCTTTTATAATGATGAGAAAAGAAATCAGTTCAAGAAATTCTTGGGGGAGAATTAAATTAGGACAGTTGTGAAGCTACTTAGAAATCTTCAAATTAGAAATCTGCTGAGTTTTCACACTGTGGACAATTTAAAGGGTGATGTGTGCTTGGGCAGAATGGGGATTCAGACCTGTTCCATTCTAAGCTATTAAATACGAAATGTATGAATGTTGTCTTAAATATCAAACAGGACCAAAGGCAATTTAATAGCAATTAATTGTGTGTTATCTCCAAAGCTCCCGTTGAAAATGTCCTGGTTGCAATAAAAGTCCTGTTCCTCTTAACCCATCATTTTAACTAATGAGTTTAATTATAAAGAAAACTGCTGTCACTGAAGCCTTCTTCTTAATCAAGCCTGTTTTTAGGGCAAAAAATAATATGTTGCCATGGAAATTTTAGTGTCCAAGTTGCAACTCATAAAACTCTACTGAACTGTAAAGGAAAAATAGAAAATGTGTCTTTAGTAAGAGAAAGTTCTTAATATATTTTTTAAACATTGAAATTATGAGAGTGGATGGATTTTACAAGTGAACCTCATTGCATGTAAGTAGCAGCCATGCAAAAAATTCTGCATATATCTAATTTCAGAAAATCAAATCATTTAAAGTATAACTAGGTAACCCACAATTGATAGGAATCATACAGGGAATCTGCCTCAATTTAATTAAACAGTTACTGAGGCTCTACTCTCTTATATTAAAAATTAATATTTTTACAGATTGAGTTTTCTAAAATTGGGCATGCTTATGGCTTGACATTAGCTTCAAAATGATCTTTAGTTGTCATTAAAACCCCCCAAAATGGAACCAGATGTGAACTATCAGTTATAGTTGTGTAATGAGACCAGTCATAACTCACATTTAATGTTATTACCTGATAGGTGAACCAATAGTCGTACAAAACATTCCAGCCAACAAGATGAGAAAGATAAACAAGTGTGTTTTTATTTAATTTATGAAATATCTTAGCATGCAAAAAAGTAGAGACAAATGTAGCAAACCTCCAGATTAAAAAGAAAAATTTTACAAATACAAACGCAACCTTTTGGGCATTTTTCTTAGATGTATTCCCCCTCCTTCATCCAGGTGAGCACAAACCTGATTTGGGTGTTGGTCATTAACTTGTGTGTAAAAACATGTTTTTAGCATGTACTTATACAGCCATAAATACTTATGTCATTTTGCCTGTTTTTTTTAAACTTTATACAAACAGTATCTTCCTATACATGTTCACTTTTTGTCTTGCTCAACCTACTTTTGAAGTATATTCAGATTGATATAGTCTCTGATATATGAGAAATGAGCATTCATTCATAACTGCCCTATAGTAGTCTATTATTAATTTACTAGAGGCCCAGCACACGAAATCGTGTGGGTAGGGTCGTGCCCTATAGTAGTCTGTTGTTAATTTACTAGAGGCCCAGTACACGAAATTGTGTGGGTAGGTCCCTAGGCCTAGCCTGCGATCAGGGCCATCTTCTGCCTGTTCACCAGTCCCCAGGCTGAATGATGCCTCCACCGCTGAGGCAGGGAGGTTGCAGGCGCACCCCACAGATTCTGTCAGCACTGCAAGCTCCAGCAGCAGTGGCAGCAGCAGAGCCAGCAGCAGCCCCAGCAGCGGCAGCAGTGGTGGCGGTGCCCATGTGAGTGGCCCGGAGCGGGCAGCACGTACCATCAGCGGCCAGCCTGGTGCATGCGCATAGAGGTGAAGTCCCCGGCGCCTGCTTTCCCGCGGGCCTGAGCCCCGGAGCAGCCGGGTATGAGCTGGATCCCAATGGCCTAACAGCCAGCATGGACCTCCCACCACCCACCCTGGTTCCCCCATTCAACATAGCTGATCCATTGGAGCCTGCGGGCCCGGGGGAGGGACCAAGAGGTCAGCCACTCTGCCCACTCGCCAGTCCCCAGTCCTGCCCCGCCACCACCACCCACTTTCCTGTGGTTCCCCATTCACCTGCGGGTGGGGGTGAAGGGGGGTGAGGGAGGTGGGGGAGGGCAGGGACTGAGAGGTGGTCAATGCACCTCATGGCAACTGGTTGAGTGGTCGTTCTGGTTGTTACGCTTATGGTCCTTGGCCTTTTATTATATAGACTAGAGGCCCGGTGCACAAAATTTTGTGCACTCAGGGGGCGGTGGGAGGGGGTTCCCCCAGCCCGGCCTGTGCCCTCTCGCAGTCTGGGACCCCTCGGGAGATAACGACCTGCTGGCTTAGGCCTGCTCCCGG
>NW_005370777.1:3361717-3399621 GCF_000412655.1 Myotis brandtii
GCCATCTTGGCTGACAGTTAATTTGCATAAGGATATGCTGATTAGCCAATGGGAAGGGTAGCGGTCGTATGCTAATTACCATGTTTCTCTTTTATTAGTGTAGACTAGAGGCCCAGCACATGGTTAGGATCCCTAAGCCTAGCTGCAATCAAGGCCATGTCCACCGCCCAGCGTTGCTCCTCCACCTCCGTGGCCCCTGCCCGGTGAACCTCCAAGCTCACAGCCCCCACCCTGCGAGACTCATTGGCCTCAGCTGCCCAGGCCCCGTGACACTCCTCTGCCGACCCGTGAAGCTCCATGCTAACAGCCCCTGCCCGCAAGGCTCCTTGGCCTCACTGCTGCCCACGCCCTGCAATGCGTCCACCGCCCAGCGTTGCTCCTCCACCTCCGTGGCCCCTGCCCGGTGAACCTCCAAGCTCACAGCCCCCACCCTGCGAGACTCATTGGCCTCAGCTGCCCAGGCCCCGTGACACTCCTCTGCCGACCCGTGAAGCTCCATGCTAACAGCCCCTGCCCGCAAGGCTCCTTGGCCTCACTGCTGCCCACGCCCTGCAATGCCTTCCATGTCAGCAGCCCCACGAAGCTCCACACTCACCACCCCTGCCCTGCAACGCTCCTCTGCCTCAGCCATGCCATGAAGCTCCACTCTAACAGCCCACACCCCATGAGGCTCCTTGGCCTCAGCTACCACTGCAATGCTCCTTCGCCTCAACGCCCTTCGAAGCTCCATACTAACAGCCCCCGCCCCACTCCTCTGCCTTGCGTCCACCGCCCCTGCCCCGCGATGCTCCTTCACCTCAGCCACCCCAGGAAGCTCCATGCTCACAGCCCCCTGCCCCACGAGGCTCCTCAGCCTCCACAATCCCGCCCCGCCACGCCGTGAAAGCCAGACCGGTCCTTTGGTCATTTGGGTCCACAGCTCCCTCCTCCTGCCGCTGCACCGCATTCGGCCTGGGGCCCACAGCTCCCACTCCCTAGCCTGTTGTTTGGTCGTCTGTCTGGTCATGAAGGCACCTGGCTTTTTATATATATTAGGATAGCTTTTGTATAATATTCTACTGTATGACTGCACCATTATATATTTATCCATTCTCCACCTTAGAGATACTTAGAGGCTTCTAGTATTTTTACTACTGTAGTCAATGCATCAGGGAACATTTTTGCACAAGTTTGTTTGTTCACACCAGTGAGAGCTTCATTGGGGATATCCCACAAGCATTTCAAACATGAGAAAATGAAAAAGAGTGGCTAAACAATGGACTTCTGGGTCCATTGTTTTCTCCCCTAACCCACAGTTAGGGGCTTGTCCAATCCTGTGCTCACAAACATAAATAAGTTAAAAATAGTATTTTATTTTTTATGGGTTGAAGATGTTTATAATGATATTATGCGTACTTCACCTAATTTTCCAGGTGTTGTGGACACCCTGTAAATTCCAAGATACATTAGAGCAAACAGGGATGTACCCAGTCTCAAGTTAAATGAAACCCAAAAGAATGTGGGAGAGGCTCACACAGTAGGACTGTGTTGTGAAAATATAACAATACAAAACTATGTGCCGAAGGACAGGGTTAAAAGCCAAATAAGCAGGCACCAGGAAGTGCTTTGGGAGTTCCGGGATCCCTGTCTTCTGTCATTTGAACCGGGATGGAGAGATTTGTATAAGGTTGTCTGAAAGGGCAATGCAGTCCAGAGGCAGAAACCAAGTTTCCACTACTCTCTAGAAAGGTATCATTTCCACCCTGCAATTCAGTGAAGAATAGTCAACTGGGGCGGGGAATGTGTAGTGCCTGCACAAGAAGTGAACCTAGACTACAGCATTTAAGCCTCTCCATGGCCGGCAGGTGGTCAGTTTCTAAAGCAATCTCTTGGAGACTGACATGGAAAAAGATATGGGAAGCACTGGGGTTTTGTTACCCATCAGTTAGCTGCTGCTCTGGCTCCTAGCCCCTGGCTCCCGCTTCCCTCCCCTCTCTTTTGCTTCCCTTCCTCTCCACCTTTCAGTTTGCCTCCTGTCATTCCCTGCTATAATTAAAACAAATAGAAAACTTGCAGGTGTCTGCTATAAAGCGTTTGCAGATACTGTGTAGAGCATGAAAAAAAAAAAAGCAGCTGCAAATTGTGCAATTTGGTCTTTAGAAAAAACCTGAAAGGTTTCTGGAAATAAACTCATCTTCCGTCCGGGTAGGTTTTGAATTTCCTTTTTGTTTCTGCGTTAGCTCAGTTCATCACCACTGCCTCGCTGCTTTGGCAGAAAGTTTCAACGCTGTGAGTGCCGTTACTATTTTAGAAGAAAGGGGAGATTTCTGGAATGATGGCTTACTATGGGGAAACTGACTGCAGGGTCTGGCACAGTTTTAGACAGAGTCTCTTTCAGCCCAAATAACACCCAAGAATAACAGCAGCTGTAAGGTACTGAAGGTGGAAGAAAAGTAAAAATGTGCTGAAATAATATCTGTAATACTTGGAAGGGACCTTCCCTCCCCAGAGGAGACCAATATCCTGGCACAGATAACATTGAGGACACCTCGACGCTTTCTTGGGACACCCATTTAGGTCTGCAAGCCATTTACAAAATATGCTCCTAGGGCAGACCACGGGTGTTCCAATTTGAGCTTAAGGCTCGGCTATGTCTTCCTCTCCCCTGACTTAAAAGTTTCTCAGCACCATGGAGTGGGCACAAGAGTTCAGGAAGCCAGTTTAGCATCAAAGAGCTCAGATTCTCCAGTCAGATAGGGCTGGGATTTAAATCCTGGTTTTACCTCTAACTGTGACCATTGGAGAAGTTACTTAACTGCCTATGCTTTTATTTCCTCATCTGCAACATGGGGTCAGTCATTCTATGTGCACCATGGTCATAATTCTTGAGAGGACATAATACAGTGCCTGCCATGGGAAAGGTAGACAGGAATGGTAGAGCTAATGATGATGAAGGTGGTGGTAATAACTTTGCTTCCCTTTCTTTTAGAGCCCCATAGTGCCGTCTTACCTGGGTCACATCCATCCATCCATCCATCCATCCATCCATCCATCCAACCATCCATCCTTCCATCCATCCACTCAGTCAACAAATATCAAAGACCTCTATTATGTGCTTGGCATTGTTCTAGGGTTCTATACAACAGTATATGCCTTTATATCCACTAATATTTAAAAATAAAGTAAAACAGAAAGTGCACAATTAGTAAAACTTAATAGTGATGAAGAATGGATGATATGTAAATACATTCCAGGGAATTAACATTAGGTTGAAGTAAATTGCCTTAGTTATTAGTCATGCTATATTTCCACACCTATGTCAAATGTATACTGCCTTTGGTTGTGTCTTTTTGCTCCTGGTGGCAAACTTTGAGTAATAAATTAGATTTCCCCTGGGAGAAACACAAAACTCTTGAATGCATTCTCTATCCCAGCAAGAAATTTATAAGCCCAAGTAGAGTCATCACCATCTAAAAGGCTTTTCTGTTTGACTCAGACTTTATTTCATAGCAGAGTATAGTCATCAGGCAATTATTTTTCTGAGTTCAGTGGAAAATATTTTGTTCCTTTCTTTTTCTCTTTCACTGCAACAATATTTTGTTTCCTTCTCTTTCTTATTGGCCTTCTTGCCTTTGTTTCTTCCCTTGCCATTGAATACTGCATATTTATTTTCCCTGAAAGCCAGACCACCATTCGTTCATTCATTCCTTTTCACTCACTCAACATGATTTGACTGTCTACTAGTGCCTGGAACTTGCCACTCCTCTCCTTAATCACTAGTAATGGTTCCCTATTACATATGAATCAAGCCCATAGTCTTCACTCTAGTTTCACCCTTAGAAATTCTTATTTTCTATTATAACTGTCCACTCCAGATAGGTAGTAGGAAAGTCCCGTGTATCATATTTTCATTTTTTATACCTCAGTTCTTTTACAGAATCATGACTACCATCAAAATCCTTATAATTAAAAGTTTGCTCAGACTCATTTCCTCTATGTAATATCTTACAATTCTAGCTTGGCTGTCCCCAAATTTTGGAACTTCGATGCTAAACAGAATGAGTCAGAAATGCATGATCCTCTTCCAATTAGGCAGGGAAATGAAAACTCTTAGCACGATGACCATTACTACCTCGGGTATTGTGTTTAGTACCTTCTCACATCATCTCAATCTAATCCACACAGCAATCATATTAATATTCCTATTCTACTGGTGAGGAAACAACGGCTTAAATAATTTGCTACTGTCCCAAAGTCACATAACTAGGAAGTGATGAAGCTACTATTCAAACTCAGATCTATATAATTCCATACATAGCCCATGCTCTAAAACAGCAATTTTCAACCTTTTTCATCTCATGGCACATATAATTACTAAAATCCTGTGGCACACCAAAAAATATATTATAATTTTTGATGGTCTGACAAAAAAAAATAGGTATAATTTTGATTCATTCACACTGGATGGCTATCATTGTGTTGGCTGTTGTCATTTTTTATTTGACAATCTAAGGCAGAAGAGGCCACCGTCCCTAATTAAATAGGTGCTGCATGTTTTAACAATTATTGCAGCATACCAGCATGCCACAGCACACCAGTTGGAAATCGCTGCTCTAAAATTTTGTGCAATGTTGGCTCTCAGAAGTATAAAATATGAAAGATCTAATTTGCTGCAGATTTCTTCCCAAACCCCATAGGCAAACTCCCAAATTGAACTTACCACATGTTGAGATTTAATCCAGGATTTCTCTTCCTTAGCACTATTGACATTTTGGGCCAGATAATTCTTGGTTGTGGGGAGCTCTCCTGGGAACTGTAGGATGTTTTGCATCATCCCTGGCTTCTACCCACTAGATACCAGTAGCATCCCCCTTTCAGTTATAATAATCGAAAATGTCTTCAGAGATTGCCAAATGTCACCCTAGATGCAAAATTCCCCCCAGTTTATAACCACTGGCTTAATTCAGTCTTGCAATATGGACACAGCTAAAGACAAACGAAACATAAACTATATAAACATGGGAATAGTTCCACTGTGCACAAACATGTTTTCTATGAATAGCTCCATAAGATGTCTTCATAAGCGGCAGCATTGTCATTTAATTCAAATGCAATGTAAAACATTACTCAGAACTATAGTTTTTAAGGAAATTGAGCTTGTGTAAGAAAACATTTTTATTTTGTTTGTTGTAAGAGGACCATTTCGAAACTTATTTCAAACCAAGGAAAACAATAAGAATGAAAACCATTATAAGGTTAATATGTAAAGTATGTTCAGGGAATAATCGACACAATCCAGTTGAAAAGGCTTCCTCCTGATAGGATACAACCGTTAGCAAGATCAAAAAGTCTCTCGAGATTGAATATGGATGGCAGCGAGACCTTAAATGGAACCTGAGAAAAAGCATAAAAATGTTTATGAAATGCATTGTTTTGAACTGTTGACTGAAGTAAAGTTCTCAAAATACACAAATACCAATTCCATACAATAATTTTATGTGAAAGATATATAATTCTTGCCTAAGGTAAGATTGCATCTTTACACTGCTGAAATGTCACATATATCATTTTATATCTTATTAAGATTCACATCTATGAGTCTAGGAAACAGTATACAGATTCATACCGTTGAATCTGTAAAATTGAGCCTATAAAACAGCTGATACTTCTAGAAATGTGGACTATTTTTGTTTGCATAATCATTGAGAATGATTCTAAATGAAGGATGTTTGGCTCTCTTTCTAATGGGATGCTTGCTTCTGAACAGACTGCCCAGTTGACAAACCTCCCTTTCTCATTTTGAGCTGAAGTCCTGCCACAGTGAAGCAAATTATGTTAGGGGTTCACTCTCTCTGAAAGGCACTATTACCACACCAAGGACTAGTATAGCCAAGTCATCTGAGAGTCTAAAAAAAGGAAATAAGACAGCTTTTGTGATTGTAGTACTGGCTATTTGATGGGGAGGAGGGCAGAAATGGGAGAATAACATGAAGGAAAGGAAAAGAATGTCTACTGCAGACCCACTTCATGCACATCTAGATACTTCTAAAGATGAATGATGTCATGTAGAATGACTCTAATGAATTAGATTCTTGTGAGCCTGAATCCTGGTAAAAAATTAGAGGACAGCCAAAACCGGTTTGGCTCAGTGGATAGAGCGTCGGCCTGTGGACTGGGGGGTCCTGGGTTCGATTCTGGTCAAGGGCATGTACCTGGGTTGCGGGCACATCCCCAGTGGGGGGGGGGGTGCAGGAGGCAGCTGATCGATGTTTCTCTCTCATCGATGTTTCTAGCTCTCTATCTCTCTCCCTTCCTCTCTGTAAAAAATCAATAAAATATATTTTAAAAAAAATTAGAGGACAAGGATTATTAATTCCGTGTCTACTTGTTAAATGAACCTATTATTCTCCAGAAAACATAGTGAACCTAAAAATGGAGACTAGTTTTTACTTGTTTTTCTTTACTTTAATGGATTTAAAAAAGTGACAAAAGTATTCCAGTGTTTTCTTTAACTTCAAATATTAAATAAAAACTAATAATATCCTTTTCAGCACTAAATCTTATAGTAATTAGTATCACCAATTTGAGAATTCTTCTTCCAAAACTGTTAAAATCTAGATACAAATGTATATTCACATGGGTCTTTTTCCTTTTCTTTCTTTCCTTATTTCTTTGAAAAAGAATAACCAAATTTCCATTCACTGCTTTTTCAATTACCAATATATAAGAGAAATCTCCCCTCTACCAATTCAGGGAGGCAGACTAACCACATGGAGGTCAGGAGCATGCCTGGAATAAGACCATTTGGAATATTTGGAATATTCCATTTGGAATATTAAGACCATTTGGTTCATACCAGATATGTGAGGTTAGGTAAAATATTTTATGTGTTTTAACTTTAATGTTCTCACCCATAAAATGGAAATAATAAGAATTACTCTATAGTATTGTTGTTACAAGAATGGAGTAAATTTACACGTATAAAATAGAATCGGCCCTTTAACAATGTTGGGATTAGGGATGCCAGTCCTCCCACACAGTTGAAAATCTGCATAAAACTTTTTTGACTCCCCCACAACTTAACTACTGATAGTCTACTGCTGACTAGACACCTTACCAATGGCATAAACAGTTGAGTGACATATTTTGTATGTTCTATGTATTAAATACTATATTCTTACAACAAAGTAATCTATTAAAAAGAAAATCATAAGAGAAGCTATATTTACAGTACTGTAGGTGTTTATTTAAAAAACCCACATATAAGTGGACTCACACAGTTCAAACCTGTGCTGTTCAGGGGTAAACTGTACTTAGAAGGGTGCCTATCACAAACACCTAATGACGGCTATGTTGTATTATCACTATTGAACACACCATTTTTAATGGCTATATAACAATGCATGGCATGGACAATCCTTCATTTAAGAGGTAGTTTCTAGTTTTTGAGCATGCTTGTCTACTTATATATCTCCTGAGTGCAAGCGCTTTAATTTCTGTATTGCTGATTCCCCAAAGGTGGTTGTTCTGGTCAAAGAGTGTTTACATTTTACTTTTTAACATTTCCTGCCAGATTACTTTCTAAATAGGTTCTGACAATTAATAGTTCAATCAGAAACAAATGAGGGTTTTTCACACACAGGGCAGCATATTATTATCATGGAATGTTATAAACCCTTTTATTTTGCCATTTAATGACTATTTTTCTTTATTAAAAATTGGAAACATCTTAGAGAGTTAATATTAACTAGTTTATTAATATGTTGAAATATATGTGATTACCATGATTATTTTGGTTATATCTCATTGCTATTTAATTACACTAAACATTCAGTTTATTATATGGTGATGAAAGGCCTCACATCCAATAATACCCTTTTGTAGATAATTTTCAAAGTAGTAATAATAATTGACATTAAAACATTTGTGTTTTCTCTGGAGCTATATTTCTGTTATTGTAGAATTTTTCTCATCTTAAAGATTGCAGTATTTAAAATAAAAATACAAAGAAGCCAAGTTAGTTTTAGATAACATCAGAAGTATCTTACGACATAATTTATATACTGGATCCAAATAGAGCACTTTGGCCGCTGACCCTTAACAATGAACCTGCAGAAATAAGTGGCCATTTGTCAAGGATGGAGATTAATTGCTGGATTTATTTATGAGACCGCAAGTGAACGCTTAGGATCAGAAAGATAAAATAAGAAGAGCTGTCATCCTGGAGTTGTTAATTTTTGTCCATCCTCTGGAGAACACAAATGACCCTCAACTGTCAGAACTTACCCTTGTGCTATTACTCCTACCTTTTCAGCCACCTGGGCATTTTAAGCCCTTTGGTGGACACTTCTAAAGCTTCAGATTCCATATATTTCTATTATGCTATAGCACAGTAGTCTACATTTTTCTGTTGCTGAACACAATCCTTTAAATAAACTTTTGATTGAAGTATAACATACAGGAGGAAAAAGGAGAAATCTTAAATGTAGAACTTAATTTTTTTTTCAAAATAAACACATTCTCATAATCATCACTCAAATGAAGACAGAACATGATTGGCATCCAAGAAGTCCCCTGGTACTCTCTCCTAGTCACTAACCTTCTTCCTGCAAAGTAACCACTATTCTGGCTCCTACACTGACATTTTAGTTTTACATGTGTGTGCATGTGTGTATTACAACTATATTTTTTAAACTTTAAGTAGAATCATAAAATATGTACTCTTTTGTTTTTGCTAAAAATTATGTTTTTCAGATTCATCCATGTCAGTATTAACAATAGTTTGTTTATTCTTATTCATGTATAATTTCCATTGTATGACTGTATCACTACTTACTAATTTTCCAGATGTTGAGCATTTGTATTATTCCAAAAGTTTATTTCAGGTATACCAACTGAGGTATACTTCATTTCTGTGAGGTAGATACATAAACATTGAATTTTCTGGGTATCAGTTATGCATTTATTTACCTTTAAGCTGATTCTACCAAACAGTTTTCTAAATGGATTGGCCAATTTATACCCCCACCAGTAGTGTATGGGGGAATCAGTAATTCCATATATTCACACACTTTGATCATTTTACTTTTTAATTTTAGACATTCTATTGTATATTTTGAGATATCTCTTCATGCTTTTAATGTCATGTACACAACATCCTACCCTATCTAATAAAATAGTAATATGCAAATTAACCATCACTCCATCACAAATGGCGGCACCCATAACCACAAGATGGCGGTGCCCAGCCCCTCAGCCCCACCGCTGGAGTGTTTGGGCCTGTCGGCCTGGCCAGCGGTCATGGGGACCAAGCAAAGAGGCGGGATCCGCCCACTCTGGTAGTGGATCAAGCCTTGCTGCTCTGCTGCCTCTGGAATGTCTGGGGCTGAGCAGCGAGGCTGGATCTGCAGCAACCCGTGAGCAGGCAAGCACGCCCACAGACAGCACCCAGCAGGGCCTGCTTGCCCATCACCGTGGTGTGGAGCAGGCAGGCCCCACAGAAAGCAGAGAAGCAAGGGGAGCGGGCTCAAGCCATCAGTAGGACATCCCCTGAGGACTCCCGGATTGGAGAGGGTGCAGGTCAGACTGAGGGACTGCCCCCCCCCCCCATGCATGAATTTCGTGCACCGGGCCTCTAGTCCTATGCTAAGTGGTCATCCAGTAGGCCATTCAACCAATCAAAGCATAATATGCTAATGATATGCTAAGGCCGCTCAACAGCTCGCTATGACATGCACTGACCACCAGGGGGAAGATGCTCTGACCCGTAGGTGAGCTTGCTGCTGGGGTCCGGCCGATCAGGACTGAGAAAGATAGGCTGGACACACCCTGGAGCCCTCCCATGGTCCCTCTCCAGCTGGCCAACCTCCCACGTCCTTCCCCGGTCCCAATTGTGCAACAGTGGGGTCCCTAGGCCTGGTCTACACCCTCTCGCAATCCAGGACCCCTTGGGTGATGTTGGCCCGATCCCGTATGCCAGGCCGAGGACCCCACTGGTGCACAAATTCGTGCACCGGATCCTCTAGTCTAATAATATTAAACATATGTTTATTGGTCTTTGTGGAAATACATGTCTTTTGTCTAATTAACATTGATTTTATTCTCTTGCCTTATTGCAATAGCTACAAATTTCAAAGTAATGTTAATTCACAGAAGTGGTATTGAGCCTTATTATTCCTAAAACTCCTATTTAAATTCAGAATATAAGTAACCACCTATACATGTCCAAGGTATTTTTTAAAATAAACACTTTATTAAACAGTAAAATTTAAAAGTCACTATCGTCAAAATAATGAAGTCCAGTTTTTAAAAATATTGAGTTAAGTGGACACACTAAATTGATCTCACAGCCAAAGTATATCAGTGCAATAAACACAGATTAAGAGAGCCCGCCCGGTGTAGTTCAGTGGTTGAGCTTCAAGCCGAAGCCAGGAACCAAGAGGCAACAGGTTCAATTTCCGGTCAGGGCACATGCCCGGTTGCAAGCTCAATCCTCTATTGGGGGTGTGCAGGAGGCAGCTGCTTGATAGTGTTTCTCTCTCATCGATGTTTCTATCTCTCTATCCCTCTCCCTTTCTCTAGCTCTAAAAAAATCAATTATACATATATATATGTGTGTGTGTGTGTGTGTGTGTGTGTGTGTATATATGTATATATGTATACATATAGATTAGTAGAATATGAAATGTGCTTTAGGAAGTCAATTATATCTTCTTCCTAGAGAATTCAGTATTTTAAAAAATTTACAAAATTTCAAGTAAAATGGTTGAATTAACAGGTAAAGTATTTCTTTAGACATGATTCTTGTTCTGTATCTACACAATATTGATTTACCTGGACATTTTACAATGTGAACATACCATGAGGCTCAGAGACTGTGACTTGTCCAAGTTTCCTCAGCTAGTCTGAGAGCCAGGATTCATGCCTACACAGACTGACTCCTCAGAACATGTCCCTAACCACTGTGCTCTGCTGTATCCCCCTGCTGCCCAATTGTCCTCCAAACCCCCTCCCACCAGGCCTGTCAACCACGAAATGCCCCTGCTCCCTGAAGCCCTCCTCTTACTCCCACCTGACTTCAGTCTCCTCCTCTATGGGCTCAGTAGTAATCTAGACAGTTTTCTAGCTCCACCTTTTGGAAATTTTATGGAAAATTCTAGGTCTTCCATAGAATTTCTCAAGTAAAATAGCTCAAGTAAAAATTACTGAATTTGTTTGTTTGTTATTCAATAGAGACAAAGTTGGCAATCATATAATCACTGAGAAGTCTTTTATGTTTTTGTAAATGGCTTTGAGTCCAAATTGTCCAAAGTAAGGTACCAGCAAATCCTGGTTCCTTTTCCTGGATTAGGAAAGGCTCTGCAGAGAGAAAGGAAGAAAAGAGCTTGGCAGGAAGCAGACTGTAAATTCGCTCAAGTAGGTTAGGTGTTAAAGAGCAATGTTAGAGGAATAGTGATAATTTTGCCTGCCTAGAGAAGATAAGTCTGAAATAGTACAAAGAAGGGAAAGAAAGTTAGTCAAGTTGGGGCAAACTACAGGGTTTCATTAAAATCTGGCCTGGACTTGAACTTGTTGAGGAGAGTTTCCAAAGGCATTGGAGAGTTACAGGTTACTTGCCAATGCTATACTGTGTTTTATATGAGTTTCTGCATGAAAATTAGATTCTGTCATAATGAAATATGTTATTACTTCTGTCCCTTCACTCCAATGATTTTCCTTGATTGGCAGAAAAATCATATAATCTTCAAAGTATCTGTAATTTTTTTCAATCCAATGAGTTTTTATTGAGCCCTACCTTGAGACCCTTTTTTGCTTCTCTCAGCACAACATTGTCAGTTGCCTTTTCATTGATTCTAAGTGTTGGTGACCAAGAAAAATGGGAGAAAGCCAGATTTCCACCAATCCACTAGGTCTGTCTGCCTTAGTAATTGGTAAGTGAATATAAAAAATCATGGGCTTTGTGATATGGGTGGATTTAGCTTTGCCTCCTTTCAAGTGCCTTAAAACACAGAGTCACAGCCATGAGGGAAATCATTTTAATAGCTTCAATGTAGGAAAGCAATTACTGTTTTCACCCAGCATTCTCACATATACGTTTCTCTACCATATTTTCTATGTCTTCTCAGTAGATCAGCTGAGTGTTTGAAGTTAATGATTGATTGGATTTTTGTTTTCAGACTGGGGAAAAACTTGCATTCCAAAGTAAAAAGAAGACTATAACACTACCTTACTTAAGAATATAAATCATGAATGACTGGTTACCCACCTAATAAAAGTTCCAGGTGAGAGGGAAGTAGATATATTTAGTTTCACTGTACTTTTTATATGATGAAGATAATCCCAATACAAAAAACAATGGATAATATTCACCACAATCTAATAGAAACAACCCCCAACTCTTAGGAAGGTGAGAAAGGCTTGTATATACAGCCCTACCAGATCACAGGAAATTTCACACTTTTCTGAATAAGATTTATCTTTTGCATTACTCTAATTTTTGTATTAAAAAACTTTAAATATGACAGAAAAGAGGTGTGTGTGTGTGTGTGTGTGTGTGTGTGTGTGTGTGTGTTTTACCATAATATAAGATCAAAGTGTCATATTGGTATGATAGCAGGAATCTTTTAAAATTAATTTTAAATAAATAACATTACTATAAAGTCATTTTGCAGAGAACAAGAACATTAGAAACTAAGGCAGGATATGGGAGAGGAAGCATTTGTGCAGGGAATTGGTTCAAAGGTTACACTGTCTAGTAATAGAACATACTCTTCTTAAATCATCACCACCATTGTCACGACACTCTACAGCCACTGACTCCCGGCTGAGCATGGTGCTTCCTTGAGCTCTTGAGCAGAGGTCACCTTTTAATAAAGGACAATTCTTGCTCAGACACGTTGTTCCATAAGCACAGGAAACCAAATGTTTCTGTCCAGCCAAAGTAATTTCAGCAACTTCTCAGTGATTCTATGGTTGCCAACTTTGTCTCCCTTCTCACATCAAGTAGATGCCAAAAGTGTCTTGCACAATGGCCTCTATGCAGAGTACCTCCAGGAGAGATCTATTGAGGGAGACTGCATGCCCTGGGATGTATGTCTAAACATCTATTTTAGATTATGCTCATAGTTTATAGTTATGGTACAGTAAAAATAAATATTTAGTCTTTGACCCAGGTTTCCTGGCATAGACCTCCTAAAGCAGTGGTTCTCAACCTTCTGGCCCTTTAAATACATTTCCTCATGTTGTGACCCAACCATAAAATTGTTTTCGTTGCTACTACATAACTGTAATGTTGCTACTGTTATGAATCGTAATGCAAATATCTGATATGCAGGATGGTCTTAGGCGACCCCTGTGAAAGGGTCGTTCGACCACCAAAGGGGTCGCGACCCACAGGTTGAGAACCGCTGTCCTAAAGGCTCTGAAAATGTTCTTTTAAGTGCCAACTTCAGGATGGGGTTGGTCACCAGAAAAACCAACCATGTGATGAGAGACTTAAAACTTTCATCCCTGCCCTAGCCAGTCTGGCTCAGTGGATAGAGCCTCGTGCCACGGACTGAAGGGTCCCAGGTTCTATTCCAGTCAAGGGCACAAACCTCCGTTGCAGGCTCTATCCACGACTATGGTTGGGGCTGTGCAGGAGGCAACCAATCAATGTGTCTCTCTCACATTGAGGTTTCTCTCTGTCTCTCCCTCTCCCTTCCACTCTCTCTAAAAACAAACAAGCAAAAAACATCTTTCATCCCTACACCTTCATCTTTGAGGGGGCAGAGGGGCTGGAGGTTGAGTTCAATCTGCAATGGCTCATGATTTAATCAGTACCACCTACGTAATGAAGCCTCTATAAAAGCCCCATGCTGACAGGTTTCAAGGAGCTTCTTAGTGGGTGGAAACCCAAAGACAGCGTGGGAGCTCTGCTCCTCCCATCCCCTATATCTTGCCCTACTCATTTCTTTCTTTGCCTGTTCCTCAGTACTATCCTCTATAATGAACTGGTCATCATACATAAAGTGCTTTCCTGAGTTCTGTGAGTTGTTCTAGCGAATTATCGAACCTGAGGGGGCATCGTAGGACCACCCACATCATAGTATGCTGGGCAGAAGTGTGGGTAGCCTGGCACCTCATTTGCAGCTGGCGTCTGAGCTGGGGGCAGCCTTGGATTGAGCTCTTAATCTGTGGAGTCTGCACAAGCTCTGGGTAGTAGTGTTGGAAATGAGTTGAATTGTTGGACACCCAGTTGGTCTTAGAGAATTGTGGAACTGGTTGGTGTCAGGAAAACCACACAAGTGGCCCATCTGGGATTATGTAAATTAAGGCAGTGCTCAGCTAGGAAATGTCTTTGGGGCTTCTCCTACACCCCTCCTTCTCCTTGGCCCCTATTCCGCACACATTGCTCTTCATACCCCACCCCAAGCCCAGCCGAGGCACTATTTGATGAAAAATGATAGAGCTGGCAGTGAAATCATCATTATGGGTACATGCTTTTTATAGAAACTATTCAAGAAAACAATCCTTTAAGACCAAAAGACCTTAAGAAAAAGTAAACGTTTAGGCTGTACATATCCAGACTTATTCGGACTGCTCAGGAGTCCAAGGGCCAGAGAAAAGAGCCTTTGAAATCTGACACCCATTGTGCAGAGAGAATAGCTACTCTCTCTTTCTCCAGGAAAATTTTTTTCACCATATACAGAACTAATAAAGGACCCCAAACAGGGAAAATCCTCTTTAAAAAATCAAAAGCTCTAATCAAAACGGAAAGCAGGAGTTGTGCAATCAACCATGAAGTGCACAGGGCATAAAGGCTAGACGCATGTTCATGGCCAGTGGTTCAGGGGTTGGGGAAAGAACTGAAGGAAAAAATTTTTGGGTAGAGGATCTAACAGAAATGCTTATATTCAATGTGTTATAAAACTGAATGTCTGTTCCTCATTCTCTGTGGAGATGTGAAGATATAAATTCTGAGGTAGTGCTTATACACGATTCCATTTCACTTTACATCGTTGTATTTATTTTCAGAAAATGGTTTTAAAGCTTTCTCAAGTCCTGTTTTTATACGCTGGAAAAACTGTTTCACCAAGAAAGGAAGGCTGCATTTATTGAGGATTGGAAATGGGCTAGAGTCTTTGTTTTATAGAGTTCATTTCATTTGTAAATTAACTGTTAAAATGGAGGTTAAAGGAAAATGGGATTGAACTATGGGTCACATTGCAGAATGTATTTTTAATCATGAGTGGGTGACGTGTGTGATGTTTTCTCCCTACTTCTACATTAAAAAAAATAAACTTTAAGCCTGAAATTATGTTTCCTAGTTCCTTTAGAACACTCCTAACTCCCACAAAGTAGAATTAACTGAGCACCCTTATGTCCTTATCACCAACTCATTCTGCAATTCGGCTTCCTGGGAAGCAGACCCCCAAGAGGGAATGTGGCTTTCAGGACATTTATACAGGGGTACCATTGGGATCAACACTTATGGAGAAAGGAAAGAAAGCAGAATTAGGCAGAGAAAGAAGATGGGCTGCAATGCAGTCACACACAACAAAGGACTCAGCCAACCCCACGGGTAGATTTGGGGCTGGGATGGCCCTTCAAAGTTGTCCCTAATCCTGGTAGGGGAGGTTAGGTCTTTGTACCCCCATATCAACCAGTAATTGGATGCAGATTTCCCCCAAGAAAGAGACCACATCCTTTGGCCAGGGGCAATTCTTGGAGAGGGCTGAGAGCGGAAGGCTGTCAGGCAGCACATCCCCAGAGCTGGGAAAATAAGGTCTTCAGTCCTGGAGGGGAGATCTGGGGCTCAGTGCAGGGGCCATGGCAGGCATAAATATTTAATTCAGTGGTTAACTCCAGAACCATTAAACAAGTGGCCATATGGCAAAATGCATACTAGTATATAACCAATATAAGCTAAGGGGAGATTTAGAGTATTAACTAAGTAAGAATTCATATACCAAATTTCCACATGCTTCTCTGCTTGGGTCATGGTCAAACAAGCTCAATACAGTTCCAGGATGACTTCTATTAATCACCTTATTTGATTACTCTTGGGAACATCCCCCTCTCTAGAGTATGAGGAAGAGAATTAGAAATTAAAGAGTAGGAAGAAGATTCAGTAATAATATCTTCTCCAAAACTTGAATATGAAAAAATTCAATAATCTCACCTGAAGCCTAAATTCCCTATGGAAGACCTAGAATTTTTCATAAAATTTCCAAAAGCTGGAGCTAGAAAACTGTCTAGATTACTACTGAGCCCACAGAGGAGGAGACTGAAGTCAGGTGGGAGTGGGAGGAGGGCTTCAGGGAGCAGAGGCATTCCGTGGTTGACAGACCTGGTGGGAGGGGGGTTTGGAGGACAGTTGGGCAGCAGGGGGAGACAGCAGAGCACAGTGGTTAGGGACATGTTCTGAGGAGCCAGTCTGTGTAGGTGTGAATCCTGGCTCTCAGATTAGCTGAGGGAACTTGGGCAAGTCACTGAAACTCTTCAGGCCTCAATTTCTCACACGTACAATAAGGATAAGAACAGTATTTACCTTAACTCGACACAGAAATCTAAAGTCACATGCTAAACTTCAGAATGCATGTATTAATTTCATATTGCTGCTATAACAAATGTACAACAAACCCAGTGGATTACAATACACATTCATTCTCTTACAGTCTTGGAGATAAGAAATCTGAAACCAGTTTCACTGCACCAAAGTCGAGATGCCAGCAGGACTGGTTCCTTCTGGAGGCTCGAAGAGGAGAATCTGTTGCCGAGCCTTGTAGAGGCTTCTAGGGGCCACCTGTGTTCCTGGACTTGCATCCTCTTTTTCCATCCTCAACATGCATCACTCCAACCTCTGCTCCCATCATCACATCACCTTCTCTCCTGTTGTCAAATCTCCCTCTGCTCCCTTTTGTAAAGAACTGATTACATTTCGGGACAACCTGGATGATCCAGGATAATCCCCCTACTTTGATATCAGATCTGTAAGGCAATAGGTTCTGGGGATTAGGATGTGGATATCTGTAGGGGCGTGGCATGATTCAGGCTACCACAGTGTGTGATTAAATCAGATAGTTTAGATCATAGAAATATCATATTTATGTCATATCTGCTCAACACAATTTTGGTAAAGTTATGGAGTTAATTCTGTTTAAAAATTTATGGCATTCCTGAAAATGCCTATTGTGCCAGAAGTTTTTAGTGTTCACTAACATACATCCTTGCTCCTCTACATCCTCTACATCCTGGCTCATTAGGAGGAGGCCAATAGGATATGGGCAGAAATTATGGTTGCTGGCTCTTAGAAAGGGTCACCCTTATGTATTGTCTAAAATGGGACACTTCTAATAATACCAGGAAAAATAGCAACTATTACTCCAAATCAATAGGCATACATTGCGGCTGTCACAGGCAATGCACATGCATGGTCACCCTACTTAAAAGCACCTTGTAAATTCCCCAGCCCTCTTCTCCTGCGATGGTGACCTTAGAGGCCATGTAGTCTGGACAGTATAGTTACAGGTTCAAGGAGAGTTCCCTTCACTGGATTTTGCATGAGAAAGAAACCTTTATAGCCACAGAAATGTAGGGTTATTTGTGAGCACAGCCTAGCCTACCCTTTCCTGACTCAAACATGCATGCCTAGCAAGCTTGCTCTACCCTTACCCTATTTCTGAATAGAGGGAAATTCCATCAGAGTAAGGATTAACTCCACCGAAAGGACAAGGATTTGAATCTCAGCAGAAAAGTTATAGGAAAATACGCTGTAACTGAGCACAATGAGGCTGGGTTCCCTCCTAAGGGGTTGGTTTGGGTCTGCCTTTGGGCGTTTGACCGGAGAAACAGTAATGAAATCTCTTGAGTTCGAACAGTACTTTGCATTTCTTGATGCTTTTAGGAAGGTGCTCATTGGACTTACTGTCTGGCAACTAAAACAGGAGGCTCTTTTTTAGAGCAAAGGATTTATAAAGAACGTGAACTGACGTTTGCATTTTGTTTATGGGACTTTGTTGCTTAGAATCAAAGCATGACGGGCTTTGTTAGTTAGCAGAAACATTTATTTCATTCTCGTGCAACCACTGCAGGAGCAACCTGGAGGGCAGAGCTGCTCATGCTGACTTCTTTATTCACATCAGTATACATCGCAAGCACTTGCAAACCATTCTTATAATGTGGCCAACTCTGACCAGCAATTTCTGATAGAGAGTTTGTAATTTATCAAGAAATTTTACATAAATTATTTTGTTTAAGTCTTTTTAGAATTTTCAACTTAAGCAATCAGCTTTTGTCAATATTAATAAGAGGACGTGAGGAAGAAGAGAACAAGGAAAGAGGAGAAGGACAGAGAGGAGGAGGAGGAAGGGCAGAGGTAGGTGGAGTCGGAACCCACCACTGAACCTCCCTGAACATTTACTATGCACTGTATGCCATTAAGCACTTTTGGTTAATAATTACTCTGTTGCAAAAATAAAATGTGTCACTATTCATAAGGATTTTGGGTTCATCAAAAGCATAGCTTAATGGTTTTCTGGGGAATTATGCTAAGTGAAAAAATGCCAGCCCCCAAAGGTTACATACTATATGGTCCCTTTAATACAACATTCTTGAAATAACAAATTTATAGAAATGGAGAGTAGCTTAGTAATTGTCAAGGAGCTGGGTCAGGGACAGGGGTGAGGTGGAAGTTGGAGTATCTGTGAAAGGACAACAAGGGGTCCTTGTAAGGATGAAATTGTTCTGCATCCTGACTTTATTAATGTCAGAATCTGGTTGTGATATTGGACTATAGTTTTGCAAGCTGTTACCACTGGGAAAAACTGGGTAAAGGGCACACAGGATCTCTCTATATTATTTCTTATAATTGCATGTGAATCTGCAATTTTCTCAAATCAAAAAAAAGTTAATTAAAAAAGGATGGTTGAAAAATAATACGAAGAATACATCTATTAAATGTCCTTTTAGTCTTTTCAAAATTAGCAAACATTTAGACAGGCCAAAGGCCACTAATGAAGGTAGCTGCTAATGGTCAAATAAAAAAAAATGACTCATTTCACATTATTTTTAAGTCTGGGAAAGATAAAGACAACCATCATGCAGTGAATGCTTACCCCTGGCATTGTGCTGGCACCATACTCACTGGGTTGCATGCGGTACCTAATGTAATCCTACAAGCAGAGTAGCTATTACCAATGCACAGAGAGGGAGTGAAGTAACTTGCTCCCAGTCACACAGCAATGGATGGTGGAAACAAGAATTGAATCATGCTTTCATCCACTGAGACACATCGCTTTCAAGACCTTCAACAGAACCTGATTGACCTGGAGTGTTTAAGGGTTAATGACTTGTCCACTTGTCCACAAGGGCAAAATGGGGGCTACAATGTGCCTGGTGCTCTTCCCACTGTACTCTGCTCTCATGGGTGGTTGAAAAAGGACATAATGGCATTAGCTGCCTGAGATTCAGGTGGAATAAGAACAAAAATCTCAAACACTTGTCGAAAGTATTAACAAGAAAAATGAGTAAATGTACACCTGCTTCTTTGAGAATTTATTTAGTGACAAGGAAAATGTGCCCAGAAAATTCCCAAAAGATTGCCAATTGACTCAACTATATGAGGCAAAAACCAATATCCTCCTGAAATGAAAACCTAGTCCCACCGTTAGAGGCCCAGTTTTTTAATCAAGACAAACCCATTTAGCAAAATGAATGAAGCAAATGAAAGTAAACACTTAGCTCCGTTTTCAGCAAAATAGAAAGCAGTGAACAGATTTGCTAATGATACCCATGCCTCTCACCTCTTAGAAGTTATACAAGTGACTAAATTTCAGGGAGATTTTTCCTTTGATTCTGAAATACATTTATATCCTGAATGAATCCAGGCTTGCTTTATCAAGCAGTGAACAACCTTCTCGCCACTTTTATAGTAAACATACAATATCAGGTTTATGATTATATTTTAGTTTAAATTATATCCAAGTACCATTCTACCTCCAAATCCCATGCCTAACAAAAGCGGGACCAATACTTTGAGCACAGATAACACAGAGGCTCTGGGCTCCTTGATGAAGGAAAGCGTGTTTCACCTTGACACTATTGCTGGCAAGTCTCCGAGAGATGAGCATTTTGAAAATGCTATAAACAGCTTAGCCTTTTCTTAGCATTTTGAAGAGCACATTAATAGCCTGGCCTTTTCTTAAGGGCTTTCTTTCTCCTTTAGCCAAATGTGACAGTTAGAAGTGAACAGTGAGAAGATGGAATCCAAGCCGGCGCTGTGTTTGAAAAGCAGTGTGGAACTGATGTCATCCAGCATTGTCTTCAAAAGAATATGAGAATATTAAGTGGATGTCTCATAGACTTACACACAAAGGATACTCTTCACTTGAGGACAGAATGATAATGTCTCACAGAAGAAAGATGTAATTCTAGATGCCCCGAAAATCTATGCAGACAGCTCTTGGCTGGTATAAAACAAAGAAAAAATAACACAAAACTCTTGGAAGAAAGAAAGAAAGAAAGAAAGAGAGAAAGAAAGAAAGAGAGAAAGAAAGAAAGAGAGAAAGAAAGAAAGAGAGAAAGAAAGAAAGAGAGAAAGAAAGAAAGAGAGAAAGAAAGAAAGAGAGAAAGAAAGAAAGAGAGAAAGAAAGAAAGAGAGAAAGAAAGAAAGAGAGAAAGAAAGAAAGAGGGAGGAAGGGAGGGAGGGAGGAAGGAAGGAAGGAAGGAAGGAAGGAAGGAAGTTTCAACTGAACCAACAAAAGTTATATTAATAGATTTAATTTTGTTAAGACTTAGTAAGCACCTACTATGGAATATGTGGAACCTTGTGCCCAATGATGTAAAGGAGAGTTTAAAAAGAGTACTGTCATTGACACCATTTGGCGCACTGTGTTAAAAGGAAGAGGCACACACTAGTGTAATAAAATTAGCCAAAGGAAATTAAACAGACTAACTCTGCTCTCTAGGATTTAAGATCCCATAAAAAGTGAGATGGAAGCTGTCCCACATAAGTAGGGGTGCATGCAACCCCATCCAACACCCAGAAAAACTGCATAGGTTATTTCCAAGGGTACCTTGAGAGTCCACCTAGTTTATCCTCTCCTGTCTGGGTGTAGACACACTCAGCAACTCCATGACAGTTACCCAGCATATTTGGGGAGAGGTGCTGACAGATTTTAAAAATTGCCTAAGCAGGTTGCCAGAAAGCACTTCATTATAACATATTTTGATTAAAAAAAATATTAAGGACAGAGACATAAACCACAGGCTTGAGAGAAAGTGATGAAAGAAGGACTCTGAGTTAGAGTAATATAGATTTAATGTGTTATTACCAATTTTTGCATGATAATCTAGCAAAAGATAGGATACTAGCATTGTGGAGCAATAATTTCAGCTGATAGGCAGGGGTCATCCTATATAATAAAAGGGTAATATGCAAATCAACCGAATGGTGGAACAACTGGAACGCCTGTGGCCCCTAGTCCTGGCCGGCCCCACCCGGGAGCAGGCACCCCCACCCCCATTGGGGTGTGCCGGCTGGACCCCACCAGTGCACGAATTCGTGCACCAGGCCTCTAGTAAGAACATAAAAGGCTATAGAGCATAGGTAGTCATATGATAGAATCAATACATCAGACATAAAATTAAAGATGCAAATGACTAAACAAATGAATATATGTAAACACATCTGTGACTCTGTGTCTCCTTCTAGCTGTTCTTTTACCTTCTCCATACTTCTTACTGAAAACATCTTAAAGATAATAATTATTTTGGTGACCTTATCTCTAAATAATTCTGTGGTTGATGTCAATATCTGATCATAAACACGTACAAAAATGATCATTTTAAGAATAAAAAAATAAGAGAACATGAGTACACTAAATTTAGCCCTGTGGGGGGGGGAAATACACATGAATAATGTACATAAAAATGCAGTGGAAGTCATTAGAATTTAACTGTTATTACAGAGTTTTTTAAGTTAAATTCAAAATATTTTTAAGAAAACATATTGCATAAACTATTTTATGTCCAACTACAGCTTGGGGAAAAATGGCAGGCATTAGGCTGCAGTGGTGCTTCTCAGAGCAAATAGAGGAAGTTTTAAGTTGACTGAGATAAGTGTGGAGCTGCTCTCATCCACCTGAGCCTCCCACATACTGTTAGCAGTCTCACTGCACTCTCACCTGCCACGGGCCTCTTCTCCTCACACATCTGCCTCACTCCTGTGTCCAGGAAGCCAAGTGTTGCTAGAGAAACATCACAAGCCAAATAGCCTAGAGTCCCAACAAATCAATGGCTCTTAAATCTCCATGTGGCCCTCACTCCTTTTATTTCTCCTGGGTCAGCTTTCCTGCCCATCACACTCAAAGACTGTGAATATTCAAAATCTTCATCTACCTCTCTCGATCTCAGAAGACCATACCCTCAATCCTCTAACCCACTCTAATAGTAGAAAAACTTGCCTCCGCTTCATTGAGAAATGAGAACCACTGAGTATAAACTGCCCCAGCTTCTCTCATCCTTTCCCACCTCCATCTGCTACCCCAGGACCTAGAGAAAAGAAGTATCTTTCCTCTGCTTCCAGGCAGCTATCTCACTTGTGTTATCAATGTCTTTCTGCCCCCACCCTGATCCCTAAAGGCTGTGTTCCATCATCACTTATCCTTCTTTCTTCTAGACAGGCAACCCCCACCCTCCTGGCCCTTTTCCCTTTCCACCATTCCTGTCCTAACTTCCTCCCTAGTCTTTGTCTCTCTCTCCAAACTTCTTACCCAGACCTCCTTAAAGTCTCATCTACACTTGCAACTTTCATTTTCCCACTCTTACTCCTCAACTTCCTGTAGCACCTGCTCCCACTACTCCAATGGAACATTCAGTGGGTATAATTTAATTAAAGACACAGATCTTGGATTTTTAAGCAGAACTGTATTTGACTCCTGCCTCCTCCACTTAGAAGCTGGGAGATGTTGAGCACACTGCTTAATTCCCCTGTGCATCAGTTTCCTCATCTCCAAAATTAGGATAATAGTAGTAACCAATTTAATAGGATTCTTATAATATTAAATGAGATAATAAAACACTGAACAATGTTTTCACATGCCATGTGCTCAACAAATATTAACCATGAATATATTACTACTATCACTATTAGTAGTAATCACTTTAATGATTACTATCATTATTGTCAGATTTTATTCTGGGTCTAGCTAAAAATCCTGAACTACAAAATATATCCTACTGAACTCATGCAGCCCAGAAAAACTCTTTGGTAATCTCCAGAAAAGCTCTTTGGTAATTTCCTTATACAATGTGTCTTATAAACCTTCCCTACCTTAAACCAGATCTCTTCTTGGAATCTCCTCTCCAAACTTATTCTGTGTGACTCTAGTCAGTTCAGTTCACACACACACACACACACACACACACACCCCACTGATAGAATGATTAGGTAAATTTATTTGTATCATGTGAACCAGTATGAAACATAAAATTAACTGAGTGCAGGAAACTTAACCTATGCTGCCTTTGCAACAAGAAAAGTGTCTACACCAATGTTCTGCATGCAGCTGGAAGTCGGTAATTACTGATGGTGACCTGTCCTTCCCATGATCAGTCACAGCAAGAACAGAAAGAATATTTTTAGCATCATGTTTGAATCCTACCTGGCAACTTGGAAACTGCAATAATTTGAACCTATGCAGGCAATTAAAAGGAAGTTTTATTATTAGTTGACCAGAAATTGTACCTCATGGTCATTTATATTCTGTGAGTAATCACTGAGAAGGTTAGCATGGAGCACTCATTCCCTTCCTTCATCTCCTCGCTATTCTCAGTTTCTTTTTGTCACAAGCTGTGTGTGTAATATCCATTTTAATTAGAAAGAGGCAATAACAGGCAAAGGTGATTGCAATAGGTATGTTCAGTACAGAACCAAATTGCACAGCAAGATCTCATCCCGGTGATAAAAACAACTTTACTAAGGCATGTAATTTTGTCTAACAATTTGTTTCTTAGAACAAGCTCCTAACGCCCACGCCCCCGGCCAGCACTACTCAGTAAGTCTGGCTTCAGTGGAAGCATTAGCAGGGGCTTCAACTGGGAGGCACCTCCTCTTGAACCCGTGACCCTTTCACCACTGGGGTCTTGTGTTGGGATCCGGCACACTGACCTAATTCCTCTAGGATTCAACAGTGATTTACTTTACAGGCAAAGAAAATGGGTTCTAGTTCTCTCTCTACCTTTAACACTTTTCTTCTCTTTGTCTATCAATATTTCAAAACAAATTTGGATGCTAAAAGTCTGTTTAAAATTAGTTAACTAGGGGATGAAGAATTCACACATTCACACATGAAAGGCAGGACAATAGTAGGGATGATGATGATGATGATGATAATGATGGCAGTGAAATAGCGAATATTTACTAAACATTTGTTTGGACTAGGCCCTTTGCCAATTACTTAACATATATTATTTGCTTTAGTAATCACAACTGTGAAAGATTGGCATTATTACTCCATTTTCCATTTGAGAAAACTTGCCTAGGGTCATATGACTAACAAGATTCAAGGCTGGGATTTCAAGTCTAGTCTGTCAAAAGCCAAAACCTATACAAAATCATGTGTCTTTTTTGCTGTGACCTGCTTTTAACCACAGTTTGATCAAAATTAGGTTTAAGTTTTATTTTATTACCAATGGCTTGCTACAGTAAATCTATGTATTTCCATACTAAAAAATTAAGTTCCCCATTTTAAAAATGGGAAAGAACATGAATGGTCAAATAAATATTTAAAAAAAGCAAATATTAAATTTCAAGTGTTTAACATGAAATGGAATTTAATTTGATTGAAGAAGCAGTAACTAATTAAAATAATATACAGGGAACTGTAAGAATTGAAAGATTAAGTTAGCATTGTCCCTATCCCCCAAGAAACTAATGATATAGTGGGAGGAACACAGTGTAATATTTCAGGTCTTACTTCAAATGTCATATCCTACGAGAGGTCTTCCTTTGTAAAACTTTATTTACAAAATAGGCAATGGGACAGATATAGTTCATAGGCTTCAGTTTGCTGACCAACACTCTAACATATCACCCTTTTTTTTTCCTTTATAGCACTTAACAAATCTTAACTTATCTAGTTTATTGATTTATATACTATTTGCTTCACAACAATAGTAGCTCCAAGACAGTGGAGTCCTTGTTGTTTATTCTGACCTTGCTCTCCAGGGCCTAGAAAGAAGAACCTAATGCACAGACAGTTCACTCTAAATATGTGTTGACTGCCTGGCTGGTGTTTCTCAGTGGTTGAGCGTCAACCTATGAACTAGGAGATCACGATTCAATTCCCAGTGAAGGCACATGCCTGGGTTGCTAGGTAGATCCCCAGTAGGGGGCATGCAGGAGGCAGCCAATGATTCTCTTTCATCATTGATGTTTATATCTCTCCATCTCCCTCTCTGAAATCAATAAAAATATTTTTAAAAATAACACCTATTCACTAACTAAATGAACAAATACTATTTCACAGAAGGTGAAACACAGACTACCAACAAACTCATGAACTACTAGTATATTTGGCCTTATTAATAAAAAATTTTAAAAAGTGAAAATGTCATTTTTCACTTGTCAGACCTACAATAGTTAGAAGAAGAGAAGGAGGCAGAGGAGGAGAGGAAGAAGGGAAAGTGAGAGAGGGGAGGAAACTAGGAGAAGAAAAACATGTGTAGATGAACATGAGGGGGAAACGGACCCCTCATCTACCACTGATGGGCAAAAATATTGGTGCAACATTTCTGGAGAGCCATTTGCAATTATACATCAAAATGTACATGCCATTTCAAAAACAGGCAGAAGACTGAACAGACATTTCTCCAAAGAAGATACACAAATGGCAAATAAGCACATGAAAAGATGCTCAACTAAATTAGTCATTAGGAAAATACAGATCAAAATCACAATGAGATAGCACTTCGCTCATTATAAAGGTGATCATCATCCAAAAAAAAAAGGAAAATATCAAGTGTTGGTGAGGATGTGAAGAAAGTAGAGCTTTGTGCATTGCTGGCAGGAATGTAAAATGGTTCCATTGCTGAAGAACTCACAATAAAAAAAAATGCATATATACTTTTTATTCCAAAATCTTATTCCTAAGAATTAACTCTAAGAAGATGATGCAGAAGACATGTTTATACTAGAATCTATCACCCTCAAGAGCCATGAATAAAATGTGGTTATTTAAATAAAGCCTGACACAACAAATAGGTAAAATAGATTTTATGAGGCATTAGACACAAGAAGGTAGGCCTTTCATGTAAAAATATGTCCATAACATTATTATTGAATGAAAAAAGCAAGTTACAGATGCATGTACATTATGATTCTACTGATGCAAAAAATCTAAGTTTATATATACATTGAAAACATTTGAGATATTCTCCAAAATGTTAATAGTGGTTATTCTCTGAATGGTAGATTTGAAATGACTAACATTATTCTCTTCATAATTTTCTGTATTAGTTGATTTTTTAAAGAATATTTTTTAAACAAAATAACATGCTCCATAAATTCATGTTTATCACTCACATTAAGAAGGGTTAGTCCCTTGATACTTTTATAATAGATGATTTCTGGATTTCCATTTCCATAGCAACAGTGATACTTATGAGCGAGTCAAATATAGTTTTAAAAGAGATACATACCTTAGATAGTGGTTGTGTCTCTCTATCACTCATAAACAGACTTATTATTTCTGAGCAACAGTCAATAATCATTTTCTATAAATAAGAAAACAATATAGTAAGGTTGATATTATTGGTAAATATTAGACATTTTAATTATAAACTATTTATTTCATTTGTATTTTCTTGACTTATCACCTAAATTAAATTTTCAGGTTGAGACTTAGAGGGGTATTTAAAAACTACAGGATGGCTACAAGCGACAAGATTTAATTAAAAATAATATATTTTTTAGGATTCTTAGCCTGCACATTCACTGTTAAAATTCATGTTACAGAAGGATAACAAGTAAAGTAATTCACATGAAAATAAGATTTTGAAAAATCACTTTTCTTCTCAGAAGAGTGTCCTGGAAGAGAGTCCAGAAATGGATTTAAGTAGAGAAGAATGATTGGGAATTGGGAAAGAAATGGAAAGAGTAAATGAATAGGAAGTGAAGGTCAATATCATATGTTGTCTATTGTTGACAGCTCTACCACACACCCTACTGTATAGACAGAGCTGTGTTTATGTGAATACATCTGACCGATGAGGGGTCTACCCAAAGGCAGGGTTGAATCGGTCAAATCCTCCACATAAGGAAGGACAACAGAAGAGAGCTGCAGTCAGTACTGGCCATGTGAGCTGAGAGGTCCTGATACAGAGTTGGAGAAGGCAGCCATCGGCCAGATGTGAGATGAATAAGAGGAAGAATCAGAGATGAGTGAGAATTTACGCGCCAACCCTCCCACATGGCACTGAGCATAGTGATGGCTCCTGACAATCCAGTCCACTTTCTGTGAGGTCCACTGTGCATTTCCAGTCTTTGGCTATGCACAAGCTTACTTACCAGATGCTGCCAAATCTTTCCTCCCCAGCAAGTCTATTTTACTGGAGCTTGTGGAAGATTTCCTTTACGGACAATGATAAGAGTCATAACTATAACATTATCAGAGAAAAACTATGCCTGCCGCACAGTCTTGCCAGTATCCATCCCTGAAGGAAGCAACAATTTGCTTTTATGGCAGTATTAATATGTACATGTAGTAGCATTCGGGAATTATAAAAATAATAAAAGTACATTAATTCTTACATTACAACTGACCACTGCTGGTTAAAACCTGAGAATAAAAAGGCAACAAAGCTATCATTTAGAACTGAAGACCAGATAGAGCTTCACAGACAAGAAAAAGCTAAGAATTCATCACCACAAGCTAGTATTACATGAAATGTTGAAGGGTCGTCTTTAAGAAGACAAGAAAAAAGAAAAAGATAAAAAATATGAATAATATGCTGGCAATAAATACGTATCTATCAACAATTGAATCTGAAAATCAAAATAAACGAACAAGGAATCTAATGAACAAAATGAACTGATGAATAAAATAAAACCAGAGGCATGGAAACATGGAATAGACGTGAATCTCAGAGGGAAGGGGGGAGGAGGTGGGAAGAGATTAACTAAAGAATTTGTCACCCAAGGACACAGACAATAGGGTGGTAAAGGCCTGGGGTGGGGCAGGATCCAGGTGGAGGAGGGCAGTGTGGGGAAGGGAGGGGAGGACATCTATAATACTCTCAACAATAAATATTTTTTAAAAGCAAGAAATTGAACTTGTAGCCCCAAACCATGTTATGATTGAGTTTTAATAAATGAATGAACATAGAAAAGATCAAATTTTAGAGTTCCAAAGCTATAGCTAATTTACTTCAATTTAACAACTATATTTAAGGTATTATAGCAGGTGCTGTGGAATACAAAGATGAAGAAATGGGCCCTATCCTCCCAAAGTTTACAATAACTGAGAAAAAAAGATGCATATACAACTAAATAAAATACCAAGTATAATGTGGTCAGAACATGCATCGCTATGACATGTTGTAGGAGCCTAGAGGTGGGATAAGTATAAACCTAGAGTAAGTATAAACATGATGACAGGAAAGACTTCCTAGAGAAAGGGACAGATGAATTGAGAGTTGATAGAATAGTAGGATTTCAATTGACAGAGAATGGGGACAAGGGCATTCTGGCTGGAGGAAGCCGGGCAAGCAAAAAACAATGGACATTCAAGGCACATAGGGACCTGAAATGATTTTTCCTGTGGGTTGGTATAGGAAGCATGGCAGTGAAAATGGTGAGAAATAAGGCTGAAGGGGCAAACTTATACCAGGACAGGTAAAACCAAGGGACTTGGATTTTGTTGTGTAGAAAACTGAGAGGCACTGGACTGAGGGAATAATCAAATTGCTTTAAAAAGATAATTCTGGCCACAGCTTAAAGGTGAATTGGACTGTTCTAACCAAGAAGTGAGACTTAAGTGTGAACTTAAAGGTGAACTTAAATGTTCTCATACACACACCAAAAATGGAGAACTGGCCTGATAAAAAAAAAATTAATTGAGTTCTTAGGACTGGTTAAAGTATATTTTTCTACTACATAAAAGGTTTCAATAACAACCATGATGGGTTACTGTCATGATTTTATCAAGACCTATCAAGCAAAGTGACACTGTCCATATCAGTAATCATTTCACATAACAGATGGATAGCAATGCTACCTCATAAATGCTTTTCATTCCCATTTCAACATTTATCAAACAGAAATTTCACCTCAACAACATTCTGTTTCTTTAGTATTCTCTGAGGTAAACGATGTACATAGGTCAGAAACTGGCTGATTAGGTGTTGGGCAGTGAGAGATTTCGTGAGGCCTCATTAGCACAGAAATGGAGACAGGGAAGGCGCTAAGCTCACCCATCCCATCAAGAGCTGCTGGAACAGGGCTGTGGTTGGCAAGGAGCCTGAGAGGACACAGAATGACCCTTGTTCAATCTCTGCCATTTCTCCTTTAACAAGAAGTGTCTTAATTCTATGAGGAATGGAATTCAATTCTGAGTTGCTTCAAAATTAATAAAGCTAATTCTTTGATTTAGTTGAAATCCTCATCATCTTTCACCAACAATATGGAAAAAGCTTCCTAAATTGTTTTCCATCCTATGAACTCTTGCTTCCCTCATCCCTCTTCACATGCCAGCAGGATTAATTTAGTAAATGTAGTGTGGATCATGAGGTGCCCTTCCAGCTGCCACCCACCTTCTCCTACTCCAGCACACATCCTGCCCTGCTTTTCCATGACCCTTCCTGCAGAGCAATGTTCATTCACCACTTACTTGTTCAACCTCTATTGAATGCATCCTATGTGCCGTGGAGTGGTAATGGGAAGTGAACAAGACAGAGAGAGGTCATGGTCTGGTGGGAGGGGTAGGAGAGATAGACTTCCAGCACTGTGGGAAGTCAGAGGAGGAAGCACGTAGTTCCACCATCTCTCAGCCCCATCTCCCACCACATTCAGCCTGTACTCTTGCCACAACAGGTGGTTCACTGTCCACCGAATATGAGATTCAGTCCCATGACTTCACCCTCAGTCAGGAATTAGAGCGCTCCACAAGTCTCCAACTAAACGTTTCACAGGCAAGTATTGAAAAGGCACTGTGTTTCACTTACTAAAGATACTGGAGATAAAAGCCTATCTAATAAAGAGGGAATATGCTAACTGACCCTCATGCTGTCGCAAAGATGGCGGTGCCCACAGCCAATAAGGGGGGAATATGCTAATTTTCCCGCCCTCAAAGATGGTGGTACCCACAGCCAATAAGGAGGGGATATGCTAATTGACTGCCCCACCCTCAAAGATGGCAGCACCCACAGCCACAAGATGGCCGGCAGGGGAGGGCAGTTGTGGGTGATCAAGCCAGGAGGGGAGGGCAGTTGGGGGCAACCAGGCCTGCAGGGGAGGGCAGTTGGGAGCAATCGGGCCAGCAGGAGAGGGCAGTGGAAGGCGATCAGGTTGGCAGGGGAGGAATTAGGCTTCGATCAGGCTGGCAGGCAGAAGTAGTTAGGGGCAATCAGGCAGGTAGGCAGGCAAGCGGTTGGGAGCCAGCAGTCCCGGATTGTGAGAGGGATGTCCGACTGCCGGTTTAGGCCCAATCCCACAGGCTAAACTAACCCCCTGTGGGATCGGGCCTAAACCGGCAGTCAGACATCCCTCGAGAGGTCCCAGATTGGAGAGGGTGCAGGCTGGGCTGAGGGACACCTCCCCGCAGTGCACGAATTTCATGCACTGGGCCTCTAGTTATAAATAAGACCCCTGAGCCAAGGAATACAAGTTCAAGAGAGAAGAAGAAACATATAAACAAATAATTGCTGAAACAATTTGGTAAGGGCACAAGGTATTTTGGGGCCCAATGGAAAATGGCCTTTCAGTTTATAGGAGCTATAAAATGCTGTCTGAGCTATTTAAGCAAATACAAATTCTAACTCAAACCTCTCTCCCTCCGTCCTTCCAACTTTCCCTTCCCCCCTAGTTCTTTCTCTCCACACACACACACACACACACACACACACACACACACACCAATATGAATGAGATATAAAAAACAATAAATTAGAATCACGTTCTTTCTCTACACACACACACACACACACACACACACACACCAATATGAATGAGATATAAAAAACAATAAATTAGAATCATTGGCATCAAAAGCCCCATTGAGAGGGAAGGATTCCACAACCTTACTCTTTTGTATGGTATAGAATCCAAATAATGGGGGAGAAAGGAAGACTGGAAAAAGTGAAGAGAGACTAAGTTGAACTATATAATAAAGAGCTGAGCCAGAGCAGGAAGGGGAGAGGAGATAAAATACTCCACACAGACTGAGTTGAAGGGAAAGTTTTAGGAGTTTGAGCCAAATGAGACAGATGTTAAAGACTTGCTGTGGATGTCAGAGAGATATTAAAAGCAAGATAGTTGGGGAAAATAAGACTTTAAAGAAGTTTTTCTGTGTACTAGTATTCCCAAAAAAGATTCCCTCTTGGATGTTCTTATAAGAGGTGCCACAGAGATTTTGATTGTTTTCTATGGTTTTGAACATCAGATTGATGTTTCCTTAAACACCACACTTTGCTTGCTAAAAGTGGGCCACCAGGCAGCTGGCTCATTATGAATGACATCTGGGTACCTAGCCGTGCTCCTACAATAATAAGCTCCTCCATGACAGGGACCTAATTGTACTGATTTCTATATGTCCTTCTCTCCCCAAGCCTGGAAAAATTTTGCAAATAACTGTCTCAAAAATAATTTGTTATTTGATGCTAATGTCCAATTTTATTTGGTTCTATGATTTCAGAGTACTTTGATATTTGGGATAATCTGACAACACACGAATTCTAATTGCCTTGTTCAGTGATTCTGGACATGTTTGCTGAACTAATCTTGAATGACTTAGTAAACATAGTTTAAGATTTTCATATGAATATGCTATCATTCTAAAAGGGAGTTTTTGTCTTAAAACCAGGATGGGTAGCATCTTTCATATGCTTTCAAGTACCTGATGAACTCTGAAGATACCCTTAAAACTGTGAATGATAGGTTAAAATAACTCGGTCGTTCCGAGCTGGTAGTGTTCATTTTTGAAGAAGGACATACAAGGCTTTTAAGCCAGAAGTGAATAGAACACCTGCTCTGTAGCCCTCCAGATACATCTTAAATTGCTGTCTGTTTTCTGAAGTTTTTGGCTTCTTCCAGACCATAGGGATTTGGGGAGAAAATAAAAAAAGGGAAGGGAATGAGAAAGAGAAAGAGAACAAGATTTACTATTTCCCATGTCAACCAAAAGCACATTTTTCTGGACCCTTATATTTAATATCCCACCAAAAATCTATATTGTGATAGATATAAATATATTAGATTATAGAGGTTATGAAATACTGTCTAATTCTTCATCAGAATTGATCTCTTCAAGTGCCCTAGTTAACTTCTAATTAGCTCCCAGTGAAGGTTGTCATGACAACGAACTGGCAGATTTAGTCAATGGGATTTATCTGATATTACCCTACAGAATCTAGCTGCTTTTTTTCTCTTTTTTTCTTACGTGCTGGTTAGTATACTGGGAAAAAAGAAAACTTTGTATGTTCCTTCCATTTATCAACTTTCAAATGTTATGAACTAATTTGCCAATTCACCTAAACAAATACTAGTTTTTCTTCCATTGGATGACATTCTGTCTTATAAAGAACTTACAGAACTGAAACACATCTAAACATGCCCCACTTAAAGCTGAAGAAGCTCTTTCTAAGTTGAATAATAGACAAATTAAAAAATACAGAGGATAACATCAGGACTGAAAGGAGTTTGTGCTCAGGGATTGACACACTCACATATACCATTTGAGTCAGGATATGAAAGCAAGCCCCAAACCTTGGTTAAGGCAAGATAGGTCCTCTGGATTCTCCATCTGCCTATATTCAAATGCTCCCTTGCCCCCCCTCCCATTTATTTCTAATTTGTTTATATGTAGAGCCAACCTCTTGGCTCAGATACTGGGCTCACTGTGGTCAATTTGATACGTACATGTGATCCCCAGGGAAATTCTGCTGACTCTCACTCCAACCTAGGGGCTCATGTCTCCATCTCAGAGCAGTACTTGAGTGAAAGGATCATTTTTAGGAAGGAGGGAACAATTAGTACCAGGAAAGGATTTGAGTCCCATACTTTTAGGCAGAGCACAACCTAAAACTATTACTCTTATGGATGCTCACTCTCCTGTCTTAGACAATCTAAGCCAAAAAGACAAATGGGTGCAGGGGAACATTTTCCATATATAACCTATAAAGTAATGATTCAAGGATGATTTCAGCAAAGAATATTCTAGACCATGGCTCAGAGACAGCAACCTGCTGAGTTTGGTCTATGACTCTAAGACTGTGATTGTAAGTGATCTGCAAAGGAAGTGAAGAAATGAAACAAGAGACAAGTTCCTCTCCAAAACAGACATGAAAGGGCAACCATAGAATTTAGGACAAGAAGCATATATAAGTGAAACCTCATGAGTTTGAGATGGCTGATCCATTGGGAGATTTGTTATCGGTACTCAGTATTTCATTAGTATCATTAAGTGTCTGGTAATTCTTGTTGTCACAGTTGAGGACCCTGGAAAGGATGTGTAACTAAAGCTCTAAGGCATCATTTCTATGATAAATGCAAGCACAGAGCACAGGAGACATAAATACTGCAAAGATGCGTTTTTCAAAGGCTAACTGTTCTTGCCTGATGAATCCTCTTACAGCTGGGCGTGTTGCTTTCACAATAATGAAAAATGCACTCACTGTCCTGGTAAATTCAGACTGAAGAAATGCCAACAAGTATAGTCTGAAAATCAGGAGAATTGCCAATGTTTACACTTCCACATAACGAGTGAATACATGAGGAAGACAAGAAAACAAAAAAAGCCATACCCATCCTATTCCTATTTATTTATTTATTTATTTATTTATTTATTTAGCCCCCACCGCCCCAGTGTCTGTGTCCATTGGTTATGGTAATATGCATGCATACAAGTCCTTTGGTAGCTCTCTAACCCTTCCCCACCTGCCATTTGTCTCTGGTTCTATTCTTGTTCATCAAATTATGTTGATCATTATATCCCACATATGAGTGAGATCATGTGATATTTATCTTTTTCCCACTGGCTTATTTTGCTTACCATAATGGTCTCTAGTTCCATCCATGCTGTTGCAAATGGTAAAAGTTCCTTCTTTTTTATAGCAGCATAGTATTCCATTGTGTATATGTACAACAGTTTTTTAATTCACTCATCTGCTGATGGGCACTTAGGCTGTTTCCAAATCTTAGCTATTGTAAATTGTGCTGCTATGAACATAGGGGTGCATATATCCTTTCTCATTGGTGTTTCTGGTTTCTTGGGATATAGTTCTAGAAGTGGGATTACTGGGTCAAATGGGAGGTCCATTTTTAACTTTTTGAGGAAACTCCATACTGTCTTCCACAGTGGCTGTACCAGTCTTCACCGTTAAGAATTAAAATGTTTTGTAGCCAATTGAATATTAATCTAACAGAAAGTGATTTAAGAAAAAAGATACAGCTGACTAAAAGTTAGGGAAGATCCTAAAAGATCTTTCTGAGGAAAACAAACAGAGACGGGACCCAAGGGGCTGGAATTGAGTCGGCAGAGGTTGGGCAGAAGATTTGTTTGTTTTTTCCCATTGTAAATGTTGTCCCGCCATTTGATTTTTTTTTTAAAATGACCACAGTAACTACAGAATATATATCTCAAGAAATTGGATTAATGTACAAAATGAAAATTCAAAGAGCAAGTGATTAGGAAAGAACAGCATTCCCTGCTCCTCTATTTCCATAGGAGGTAAGGAATTTCCACTCCACTCCTGAAGGAGGAGGGCACTTCCAGCTGTTTTTGGACCCATCACTAATTCTTATCTGACTGGTTTGGGAAAAACAACAGGGCATGCTAGACTCGGCCCCTTCTGAGAAATGTGGGTTTATATTTTTGGAGGTACCCTGCCTGCAGGACTCTTATCCTCTTCTCCTTGGTACAGTAAGACTGTCAGGGGCAGAAGGGGAGTGGGGGCAATAATGATGCTGACATTCTGATCTCCATCTATCCAGTTTCCATTTAGAGTGCAGGAGAAATAGGACAATGACCCTCTCCACCAGAACACTAACATCAGTGATCATAAAAATCACTCAAGTCAGAGAAAGACAAGTATCACATAATCTCACTCATATGTGGAATCTAATGAATAAAATAAATTGTTGAACAAAATAGATCCAGGGGAACAGAGGGAAGGCCAGGGGAGGATGGGTGGGTGGAAAGAGATCAACCAAAGAACTTGTATGCATATATGCATAACCCACGGACACAGACAATTGAATGGTAGAGGCCTGGGGCAGGGTGGGAGGCATGCTAGAATGGGGCAATGGGGGAAAAAGAGGACATATGTAACACTTTCAACAATAAAGATTTTTTAAGAAAACCACTCAACTGTATGAACTCTGTGATCATATTAATAACACACTGTAAGGATAATATCTCATTTTTTTAATACTTGCTGAAGGATATGTTTATTGATTTTAGAGTGAGAAGAAGGAAAAGAGAAGGAGAGAGAAACATTGATGTGAGAGAGAAACACTGATCAGTTGCCTCCTGCAAGTGCCCTGACCGGAGATCAAACCTGCAACTTAGGTATGTGCCCTGACCGTGAGTCGATCCCACAGTCTTTTTTGGTTTACAGGACGATGCTCCAACTAACTGAACCATCCGCTGGGCAGGATAATACCTTTTTTAATTAGGAAAAAAATATGCATAGAAAAAGTCTGAAAGACATATGCTTCTCTGTATTTTCTAGTTTTCCTTCATACATTACTTGGGTAATAAACATGCTCACATAGACTTAGAGTGAGAAATGACAAGTAATGTTATAAAGTTGCAGAGCATTTTTTCTTCAGATTCACAGTTATACCTGAATGATTTCTCTAGATTGGTTTTGTTTCCATTCACCATAAGATTCTTATAATTGGTATGCTTAGAAGAGCTTTGTAGAAAACACTACGTATGTGCCCAAAAGTTGGGTCATCCCTGGTACTTTATGTAGAGACAAAAGAGGGCAGAACCACCACAAAGTTCAAGTAGAGTTACGTAGTTCTGCTCCGATGAAGTAAAAAACAATTTGAGGAATTATGTATAAGGACATCCATTCTGCAGTAGAAAAGTTTTCCATTACTTAATAACTTACTTCCAGTTCTTTATCAATTGTTTTCACTTCTATCTCCTGTGCTTCAGACACGTTTTCATCTGGAGTAACTTCAGGAACTGCTGGCAATGATATCTCAGCTATTTGCATAAGATTCGATAGTTTCTCATGAATTTCAATAACTCTAAAAATAACAAACATAGATGTATTTTATTTGAAGAGTTTGCAAAAGGCATTCATTTATTCCCAGAATTAATAGTATGTGTAAAGTAAGTCCTCCATTATTTAACACTTTGTTTCTGGCATCCCTAAACCTAATTCATTCAAGTATTCCTTCATTCAAGAAACACGAGAAAAGAGACACAAGTAAGATGAGAGATTGTCAGCTACCCTCCTTTGTGAAGGCCTCAGTGACAAGGGCATATCCCTAACTTTAGCAAGCCTACTATTTATCACAAACACACCAAAATTAAGAACATTTTGGGATAAAAAAGAATCCTGTCAGTTTGATTACCTTGCAGAAATTATAATCATTTCCAGCTGGAAAAAAATATCCTGTTGTTTCTGGATGTAAAAGGCAAGTACCTAATTTCCTAGTTTTGTTGCCTAGCTCTGCTATCTTGTATACTGTGTCTACTAGTAGGTCTTCTGACATTTCATTAAAAAAATTGCACAATAATCAAGAGTATGCCAGCTCTTGAAACATCTCTTGTTTTATTCTCTTTTGTGCGGATACCCAAGAGTCCTTTGAAATGAAAATCATGGAGTATGGACAAGGCTCTCCAGAGAAGAACCAAGTCTGTGTTCTCAAAGCACCTACTAGGTGCCTAGCTGGCAATGAGCTGACACTGACAGAGTTAGTAATGAGACTTGACCTTTTAAAGTATGTGCTTTCAAAGCACTGTCTGGCTCGATCCTAGCAATAACCCTGAAAGGTAGGCAGAATAGGTATTATTTCCATCTTACAAGCTGGGGTCATAAGGGCAGCAGAATCAAAACTAAAGTAACTAGGTAATGAAAAGAATAAGAAACAAACAAGGAGTTTGGTAACGTGGAATGAGAAAAGAGAGAAACTAGGCATGAGCTGAAGCAGAGAGTATAAACTAGGGAACAATATAAAATCTAATCTAATAAAAAACATACAAATTGACCATACCTTCGCTACGCCTTAAGCCATGCTCACCAGCCAATCAGAGTGACTATATGCAAATTAACCCAACCAAGATGGCGGCTGGCAGCCACGGAGCTGAAGCAAGCAGGAGGCTTGGTTGCCCCAGTGATGGAGGAAGCCAAGCTTCCCGGCTGGCTCTGAGCTCCACAGAAGGTAACAAAGTTTCAATTATAGAAGGTAAATAAACCCCTAGATACCTGCTTTTAGCCAGCCGTGGCCACAGAGCTGAAGCAAGCAGGAGCCCCTCTGAGCTCCACTGAAGACAACAAAGTTTCAATTATAGAAGGTAAATAAATCCCAGAATAAAGAAAAAGAAAAAAAGGAGAGGCTGGGAGCTTCCGTCGCCGGGGGGCTTGGACAGCCTGAAAACGGCCCTCAGCCCCTCACCCAGACTGGCCAGGCACCCCAGTGGGAACACCCCACCCTAAAGGGGGTGTGGCCAGCCTGAAAACAGCCATCAGCCCCTTACCCAGGCTGGCCA
>NW_005370777.1:3399675-3422835 GCF_000412655.1 Myotis brandtii
CCAGCCTGCAAACAGCCATCAGCCCCTCACTCAGGCTGGCCAGGCACCTCAGTGGGGACACCTACCCTGAAGGGAGTGTGACCAGTCTGCAAACAGCCATCAACCCCTCACCCAAGCTTGCCAGGCACCCCAGCAGGGACCCCAACCCTGAAGGGAGGGTGACCAGCTGCAAACAGCCATCAGCCCCTTACCCAGGCTGGCCAGGCACTCCAGTAGGGACCCCCACCCTGAAGGGGGTGTGACCAGCCTACAAACACCCATCAGCCCCTCACCCAGGCTGGCCAGGCACCCAAGCGGGACCCCCACCCTGATCTGGGACACCCTTCAGGGCAAACCAGCCGGCCCCCACCCATGCACCAGGCCTCTATCCTATATAATAAAAGGGTAATATGCAAACTGACCCTAACAGCAGAAGGACTGGGAATGACTGGTCACTATGACACACATTGAACACCAGGGGGCAGACGCTCCATGCAGGAGCTGCCCCCTGGTGGTCAGTGCGCTCCCACAGGGGGAGCTCTGCTCAGCCACAAGCCAGGCTGACGGCTGCCAGTACAGTGGTGGTGGTGGGAGCCTCTCCCGCCTCCTCAGCAGCACAAAGGATGTCCGACTGCAGCTTAGGCCTGCTCCCTGCTGGCAAGTGGACATCCCCTGAGGGCTGCTGGGCTGCCAGAGGGATGTCTGACTGCCAGCTTTGGCCCGATCCCCCAGGGAGCGGGCCTAAGCCAACAGGTGAACATCCTCCGAGGGGTCCCAGACTCCGAGAGGGCATAGGCCGGGCTGAGGGACCCCCCCGAGTACACAAATTTTTGTGCACCAGGCCTCTAGTAAATTAGATAAAGAGGAAAAGGTTAGACAAATGATGTGGTGGAGTTTGGGCTTAATTTTGCAACCCAACACAGAGCTACATGAAGTTACTTTTTAAACACACCACAAATATTAGGCAAATAATAGTACAGACAACATCCTGTGCTCTCTATAAACTTCCTAGAGTGTCAGGAACGGTTCCTACAACCACCCCGGGTACTATTCTTATTATTCCCATTTTACTGAAGAGGAGACTGAAGCACTGGCAGGTTAAGTAACCTGCTCAAGGCTGCCAAGGTAGTAAGGGGCACAACTGGCATTTGGACCAAAGCAGGCTGGATTCAGAATCTGTGCTTTTGACCACCGCAATATCATACTCCTCTAAAAGAAAGATTGTTTCTCTAAAAATGTCTTCAAAAAAGTTCTCCCATGGGTAACCTTGTATGTTACTGAAACAGCTTGTTCTTATGACAAGATCAACAGTGAAAGCTAGATTGTGGGTAATCCATCTGTACTCGCCTGTTCAAGGGAACCCAGAAGGAGCCAACAGAGGCATTGCTGTAACTGGTGCAGGTAACATCTGAAATTTTCAGGGGCTTCATGTTATATGCATACAACAATAAAACCTGTAAGAAAATTAACAGTTATATAAAATGTGACATCAAAATCACACTCTGCCTCAAGAAATGCAGCATCACTTCTCAACATAATACCATTAACCTTTAAAAAAGTGTTTCTTTAGCCCTAGCCAGTTTGGCTCAGTGGATAGAGCATCGGCCTATGGACTGAAGGGTTCTGGGTTCCATTCCGGTCAAGGGCACATGCCCGGGTTGTGGGCTTGATCCCCAGTAGGGGGCATGCAGGAGGCAGCTGATCAATGATTCTCTCTCATCATTGATGTTTCTAACTCTCTCTCCTTCTTCCTTCCTCTCTGAAATCAATTAAAAATATATTAAAATATATGTTTCTTTGAAAGATAAAAATGAAGGCCTTTCTTTCAACTCACTTTAAAAAGAAATGATATGAACAAGAACTGTGCAAAAGTTATGAGATAAAAAGAAATGCTATTTGGTACCAACATTATATTATGTTTGAAGAGTGACATTTCCTACTGTAGATAAGTTTAAATTAAGCCTTTGAGAGCCCTCTACAGCAAGTTCTAAATGTCCACCTGGTGAATAGCTAACTCTGTTTCTGGGTACTTCTCAAACTGTCCTTTTCCCATTGCAGTCATAGCTGCTTCTCTGACTCCACTCACACTGTTCCCTTCCTCTTCATTCCATTTATTCAATACACACACAATGTTCCAGTCCCCACCTTTAAGATGAAACTTCTCCTAACGATTCAGGCTCCAGTAGTTACCCTGTTGTTTGAATTCTGACAATTCTTAGAATCAGTCCTACACAACACAGCACTTGTTTACAGTCATGGGTTCATGGAATTTGAGATTCATAGAACCTTAGAAATGGTCTGCTTTTATGTCCTTTATTTTAGAGGAAAGAAAGTTGAGGCCCAGAGCTGCCAGACCAAATGGACTAATTAAGTACTTGCTTTTATCTCTGCTTCCTCACAAATCAAACTAAAATAAGAACAAAGGGATTTTTTAAAGGCATAAATCCACAAAGCCAGAAAGAATAAGCGAAGAGGGGAGGCCGATGAGATGTTAACACTTGGAATGATGGAAAGCACTTGGAAGAGCATAGCTGACTCAGCAGAGGGGAAAGGCTGTGTCAAAACTGCCTTTGGAGGGGTTGCCAATGAAAAGCATAGGGATTGGAGGCATCAGAGATCTTAGACAACCACCTTCCTGTTACAGAAGAACAGAGAAGAACCAAGCAATGCTTAGAGAGATGGAGTTACATTTATTATTATTACACGCGGGCCCAGAGAAAAATGTCTCTAGAATTCTGGGTGAAGTCACACAGGAAGTTTCCTGTATTTATACCTTTGTACCTTCTTTGTCTCCCAAATATGGGGTTTTCCGGTCCTTGTGCAAGTTATTTTTTTTTTAATGGGGACTTTTTAAAAAATATATTTTATTGATATTTTTACAGAGAGGAAGGGAGAGGAATAGAGAGTTAGAAACATTGATGAGAGAGAAACATCAATCAACTGCCTCCTGCACACTCCCCACTGGGGATGTGCCTGCAACCAAGGTACATGCCCTTGACTGGAATCGAACCTGGGACCCTTTGGTCCACAGGCCGATGCCCTACTCACTGAGCAAAACCAGCTAGGGCCCCTTTGCAAGTTCTTAAAGAGCCCCTATGTGCTGGGGCTTTGAGACCTCAACCAAAGGCTTGGCCTGGTGCCAGCACTGATAACTTCATCTGGGGAAGGTTTAATGGCCTCTCTGAAATGGGAGTAGTCTTATTTTCCTTATTATTTAAGCAAGCAAACATTTACAGAAGCCAAAATAGCAGAGTTAAAATTTCAAACAGCAGTTTTTATATAAGATGGATGCTTCATTCCCATCCCTTCTCTGAGTCCATGATACCAGGAGACTCCACCCTTCCCTTCCCTGGTCTCCTCCCTGCTAGCTGAACCTCTTCCTTTTTGCTCTCTGCTGAGGTTAAATCATAAAAGATCTATGCTTAGGAACATTAGGAACATGAATGGGTGCTGAACTAGAGAACACTGAAATTAAGTGAAAGCTTATATTCTGAACAAGAGACATCCCCTTCCCCCACTCCAGCCCCTTCCCAGAATGTATGAAACCAGACGGGAGTCTTAAAAAAATCCTCTTACAGGAAATTGACCAAAGAGAAAAGACCTACAGAGACTGACATTTCAGCATCTTCCAATGAAACTGCTGGCTACTGCAATTACCCTGCAACGAGGCCTATAGATCATTAAGCCTGACCCGACATGCTTCTCACTGTCTCTACATACGAATGGATAGCCAACAGTCACTAGACGTGAAATGAAAAGGAACTTGGAGAATCAGTTTTAAGACAGAGGGCAGAAGAAAACTTTAATGGAACCATAATTAATTTCCTCAGAGAGAAGAAAGACAATATTGCATCTGTGAAAAGGAGCACAGTGCTATTAACATGAGGCAATAAAAGAGATGAGAAAGAGCTCTTAAAAATTAAAAAACTATATAATAATAGCAACTTAATAATAAAAGATTTGAAGAATATAAAGTAAACCTACATTTAAAAAACATAAATAGGGAGTATGAGAAAAGAAAACACTCAATCTCAACAGAAATTCCAGAAGGTATAGATATAATCAGATTGAGAAAATTATCAAAGAAAAAAATCTCCATTAACTGAAGAATTTATACTTTCAAGATTTGAATGGGACACCCAAACTATCTAGCACAATGGATGCCACACCCAGGCACATCATGAGATTTCAGAAGCTCTGGGGATCTTCCCGAGGAAAAAAGTCGAAGAACTAGAAATCAGAATGGATCAGACTTCTCGGTAGCAATGCAGGATTGCCAGACACATTGGAGCAATGCCTCCCACATTTTGAGGGGAAATAATTTTCAGCCTAAAAGTTTATGCCGAAAATAAACAAGGAATTAAACATTAAAATTATGACATTTCAGGTCTTTTTACTTCCTGTGTCAATCTATCTGTGCAACCCTATTAGCATCTCAAGGGCCTGTAGTCATGCTATTGGCCACTGGCCAAGCCTGAATGACATGTGTTAATAATCCAGTCCTATCCTAGGGTCTGAAACACACTGTGGGCCAGCCTGTGTCATCCTGCCAGCATTTTTGGCTTAGTTAGTAATTGAGTTAGATGTGTATTATAAAGAAATCAATATTAAGAATTAGAGGACTTAGGCTCCCGTTCCTATTTTTGTCTCTGAGTTGTGGCATTGTTGCTCAGCCTATATGGGCCTTTGCTTCCTGACCTGTAAAATGAGAGTGTTGAACTAAGTTCACACTCTCTTAGTTTCTTTTCAGATCTGACATTTGACTTGGGTGATACCAAGAGAAGTCAGAGAAGGTTTCCAGTGTAGCCTACTATATAAGCATCTTCTTGGGAACTCTGGATGCGCAAAACAGTGAGATAAGGTAGAATAAAGCTAAAAATCTTAAGGGGTCATCTTGAGACAAATTTGAGACAAACTTTTGGTCTCGGTCATATCTTTTTATTTTATTTTTTAAATATTTTTTATTTCAGAGAGGAAGGGAGAGGGATAGAGAGATAGAAACATTAACGATGAGAGAGAATCATTGATCAGCTGCTTCCTGCACGCCCCCCTACTGGGGATTAGACCCGCAACCCAGGCATGTGCCCTTGACTGGAATTGAACCTGGGACTCTTCAGTCTGCAGGCCAATGCTCTATCCACTGAGCCAAACCAGCTAGGACTGGTCATATCTTTTTGAGGCTAAGCTCTAGCTGTACATCTCTTTGACTTATATCAGCCATTCTTTTCATTGCTGCTCGTTTTTGTTGTTGTTGTTGTTTAAAAGAATCCCATGTCTGGGAGGTTCATGAAAATGACAGTCCCTGGAAGTCTTTCTGTTGTCTGTCTCTAGAAAATACTGAAATTGATCAAAACATGCTTCGTTTGTCGCAAAGTTCTAGTGAAGAGCTCACAATGTGGTTCTATATTCTACTAATTTTGTCAAATAGGATCAGATAATTTCTACCCTCATACTTAAGAAGTTATAAACTTAACTCTAAAGTATCGTGGTATGAAATATTTAGCACTCTGAATTATCTAAAAATTTTATATGAAAACTAGAGGCCCAGTGCACGAAATTCATGCAGTGGGGTTGGGGAGCGGCGGGGAGGGGGTCCCTCAGCCTGTGCCCTCTTGCAGTCCGGGACCCCTCGAGGGATGTACAACTGCTGGCCCGATCCCCTGGATGTCCCAATCCCCCCAGGGATCAGGCCTAAGCCAGCAGTTGGACATCTCTCTTGCAGTCTGGGTTCCCTCGCTCCTTACCACCCACCTGCTTGCTCCTTACTGCTCAGCTCGCTGCTCCTAGTGCTGCCGCAGAGGTGGGAGAGGCTCCCGCCACCACCGCTGCGCTTGCCAGCCATGAGCCCGGCTTCTGGCTGAGCAGTGCTCCCCCTATGAGAGCGCACTGACCACCAGGGGGGCAGCTCCTGCATTGAGCGTCTGTCCCCTGGTGGTCAGTGCACATCACAGCAACCAGTTGTTCTGGTTGTTCCACCGTAATGGTCGCTTAGGCTTTTATTATATAGATCTCCAGTCCCAGGATTTCTACTCTGCTGCCACCAGCAACCGTAGTTCCCACAGGCATTTCTGCTTCAGTGTGGTAGGTAAACTAAAGTGGACTGAGAAGATGAATTAAGCGATGTTAACTTGTAGTGTTATCCAATGACCGTCTAAGTCCCTGGAAAGTCCAAAGCCCTAAGTCAGATATTAATTTCTATTACCATCCTTCCCAGAGGCTACACGTGCCTGCAGCCAGACCATTGTCTGAAGACTCCACGCAGCACCACACGTGGGAACGCAGACTTGGAGTCAGACGGCTCCAGTCCTGATTTCATGCCAGCCGGCATTCCTCCATCCTGTGTCTCAGTTTCCTCTTCTATAAAATGGGGCTAATGATAGACAGTATCTACCCCAGAGAGTCGCTGTGAAGCTAATAATAAGTGCTTGGAACATAGTAAGTGTTCACTAGTGCTATTACCTTGTGGGTTTCATGAGCTTCAGCCAGTTATTCAACACGAAACCAAAGGCCTATTAAAATGAGCAGTAGATGTACGCTTGAATAAGCCAGTATTTGAATACTCAAACAAATTTCAGTGTTACCTTCCAAAAAGATAGAATCTTAGGACCAAGAAGATCTAGCCTACCCAAGTCAGTATTTCCTGTGGGTTTTTTTTTTGGCTGAGATTTATGGCAGCAACTACATCTTTTATCACGGCCCAAGAGATACATACTAATTGTCAAAGGGGGAAAAAAGTCCCTGAACGAAGAAATGGAAAAACTGTATGTTCTGAGTCTCTGCTTGTGGCTTAAGAAAATCACTCAAGCAACCTGTTTCAATCAGAATTTGTTACTTGGTGCTCTGCTTCTAATCTCTGTTTACACCAGTTCGTGCTTCCATGTTAATTGTCAGACATGGTTGTCGATGGGTGAAACCGTGTTGTTCTAATTATGAGCCACAGATGTAGTCTTAGCATTAACTTCTCAGATCATCCTGTTCCAGATGGCTATGGGTGTGATATTTCTACGACCTTGTGAAATGAACTTTATAGTTGGTACTTTCTTCCCCATTTTTAAAATGCCAGCTGCTTGGGTAAACATTCTGCTTCCCAACTATGTAATCTCTCTCTTTCCATGCCCACTACGAACGGATGTACTCTTTTATCATGTTGTTGGTTCTCTTGCCAGCAAATAAATAAATTCTGGCATATGCTGAAGAGTGACCTAAGACATTTCCTATTTTAACATGTCCATCATGAGACAACAGTTTCAGAAAACATTTTCACTTACTGTATGTGGTGCATGATGATACTTTTTTTTCTTGTATTTAATCTATTTTTAAAAAATTACCACTCAGCACCCACCATAGTGACTCCATGACCCAGGGGTATTCTCAGAACTATAGTCTGAAAACGACTGCACTAAATTTCTCAAAACAGATGACAGATTTATTATTTCAAATGTATATGGGATATCTGGCAAAGATTTGACTTGGAATGGGGTAAAAAGGCAAGTACTTTCAAAATGTGAGACATAGCTTTAAATGTTTCTGGGAGTGGCGTCTTAAAGCTTCTCTTTTTGTATGAGTAAGAAGAAATATGTAATTGACCAAGAGTTAGCAAGGTTGCCAGCCTGAGGAAGCAGAATTGGAGGGGGGCAGTGCTAACTGGGAAAGGGTGCTGGAGAGCAAAGAGAGGTAAGCCCAGGAGATTTCGCAGTCTAACAGGCGTCACAGGAGTCAAAGGAGCAGCAGAAGCTACCAGAGGCGAAGCTAGAGGGGACAGCACTCAAGAGCTGAGAAATGCAGAAATGGGCCAATGCAGGAGACAAAAAGTAAATAAAAATGCTAAACAGGGCAAAACTTATGCAGCGGAGGTTTTACGGAGGGGGGGGGGGGAGCCTAAGGCTCTTCTTAGAGAGCAAAGCAATAAAAGGAATTCTGTCATAGGAAGTTCCTCTGTAAAAGTCTGTAGTGACCAACTGCTCCATTTTTAAAAGCTTGACCTCTCTTCAAGACATTCCACGAATCTAAATCACTGTTCAATCTCCAAGAGTTCAAGGACTGATATTGAACTTGCTCCCCAACACTTGCCTGCCCTTCAGTTAGCTCTATTGCAAATGTGTAGCCATGCATATGGACATAGATATCAAAAAAGGTAAAGATAATAAATATTAAAATAAGGAGTTACATGTGTGATACAAATTTGTAAATAACATTTAAGGCAAACTAAGGTTTTTTTCCGCCAATTTGCTATGAACTTTAATTTTGCTGCTTAGGCACAGTTTACTCTCTTTTCTGCACAAAGTAGGTAGCTAAACAATCTATAAAGAGATATTGTTGCTAATCTTTAAAAGGTGCTTTTAAATAATGTTTAGCAAGTATATTACATAAATATTTGAAGTTGTCAAACTTTAAAACAGCAAAATAATTTGATATAATAAATGACAACTACTATTTATTGAGGTTAGGTGTTTACACAGTTATCTCAAATTACAGATGAAGGTAACCATGCTACAGAAAAGTTAACTGATATACTGAAGTGCAAAAAAATTGTTAAGTGACAGAGCTGGAATTCAAATCGAGGCCATTTGGCTCCAGATTGTGTTCTAAACCATTACACTAATGTGAGCAAAATAAATAAATAATTATTCCCAGTCAAACTGCGTAAAGACAAAGAGAATATTCAACAGCAACCAATGAAGTAAGTCAGAATACTTTTAAAGCAACAACAGTTTGATTCTCAACAGCAGCAATATAAAAGAGTAGATGACATTTTCTATATACTGAAATAAATTAATTTCCAATCTTGAATTCTTTATTCTATAAAAACTTATTTCACAAATAAATGTAAAACAATAACATTTACCAGGCAAACAAAATTGAGAGTGTTTGCCTCCAGAAGAGCCCAACCAAAGAACATTCCACAGTACATACTTGTACAAAAATTAAGAAAAAAGACCCTAGATGGAATGTCTAAAATGCAAGGAAATGTTTAAAAAAACACCAAAGCAAATAATGAATATGTAGAAAAATATATAGGAAACCAACTTGTATAAAACAACTTTAAAATAATATTATTTGGGCTTTAAAATGCACAGTAATATCATATAAGCCATTAGAGGGGTAAAAACATTTATTAACTTTCGACTATGTTATGTATGTTGTCCTGACAGTACCCACTATAAGCACGGAAAAGGGGTGAATAATTTCAAAACTCACATAGAAACAAATTAATGATAAAAGATAATCAATCCAAAAGAAAGGAAGTAACAAATTTAGAAACAGAAAAGCTAAGACAAGTAAAAACACAAAGTAACATTGTAGCTTTAAAATATTAGTATTTACATTAAATGTAAATGTATTAAATTCTCCAGTCAAAATAAAAGATTGTTAAACTGTCTTTAAAACTATCCAATGCATACCTTTTATTTAAAAACAAAATTAAAACACAAGTACACAAAAGGGTTGAAAGTAAAAGGCTGGAAAAAGATACATTGAAAATAGCTCCACAAGAAAGCTATTTTCCTCCAATAACATCAAATAAAACAGAGGTTATGAGGAAAGATCCACATTATTACAAAAAGGCTATGAATCACTTCACAATGATAACATTCTCAATTCACCAAGAAGATAACAGTTAGCAATCAGATTGCGCCTAAGAATACACCCTCAGATGGTGTAAAGCAAAATTTGACAGAACTACAAGGAAACAGTAGATGACAACAATCACTGTGAGAGACTTAAACATAATTCTTTCAGCAATTGATTTAAAAAAAAGGCAAACAAAAATATAAAAATCAGCAAGAATACAGAATATTTGAATAAGACTAGCCAAACTGACCTTTGAGACATATATAAACAACTGCTTCAACAACTGAGGAGTACACATTCTTTTTAAGAGAAATGGGATATTTAGATAACAAACTTTTTCCTGGAGGAAAAAACAAGTTTCAACAAATATTAATCATACAGAGCATTTTTATTACCTCAGAGCAACATAATCTAGGAAAAAATAAAAACGATAACTAGAAACACTCCATATAGTTCAGAATTTAAGAAACACATGTTGAAATGGCTCATGAGTTGAAGAAGAAATCATAGAAATTGAAAGACGATTTTAACTGAATCATGATAATACTATTAAAAAATATGTAGGATGAAGCCAAAGCAATGTTTAGAGAGAAATGCATGGCCTTAAAATGCATATGTTAGGAAAAAACGGACTGAATATTGAGCTAAACAGCTATCTCAAGAAGCCAGTAGCTAGGAAGGTAAAGTAGAAGTATATAATGATTAATGAAATAAAACTAACCAATAAGAAACCTTTGGTGACAATGATCAAGAAAAAGTACACAAATAAGAAATGAAAAGGGGCACTTCACTACAAATATAGCAGATTAAAAGTGAAAAAATTTTTAAATAAAATGGGAAAATTCCTGGAAAAAGCAACTTAAATAAAACTGACGCAGAAGAAATAGAAAACCTCAATGTTCTATAGAGTTTTGGCATAGTTACTATTAGAACAGATATTGTCCCAAAAAGAACTGTTATCAACTCCGAACCAGTACATTAGTAAAGACTAGTGCTTAACAACTACCTCTAACTATTGAGAATTATATCACAAGTCTTATATTTTCTCACATGCACACACACACACACACATACACATATGCCGGAGACCAATTCCAGCATGACAGCAGGGCTGCATCTGGGAGTGGCTGACGTCATTTCCCCAAACCTGAATAGGATACATTAAATTGATTCTTGGCTGCCAGACAAAAGGCATCTTAATCTACATGTTATTGCCTCCTACTGGCCAAACACCTGTACAGCCGTAGGCTAATTCTTCCATTCTGACAATGGACTCTGAACCAAACCCTGACCCTTTGAAGTGTATATCTCTGCCTTGCCTCAGGAAAAGTTGTGTTAATAAAAAGCATGGGGTCCTGGGGATGAAGAGAACCTAAGACCTGAGAACCTAAGGCCTTAGACTTAAGATCTTAGAACTTAGCTCCTTTAGCTAAGCTCCTCTGACCCCCAGATGGCTTTCAAAATTATATCTCATCTCCGGACTCTTTATTAGTCTCTGGATTCCTATTTAATCTATGCACAGCCTTTTCCAGATTCCTGAACCCTTCTTGATGCTGGGACAAGAACCCCGACACACACACACACACACACACACACACACACACACACACACGCAGCTAAGAACAGATGGCTTTACTGATGAGCTCTTACCAAATATTTGAAGAAAAAGGTTACTACAAATTTCACCACAAGAGAAAAATATGATTATATTTATCAACTCATTTTATGAGTCTAGCAAAAGCTTGAAACAAAATAATATCTCACAAGGACAGTATGAAAAGGAAAATTTATAGCCCAATATTACTCTCGAAAGCAGTGGCGAAAGTCTAATACAAAACATAGCAAACTGAATCCAGGAAAATTAATACATTATGACCAATTCGAGTTTATCTCAGAAACACAGGGTTGATTTAACATTTAAAAAATACATTAACATATTAAAAGACAAAAATCATAAAGTCATCTTAATAGACACAGTAAAATATTCATGATAAAAATTCTTAGCAAAGTGGCAGTAGAAAAAAATACTTCCTTAAATGTGATAAAGAGTAATTACAAAGAAAAAAAAAAGTCGAACATATGTAATGGTGACACCTTGGAAAATTTCCCTTTAAGATTAGGGAAAAGGAAAATGATCTCAGCTTGAAGACTTTCCTAGGATTTTCTTGGTCAGATTTATTCTATTAGACAACATAGTTTCTATATTGCTGTACTTTTTGGTCTCTATAAAAGGATGTTCTCTACTCTGAAAGTTAAACATTATCTCTAAATATAAGATTCAGCTTTGTAATTATGTTTCATACCATAGGTTCTACTTCCATTGGAGGTCTTTCCAGGGGAGGGATGTACCATTGAAAGCAAAGTTCTTTGTTTAAAGCTTGTATTGCCATATCTGATGAAACCGACTCAACAGTACTTTGGCTGGAAAGCAACTTTAATGATAAAATGGAATGTACAGAACTGCCACGATGTCCCTGGGGAACAAAGCAAAACATCAGTTTAATTGCTGGTAATGAATTCATTCAATATTGCAAACATTTATTTGATATACAGTCAACATGGGCTATATTGGATAAATCTGGAAATTGTTTCAGCTTGTGTTATGGATGTGGATCTTAAAACTTTTCCCTGATTACCACAGAGAGGATTCTCTTACAGAAAAGTATGCTATGAAACCCAGAGGACTCAATAAATGTTTTCCACTTTGGTGAGTATCCCAAATTAAAGATCTAGAAGTGAAAATGTCCATGCCATCATTTCACTCTCAAGGTCACCATGGATTCTAAGAACATCCTCTCCTACATTTTTCTGATTTACTTAGTGGCAAATCTACTGAGAGTATGGTCATAATTTTTTGCAGTGCCATAAGCAAAATAAGATACAGCATTTGCTCTAAAATGTTAAAATCCATTGTTCTCATTTCCTTTGTAAATCTGGGCCCAGCTTCTTTGATGAAACTTTGTCCCTGAATCAAAAGTTTTCAAGAATCATAAGAGCTAGAATTTCACAAATTATTTACTTAGTTTTTTAAGTTGATTGATATCAACAAAATAAGGCTAGCCAGAGAGATAATAGTAGTGTTAATATCTGAAGCCTAAAAAGGACCTTCTTCAATGGGGTGTGAACTAATTTCAAAATTAACTTCTTATTATTCCCAATATTACATCATGGTGGCTGGGAAGCAATTCTACTACGCTCTTGACATCTAAGTTAATCTCAAGGCTCGGTGACCAAGGAGACCATGTCAGTGGCCAGAAAGAAAGGCCTGTTGTTTCTATAAGGCTTTATACCTCCCCTTATTTCTGAGCCTATTCAAGATAAAATATAAGGCTGTCAATGCAAGTCTTCAAAATAAAAGAAAAAGAAAGACATTGACCTTTCAAGTTGTCTACTGACACTAGAAAAAAATGTGTCTTGACGGAAAGGTAGAATTAAAGGTGAAAACTTCAAAAATGTCAAGAAACTATCATGAAAGGATATGATAAGCCAGAATCCTCACTTGATAGCACTATGATACTAAAAGCACAACCAAAATGTACAATAATCAAAACTATCAGAGTTAAGTAATCATATTAAAGTGCTTAATTAAGATTAAGTCTGCCCAGTTGGTGTGGCAGTGGTTGAGCCTTGACCAATGAACCAGGAGGACATGGTTTGATTTGGCTCAGGGCACATGCCTGGGTTGCAGGCTCGATCCCCAATGTGGGACATGCAGGAGGCAGCTGATCAATGATTCTTCCTCATCATTGATGTTTCTATCTCTCCTTCTCCCTTCTTCTCTGAAATCAATAAAAAAAAATTTTTTTTTAAATTAATTCTATGTCAGGCAGTTCACCAAAAAAATCAGATGAACAATTAATTCACAAAAATAATTTATCATATTTTTCATATCTGCATGTCTTTCAGGGGTCTGATAACTCTTTCAGCAAAGAATTTATCCTATATAATAAAGAGCTAATATGCTAATTAGACTGAACAGCAGAATGACCTTCCAGACGACCCTCTGGACAAAGCCGGGGCTGCAAGGGCCAGTCAACGCAGCCGAGGCTGTGAGGGCCGGCTGGGGCCTCTTGTACGAATTTTGTGCAACAGGCCTCTAGTATTTAATAACTAGCTAAATGTAGAAAATAATCAAATAGTTTCTCTTTAATATATACAGTGTTTATTAGCATTGGCATGATGGTCTAGCAATGGTGAATTTTAACAGAAGTCATTATCAAAATAGGCATGTAATTTTCCATTATCTTTAAAAACATTATCTAGCTGCTAATGGGATTAATTACATCTGCTAATTGATGGGATATACTATATAAACTGAGTACTTTGATATGTTTGATTTATTCTTTGAAAGGAATGAAATCCAGACCTGCCAGGAAAACTGTTGTTTGCCACAGTTCCATAAACAAGTCACTCTGCACAAATATTTGGCCTTCCACAGACTGTCACAGGCATAGTCTAAACATGGATAATTCAGCATTGTGCACAATTTTAATCATATCCTTCTGGGTGGGGGGACTTTTAGCCTGCTTTGTGTGGCACCTTTGTTTGGCTATCACACAGACCCACGAAACTGAGGAACAGGACACACAGTCAGGACAGTTCTGGTATGGCATCTACTCCTTTGGGGGGGGGGGGGGGGGGGGGGGGGTTTAAGTAGCAAATCATGGAAGGAGTTTGCTTGAAACAGTCTCCAGAGTGATTAAAGGCTCAAAAAAATGTCATTATAAAAATCAACCAAGCTTGGAGTTTATTTTTAAAAAATCCAAAAGGCTTTATGCGTGTTAGCTGTCTCCCCCAGTGAAACAAACACATGATTAGGTGGCTTACACCTGTCAGCCAGGAAGCAGTGATCCCCAGAGCTGACTATCTTTGGCGAGTGTTACACTAATTATATCCAAAAAAAGAGCAAACAGGGTGAAACAACCCTTCGATAACATTGCTGCCACTAGAGATGTCACATGTAGCTACAACACATTCAGGGCTGTACATTGGAGCACTGTCCTGAGGAACTGGGTAAGGATAGGCTGCCCTTAATACGAAAATACTCAAGCAGAGCTCCTTTGACAACAGTGTTGAAGAAGTCACACATACTAGTTCCCAAACTCCTGTGCAATATTCACACGAATGCACCTGTTTACACTACGGTTCTGTGCCTTCCCATTCTCTGGCCCCTACTCCAAACGCCTGAGGCACCCGGACACTAGAATCCTCAAAGGCAGTCTCAGTTCCCACGGGTTGGGGAGTGAGCCAGAATCTGGTGTTCGCTGGAAACTATTTCATCCCACTATCTACTGCTTCCATCCCTGGGGAAGGCCAGGCATTAACATTACATTTCTGCCTTTCCCATCTCCTCTCACTCATCTCCCTGGGAGAGAGTTACTTGATTGGTGAATTTGGAGAAAAGAATTTTGGATATGCATAGTTCGGCTCTTATGTCTTAGGAGCGAATGATTTGTAGGGAGTGAATATTCTATGTGCCTTCATATGACATATTTTAAAGGGGACTGTGTCCTCACAGATTTTAAGGAGGCCTGTAGTGACCAAAACCAAAACAAAACAACAACACAACACATGGCTGGATTGGTAAATCTGTCCACTTTGCTACTGACTACCAGGAAGCCCATTTTCCAGTAAATATAACTATATCCTAAAATGTCAACTTTATGATTCATAAAGGCAAGCATGTTTGAATCCCAATCTGTCTTACTCTTTTATTTCTCAAATTATTTAGAATCTGGGCAGGAAATGACAATGCTGCCAATACCCCAGTATCTAGGAAATAATTTGAAAAATTATCCCATGTGGATTCCAATATATTGTCCTGGGGACAACTCCTTAACCCCAACTGACAATCACTGCTTTAACTGAATTCTTAAATATTCCTTGGTGGGTCTTCCTACTACTTTTTAAAAACCACAGTTTATAAAGAGTCATTTAAAAACATCATTATGTATTAACAGTCACCCCCACTCTCACTCAAAACAGTGATTAAAAAAAAGTATTATCTACCTAAAACATAAGTTTACTAGTAGGATATAGGTTATCATTTTCTAATAGGACAAGATGAGCAAAGGTTCTCAATTTGGAACAAGCCAGTTTTCAGGTCACTTCTCTGAGATGGTTGACAATAGAAATGTGGTCAGGTCTGGCATGGGCAAGACTATAATTGCAAAAATTAAAGTGCTATAATGGTGAAGTCCAAAGTCAAAATAATTCAAAATAAATGAGTAATTTTTTTCTAGTTTTGAAATAATTCTATGCAATTAATTTGATTTATTCATTTCACAAATACCTATTGGAAACTTACAATACATTATGTCCACTTGAGTTTTCTATTAGAATCTCAAACTCTATCTACAGAGCATAATAAACCAGCCTCCTCCACATATGTTCTCATTCTCCGGCTTCTGCTATATCTGCTAATGGTGTTACCATGCCCTGAGGATCATAGACAGAAGTTCCAATGTTGGAATAGACTGAGAATTTCCTCTTCTTTACTTTCTGTCTTCATAGGGACACTAAGGTGTTTTGTTTCCAATTTTACTTAAGCAATATCTTTCACATGTACCCTTTCCTTCCCATTTCTGAGATCATACACTTCATTACCTCATCATCTCTCTCTTGGATAACTCCCTTTCATCTATCCTTTGTCAATCAGCCCTTACCCACTATTCACAAAATAACTAATAGATTTAAATTGTTACATTCTATCTGCTACTAACCCTGCCATTTTCTCTTTTAAAAAAAATCTATGAAGTTCTGTGATTTTCTTCTGCTCTAACTCTACCATGTTTCTCTGCTACCACAACAAACAATGTACAAGGAGGAGGCCTTATCGATTTCTTTTTCTCTGCCAACTAAGAGTATCTGGTATACTGTTAGTATTCAACATATGTTTGTTGAAGATACCAAACTGCAAAATGTTGAAGATACACATTTCTATGTTCAATACGACCCTTTACTTTTCAGTATCTTCCAATCTATCTTTTTTTGGTAGCTTATTGAAACATTACTAGTATTCAAGACCTTAGGAGCTTTAAAAAAAACTTCATTTATACTACCTCTTTTTATTTCTCTTCAATAGTAACTTAAAAGAAGTTTCCACATTACATATTTTGGGAAAGTCCATCCAATATAATAACATTTTGAAAAACAAACTTCAAACTTTTAATTTATTTAAAATTTTTACCCTACTTATTCACATGTATGATTCTAAAAAAATACACACAATGAATGATTTGAAAAATACACGCAAAATGACTGCCAGAGAGATGTTATTTGCAGGAATAAAGAAAATTCTGAGGCATTCTGAAGATTTATGAGAGCAGCCATAACATTTGAAATATGAACTTTCCTAAAAATCAGGATGTTTGGTTGGCTTCTCGATATGGCAAAACAGAAAGGAGTCGCCCCGGGAACTCTGACGGAACCTAGAAATCTTCGTGCCAGCATTGAGATTCATGTGCTCCCTTCAGAAACATAAGGATAGCTTTAGAAGTTTTATGACAATCTCTAATGTTTTAAAACATTACCTTGGCTGATGATTCAAATAAGAATTTTTCTAAACAAAATTGGTTTTCCAATTCTTGAAATAGTTCTCTTGGAAAATCATCAATACAAGAGGAAGAATACAGAAGTAAAAATTTTTTAAGAAAGTTATGCATTTCTTTTTGGCGCAAAATCAACCCAGAGTTGAAAAGGGACGTGAGAAGTGTATCATCTGGTAAAGAAATTCCAGAACCTGGCTTTGGAGATGCTGAAGGAAGAAAAATACCTTAATTTAGAGTTATATTAGATAGCAGAACAGTCTCAATATTATTGGGTTTTATTCACTAACCACTGTCTGTACCTCCCACCTCAGCTCCCAACAACCGTCCTCCATTTTTAGAGCTTATATGCTAATGGAATTGCCTCTTGCCACAGAAAGGAAAGAAAATCTCAGAAGTATGTAAGGATGTTAATTCAGGCTCCAAGATTTAAAAATGTAAAATATTATATCTTGTTTGAGGCTCTTCCCCCTCCCCCAAAGATCTTAAAGCAAGAATTTAGGTGCAGGTAACTTATTTGAAGTGATCTAAGGAGCACAAGTGAGGGAATTGGCAAAGTGTGACAGAGGAAAGGAAAGAGCCAATTAGAGTGAGGTAATGAATGGGCTACAACTATGAACAATGAAGGCTCAGTCCAGACGGGGACCTTCGGAGAAAAGAACTGTCCATCACAGGACTGGGAAGCTGGAAGGTTAACCTCGCAGTTCCCCGCTTCATTCGCTGAAGGCTACTCCCGGATGTGTGAAATCCTGGTTGATGGTCTTTTCTTTGGGCCTCAGTAAGAGAAAACTCAGAGCAGAAAAGCAGTACACTGTGGGCGCCTGACATGGGAAGTGCCAGCAGGTGAATTCAGAGGTGAGCTGAGTTGATATGGGGCAGGGTCTCCTGCACTGGCGCATGTCCACTTCCTTCGCCACTGAACTTCTATTGTTCTCACACCTACTGCAATGCACCTTTTACCCCGATGCCTTCTGAGTGCCTGTTTCAGAAGTTAGCAAACTCCTGATAACTATGCTTAGCCACTCTGCGACTATTAGCCCTGCTGGCTTCTCTATCACTAGGACCTGGGGTGGGTCTAATTCTGGGGTCCTCACACTTTTTAAACAGGGGGCCAGTTCACTGTCCCTCAGACCGTTGGAGGGCCGGACTATAGTTTAAAAAAAAACAACTATGAACAAATTCCTATGCACACTGCACATATCTTATTTTGAAGTAAAAAAACAAAACGGGAACAAATACAATATTTGTATTTGCATGTGGCCCGCGGGCCATAGTTTGAGGACCCCTGGTCTAACTGAATCACCAAGTTCATGGACACAGATTAAAAACAATAATATACATTGTCATGAAACCACAAAAGGGACTGATGTAAAGAAGATGTTACCAGTTTTCCTGGATATTCTTTAGATACATCAATGATAAAATAAAAAACTTAACAAAACAACTCTATGGAGTTAAATATCCTATCTGAAGTCATACATTTCTTCTCTTTTACATACTGGATACTAAAAGATTCTCTCCTTAAAGCCAAACTTTCACCTTGTTCATTTTATAAGCTTGTCAAATTATGATCACTTTGGTTCTTTTGTGTTAACCCTCACCCGAGGATACTTTTCCATTGATTTTTTGAGAGAGTGGAAGGGAGAGGGAGAGACAGAGAGTAAGAAACATCAATGTGAGAGAGACACACATTGATTGGTTGCCTCCTGCATGCACCCCAACTAGGGCTGGGGATCAAGCCTACAACCGAGGTACCTGCCCTTGACTGGAATCAAACAGGGGACCCTTCAGTCCAGGGGCCAATGCTCTATCCACTGAGCCAAACCAATTAGGGCGATCATTCTGGTTCTTAACTGTTTCAAGCCATGGGTCAATTTGGCAATCAATAATATTTTTAAGTGCATGAAATAAAACATATAAAATATCAAAGGAAATCAATTATATTGGAATATTATTGTATTCAAAGGTCTGTGTGTCTCAGGTTAAGAACCTCTGAAATTTTTGTTTTCTGATGAGAATTCACTCAGAAAGATATCAAAAGTATTTTATAATTCTAAATAAGAAACATGACCGAAACAGAAATAGGAAGGACATATGTTCTTTCTTAACACATCAAAAACTTACCTAGCAGCTTGCTCATGTTATTAATCCTTTGCAGGTGAATGTAGTAGCGTAGTAGAAGGATCCAGGTAATATCTACTTTAGTCGGAGTCTTTTTTATAGCATCTGTGTCCTCAGGTTTGTCATCAGTTTGGTAAAAAAATGGATAACCAGTCTGGAAGGAAACTTGGTACTTATCTGAAAGTAAAAAAATAACAACATATATGCTTTTCTTGAAAAATAACATGAAAAAAGTCCAATTTATAAAGGAAAGACCAACACATATGACTACATTTGATTTTAAAAAAAACTGTGCCACAAAAAATAATAAACACAAAGTTAAAAGATAAACCATAGACCTAGAAAAGATATTTAAAGCACATGTAAAGTGATTCTCTCTAATATATATAACCCTTGCATCAATCAATAAGAAAAATCAAACAGTCCAATAGAAAAATCAAACAGTCCAAAGACCTGGTTGGTGTGGCTCAGTGGTTGAGAGTCGACCCAGGAACCAGGAGGTCACAGTTTGATTCCCAGTCAGAACACATGCCTGGTTGTGCCTCCATCCCCAGTGTGGGGCATGCACAGGAGGCAGCCAATCAATGATTCTCTCTCATCATTGATGTTTCTATCTCTCCCTCTTCCTTCCTCTCTGAAATCAATAAAAATATTATTTTAACTGGACAGAGAATTTCAACAGGAAACTCATAGAAAAGAAAACCCAAATGGCCAAAATTTTTAGCATCACTGAAAATCAGAGAAATGCAAATTAAAATCAAATATTATTTCACTTCCCTAAGGAATTGACAGGCACTAAAATCTGAAAATGATAAGTATTGACAATAATATAAAGAAATCAGAATTCATATACACTCAAACATACCAAGCAAATAATCTGTGTATGAAGACAAAAGGTCCACAGTGGCAAATTCCGGGATGCTAAGTAATGCCGCTTGACTGACTTGGTCAGTCCTAACGTTCTTCTTTCCAATAAGCAAGTTAATTGCCAGCACAGCTTTACTGACCTTAAATAAATGCATAATTAGAATTAGTAAATGTAAGCTTTCTGATTCATAGATCACTCATTACGTAAATAACGTGAAGGAGAGAATTCATAAAATAGCATTCAACGTACATGGAAGACAATACAAAGACAACCTCAAAAATAATGTTTTCCCCAACATGCGTAATATATCATAGTCAAATAAATTATCACTGTTGGCAATTTAATTAATGTATAAATCACTTTAAATAGGCTACCTCACCTAGCTATGACAGATATTTGCCAAAATGTCAAATATGTGCACGTGTGTATCTGCCAATATCTTCTTTAAAGAAAAATTGAAACAAACAAAGCCAGGTCTGGCTAACAGTGATTAAAAACACTATCTATATTAATGGAGGGGATGAGGACACAGTTGTAATACCTTAACTAATAAAGAATTTAAAGATTAAAAAAAAACCCACACTATCTATATTAAAAGTATAAATCTTCCCAAAGAAACCTCATTGGCCCAAAGGACATGAAAACGTCCTTTCTCTTATACAAACACATTGTGTTACCTTAACAGCTGGAAGGTGAAAAATACCGATATTACAATAAAAAGAAGATTAAATAAACATCACACCAACCTGTGCAGCAGCTCTTATCGCAATCCAGGCCAGTGAACTGTATATTTCAAATCTGTTTACTGTTGGTTCTTTAATAGAACTATGCCTTCTGGTAAAAGCCTAAAAAATGTGGGAAATGTTTTATGATAAAGACATATATAAAGATATCATAAAGTTTCCTGATCAATTTTCTCATCTTCTGAAGATGACAAGTTAGTAGAATACTATGTAGTCATTAAGAATAACAACGTCTATGTATCTATTGACATGAAAAGATGTTAAAAGTATATTGGGGGCAGAAAAGTGTAGGTTACAATATACAACGCAAAATATGATCCCATTTTAATAAAGATATGTACATAAATATATCCCCTGTATATACAAGCAGGGAAAATTAACAGTGTTTCCCAGGTTTTAAGAGTGATTGAATTATTTCTTACCATATTTTTTTCTGATTTTCTATAATGAGCTTACATTATCTGAATAATAACAAAATGAACACCAATGGCATCTTGAATAATGTGTTTATTTAAAATTACATTTACTATTTTAATAGAAAATCTATAAATTTGAATCTATTACTTGTAATGATGTCAGAAATAAGAATACTACTTAAAGATTTTTATAGGTATTTGCTTATCATATTTCTAAATAGGAAACTATTAAAGGGATGATGGTATCATAAAATTCCATAGAATAGCAAAAAGTAACAATGAATGAAGATATGTTTTACATTGAGTGTGTTCTGTTTTTAAACATAAGAAAATCAATGCTTCAGAAACAGAAAGAAAAGAACTCCACCCACCATATAAAATCTGTTTTACAATTTTAAAGATAACTAAAATAAGCATTAATAGTCAATTTTATTTATCATTGTTATTATTTAGAAAGTGTATAGAGAGGGAAAGACAGAGAAAAACATCTATGTGAGAGAAACACATCAATTGGTTGCCCAACCCGGACCAGGGAGGAGCCTGCAACCGAGGTACAAGGTACATGCCCTTGACTGGAATCAAACCTGGGACCTTTTAGTCCACAGGCTGACGCTCTATCCATTGAGCCAAACAGGAGCAGTGGTTGGCAAACTGCGGCTCGCGAGCCACATGCGGCTCTTTGGCCCCTTGAGTTTGGCTCTTCCACAAAATACCGACTTCTGCGCATGGGCCACAAAGTTTCAATCGCACTGTATGTGTGCGCCCGAACGTGGTATTTTGTGGAAGAGCCACACTCAAGGGGCCAAAGAGCCCCATGTGGCTCGCGAGCCTCAGTTTGCTGACCACAGGCTAGGAGGGCAATAGTCAAATTTTAAGATTTAACTAATCAGGGCAAAAATATCAGACTGTTTGGTTCTAATTTTTGGATGCTCATATTTAGGCCAATTCTCTAATCTTCAACAAAACCACAGAATAAAATAAATAACAAAAATATTTTTCTTTTACTGCTGGCTACAAGACTTCCAAGGAAAGGAAAAGGTAAAGAATAATGCTGATGCCAAAGCAGGAAATGCAATGTACAAATGTGGCCTGTCTTCAAATGATACCTGCAGAGATCTGCCCATGGGGGACCTAAGCAATACAGCCCTACCACAAAAATGTGTAGACCGTAGTAATTAACCAGAACGAAAATACTTGGGCTCGGTGTTGTCTTGTCAGTATACTGGCTACATAAGGTTGAACATTTTACCAACTTAAATTCTGGAAGCAAGACTAATAGGCATTAAATGAAGAATGCAGAATAACATTAAATGACTATAATGTAAGAACAGTTAGTGATGCAGACATTTTAAAAGGAAAAAAATCATTTTGAATGGAGAAGAAAGCTTTATTGAGGAAGTCAGGCTTGAGCTCAGAATAGAAAAATTTGGACTAGGAAAATTATATGGTGGGCATTTTTTAATGGGGGAGATGCTCACATTGCCTAGGAGATTCTAGCCCATGAACACAAGCAAGAAAAAGGAAAAATACACCTAGATTGGAAGTAAAGAAGTAAAATTGTCTTTGTTTGAAGAAGACATGATCCTATATGTAGAAAATCCCAACATACACTCACATGCCTAGAATTAATAAATGTTTTTGGCAAAGTCACAGGACATAGCAATGGACAATCTGAAAATGAGATTAAGAAAAATTCCATTCACAATAAAAATAAATGTAACAAAAAGGTACAAAATTTGTACACTAAAAGTAAAACATATTGTTTGAGAAAAATTAGCTAATCTACACTAATAAAAGAGAAACATGGTAATTAGCGTACGACCGCTACCCTTTTCATTGGCTAATCAGGGAGATATGCAAATTAACTGTCAGCCAAGATGGCGGCCGGCAGCCAGGTAGCTGGAAGCGAACATGAG
>NW_005370777.1:3424061-3429125 GCF_000412655.1 Myotis brandtii
GGGCCCCCCCCCCCCCCCCCCCCCAGTGCACAAATTTTTGTGCACCGGGCCTCTAGTATCTAAATAAATGAAGAGACCATTCATATTAAAAATTAGAAGATTCAATATTTAAGATGGCAATTATCCCCTAACTGATGTGTAGATTCAACAGTCTCTACCAAAATACTTAGTTTTCTACAGAAATTTACAAGCAGATCCTAAAATGTATATGAAAATGCAAAAAGACTCAAAATAGCCAGAAGAATTTTAAAAAGTAAAAACATAGTTGGAGGGCATATACTTCCCAATTTTAAAACTTACTAAAATCTATAGTAACCAAGACAGAGTACACTCATGGAAAGGCAGACTTATAGATCAGTTGAATAGTACTGGAAGTCTACATTTATGATCTATATTTACATTTATGATCCACTAATTTTGACAAAAGTGCCAAGGAAATTCAACGGTGCTGGGACTACTGGATCTCTGTGCAAAATGATGAGTTTAAATACCTCATATTTTACACAAATATTTATTCAAAAATAGATCACAGACAAACTTAAAAGCTAAAATTATAAAAATTCTAGAAGAAAACATAGGTAAAAAGCTTCAACATCTTGGGGTTAAGCAAAGAGTTCTTAAATATACCACCAAAAGCACAATATATGTAAAAAATGATAAAATGAACTTCATTAAATTAAAAACTTGTCTCTAAAAACACCATAAACAGCCCTAGCCGGCTTGGCTCAGTGGATAGAGCATCGGCCTGTGGACTGAAGGGTCCCAGGTTCGATTCTGGCCAAGGGCACATGCCTGGGTTGCGGGCTCCATCCCCAGTGTGGGGTGTGCAGGAGGCAGCCAATCAATGATTCTCTCTCATCATTGATGTTTCTCTCTCTCTCCTTCTCCCTTCCTCTCTGAAATCAATAAAGAAATATATTTAAAAAAAATAAAAACACCATAAACAATATGGAAAGAAACACTGATGTGAGCGAGAACATCAATTGGTTGTCTTCCATACATGCCCCGACCAGGGATCATACCCACAACCTTTCAATATATGGGATGAGGATCCAACCAACTGAGCCACAGTGGCCAGGGCACATTAGTCCCTACTTTGCTCCACTTCCCTGCCTTTACATGTCTTGATTATAGTTCTCATTATATTGTGATACAATTATTTTTCTTCCTTGCTAGACTCTGTGCTCCTTAGGGAAAGAGAGCAACATGCCAGGCATACATTAAGCACTCAATTTGTGTTTGGTTAATAGATGAATAAATAAATGAATGTTCAAGAAAATCAACTCAACTTAGCTAACAAATAATTATTGAATAATTACTATGTACAAAATACTTTAGAATGTAAATGTTTAACTGAAATTACATAGTGATGGAAAACAGTTCCCTTGAGTACCTATTACACGCCAAGCCCATTACATTAATTCTCCTAGTCAGTCTAAGAGGTATCACAGAACCATTTCACCAGATGAGAAAACTAAGCTTAGAAAAGGCTCCAATTATACTGCTAGCATGCCATGAGGCTCAGATTCAAATCAAAACCAGTGCTATGCTCACTCTGCTATATGGATTGCATAAAAGTGAAACTATAATGCTTTCTTAAAGGTTTATAAAGCATTGGTTGTATGTAGACAATTGTCAAATATTATATTTCAATGGTTTGAATGTGCTCAGATGAAATTTTTCATTTATTTTGGCTGCTTTCTGTGTTTCTAGTAATTATATGAATTGCTAAAATATTTGTACTGTGTAAAGATATACAGAAAATAATGATCATATTGTATGGAATTATAATATTCTTCTCATTCAAATCCTGACTTGTTCAAGCTCTTAATTAAAAACACTTCTCTAGTAAAGGCCAAAAATGTGATATGTTATTATCCTATATCCTATTAATTTGTATTGCTACTTGCAATGGAAACAAAAATTTTTGTTTTCTCTTACTGGAAATAAACATGTTTATTACACCACAAAAAGTAACTTTATGTAAGTATAGATTTTTTATAGGAAAAAGAAAATTAGTTGCTACCCACCAAAGGCAGCTACCATATGAATAACTCAACTGTCTGAAAGCCCATTTGCCTAATGGTTTAATATCATGTTTATGCTCTCAAAAATTAGAGATTTGATACTAAAATTTTCTGAAAATATCTCTTGGAGGGTCCATGAGAATAAGAACAGAGTTGGCTTGGACACTGCTTAATCACTTTCCAGAATACTGCCTGGGTCATGTAGGTGCTTGACAGATGTGTGGTGAGTGAATTAATGACTCCATCACAAGGGGATCTATTTGTAGCCACATCAGTAATGAGAACCTTACCTGTCCATCACTGAAGCTATATTTCGTTTCCTGCAATTTCCTGATCAATACTAATGACTTAGAGTACATACATGTACCTACACTTCATGGATAACATTTTTAACAGACAAAAATGTCTAAATGAAGCCTATTCCCAGAGCTTTACATAAAATATTGAAAGAGACACTTAAACATGAGTATGACTACAAAGTACTGAATTAATTTCTCTAAGTCACACAGGAAAATCAGTCTCATTATTTCAATAGCACAGTAACATAACAAGCTCAAAAGGTAATTAACTTAAAATTTCTAATAAAAGTTTATTACCTTAGGTGTTAATGGTGCTGATGAAAGTTTGTGCTTTGCCTTTCTCATATGTAGATATACTAGGGCAAGCTCTAGGTAGGAGTCCCTTATCAACCTAAAATGATATATAGCATTGTACTTAATAAATAGCTTCACCACTCATAATTACTTCCCATTATTTGCCAATAATTTCTGAGCGAATGAAAGGTTAAAAGTAGACAAAACCAGCATCTGTCCCAAACTCCCACCTTCTTCTCACAGCACTTTTGGCATAGACACTAGCATCTGCCTCCCTACTGAAATGAGGAGCTCTAGAAGAGAGCTGAGCATTGTACCTTGTCCTTACTGGCAACACTCCGTAACATCAAGGCCAGTCTAGAATAATCCAACCAACTAGGCAGTAAAGAGATGAAGGTCAAGTCTGGAGGAACCTGCCTTAAAAACCAAGCCTCAGCCTGGCCAGGTTGCTCAGTGGGTTAAAGTGTTGTCCGGATACATCAAGGTTGAGGGTTTGATCAGGGCTCATATAAGAAACAACCAATGAATGCATCAATAAGTGGAACAACAATTCAATCTCTCTCTCTCTCTCTCTCTCTCTCTCTCTCTCTCAAATCAATAAAAAATAAAAATAAAAAAACAAGCCTCTTTCAACCCTCCTACACTAATATCAAAAGAGACACCTAGAGTTATGCAGAAAGCAGGGATTTGGTATGGGTCAGGTCTTTGTGCTCATTATGAAACCTGTCAGTCAGGGCCATTTAGATCAGTGTCATTGTAATAATGGCGGCTTCCTTTGAATCCTTATTTTTACAGAATTAAGTTGGCCAGCCCTGGTACTGCTTATCAGAGTGAATATCCACATAGTTCCCTTCTAGATACAATTTCACATCCAGGGAGGCCCCTGGAATCCTAGGACTGACAGGAGATTGATCTGAGTACAGGGAGTCACAGTCCAGTGTGCCACTGTGATAATCACTGTGACCACCTTGGGTCAGAGCCAAGAACAACAAGCTTGAAAAGGAAATTGGTAAACCTGATGGACAATGGACGCCAGTAAACTAGCCCTACTGTGGGCAGTACAATACAGTGTCTTACCAGAACACAGGGCTCAAACCACAACACACACATCGTTTCAATAGTGGAAAGATATTGTCTTTACCCTGAGTTTTGATCATGGCTCAAGCTTATTTGTATAGCTTCATATAAACTCTCAAGTTGCAAATTTGGAGATTTCTCCTCCACCAACAGTTGACATTCTATTTTGCCTGAAAGAAGAAAAAAGATGGACAAAGATGGGTTTTCTTTTTTCTATCACTTAGAACTTCAGAACAAATATTTCATGCGGGAAATTCAGAAAACAGGGCATGCTGTCCTTTTCATTCATCTGTTGCTTCTTGATGGAAGAGAAGCCAACGGGGAAAGAGCTTTTGTTTTCTTCCCCAGGCAACTCAAGACTCCTCTGACTTCAGGTAGCAACACTGCATCAAAGCCTCCATTGGCTTTCCAGATATGACTGCTTCTATCATCTTCCTTTTCTCTCTTTTTACTTTGTGCTTGCCCTTCCTCCTTGGGCACTCATTCTCTTTTTCTATACCCATCTTCCTCTTTCCTCTGTCTTCATCACAGATACCATAGAAAACATCTCGAAAAATAAAAAGTCCTTAAAAGTCAGCAAAATCTTGAAAAGCACCATGGATGATAGAAATGCTCCAGTTCTCATTCAGCTCCCAGCCTTTAGGGTGAGCTGCAGCTGTCAAAGGTAGGTGCTGGAATGACACTTTTGTAACAAAAAGGGCAGAAAAGTGAAATCTTATAATTACTCTAAAAAGGATCCACAGTTTCTGTGCAGCATGTGGACGGGGCACAGAGCCACCCCGTGTTAAGTCCACATCTGGGCACTATCATTTAGGAGCTGCTGATTTCTGAAAAGTTACTTAACCAGACTGCTCCACATTCTCCTCATCTGTCAACCAGGAATAGCCATGCCTACCTTGTGGACCTGCTGTAAGAATCAGCGATATGAGATGTGAGACACTGACTAGAGTGCCTAGCGACTATTAGATGCTTAAAAGGAGAGCACTCACAACTATCATCATTTTTCTCACGGCTAAAAAGGCCACAATAAAATCATCCTATCTAATAATAGACAAACATGGTAATTGACCATACCTTCGCTATGCCTCCCATTGGCTACTTAGTGCAATATGCAAATTAACCCAACCAAGATGGTGGCCGGCAGCCATGCAGCTGAAGCAAGCAGCAGGAGGCTTGCTTGCTTGCTCCAGTGATGGAGGAAGCCAAGGTGCCCCGCCTGCCGCAGCCTGGCTCTTGGCTCCGAAAGCAACAAAGTTTCAATTATAGAAGCTAAACAAACCCCAGATACCTGCTTTCAGCAGGCCGTGGCCACAGAGCTGGAGCGAGCAGGAGCCGGCTCTTAGCTCCAGTGATGGCAACAAAGTTTC
>NW_005370777.1:3429857-3435529 GCF_000412655.1 Myotis brandtii
GGCTGCCAGAGGGATGTCTGATTGCCAGCTTAGGCCCAATCCCCCAGGGAGCAGGCCTAAGCCAGCAGGTGGTCATCCCCCGAGGGGTCCCAGACTGCAAGAGGGCACAGGCCGGGCTGTGGGACACCCCCCCCCAATGCACAAATTTTTGTGCACCGGGCCTCTAGTATGGACATATTAGGCAAATATGTGTTGTATAAAAGTTATAAATATAAGTATGCCATAGCACTTTAATTTAAATGAGTGAGGTTTTTTTTTGTAAATACTAACTAAAGTGTTCAGCTATGTAATGAAATGATGTATCTTCCAAGCATTATTTAAGGAACTTATTTATAGTTAAATGGCTGATGCTGACATTTTTTAGTCAAACATGAAACCAATGAAGGGTAATTGTGATTATAAAAGAAACTAAGGAGTAACTTTTTTCTTTCTAGATATAAACTGAAGATAAGTAGGGTTCTCTTTGTCTAAAACTTAGTTTGTACCAATGTGTTTGTCATCACCAAGCCCTTAGTAAAAATCTGGATTTTTTTTATACTCACTGACTAGATTTTCAAGAAGCCTACTGTTAATAGGAACAAAAGAAAAACAAACGAACGAACAAAAAAACTCCACAAACTTTATCCTAATTCTGACCCCAAATACATCTTACCTTTCTGAAAAAGGATTTCAGCTTCCACCTCATATTCCTCTGTTGCTGAGATCTTACAGAGATTCAGTGATGTTTCAAAAAGTTGAAGAGCAGGTGACCACTTTAAGGAATCCTTCTTTTTACTGGTATAGTAGACTTGCTTGGCTACTTTATGTCCTAAAGAAAGACAGTGGATAGGAAAGGTAAAACAAACTATATAGTGTCAAAATAAGTTACTAGACTTCTCTCACATTAAGGCATCTACTAAGAACCTGGTGGTCTTTAGTTTTTAGTATCTAAGAAAAATTTTTAAAGAAACTCAATATCCAAATATTTCAATGAACTATAGCAATAGTCCTTTGAAACTTTATTTTTTTTTATAAATTTCCATTCTCATTTTTAAAAAGAAGAGTAATCTCTAAAATCTCTCTTTCAGTTGTAAAATTTTATAATGCTCTGGAGAACAAGTTCTCGTGTTCCTAAGATGAGGTTGTAGTAGGGAAACATCTGGAAGTTTTAAAGTTTTATGCTCTTTCCAATAAAACATGCATATATTAATAGGCAGTAATTTTGCTTCTAATCAGCTCTGTAGTGGCTGCTTCCTATGCATATTTTGTCATCCTAACTAGATAGTAACCCATTATGCATGAGGGCCACATGCTACACTTCTGTGTGGTCCCATCATTACTTACCATAAGGAAGGGTTGCTGTATGGGAGAGGCATTAGATTTAATCTGTGTGGCCTCAAAGACAGACAGATATTATTCAAAAATATTTTCTGAGTGCTTAGGCACTAGATAAAAATGAGAAAGGAGATTAAGGTTTATTAAGTGCTTCCTACATGTCAGGCATCACCCCAGGTACTTAATGAGCATTATCTCATGTAATCCTCCCAACTCCAACTCCAACTCCAACTCCAACTGGATACCATTATGCAGAGGAGTAAGCCGTGGCACAGTGAAGTCCAAAGAACTTGCCAAGGTCAACTAGTAAGTAGCAGGACCATAATCTGAGCCTATGTAGTCAGGCCCCAGGGCCCACACACTAAACTATGATACTGTAAGTCTCCTTGAGAGAGAGGTCATGGAGCTTAGTGTCTAATAGGGAATACTGATGGCCAGATAGGTGAGTAAAATACTGTGTGGTCAATTGCATGGCGGGGAAAGCAAGGGCACTGTGGTAGCAGGAGAACTGGTGTAACTATGCAGAAACTTTATTTCTTTAATTTGATCTTTTCTTCTTTGCTTCCTTTGGATTCAAACTGGCCTCATCCAGCACACTGACTCACCCATCTCCCTCTCCCCTTGCATGTCCACTCCCTTCATCATTAAGCCCTCAAGACAATGAGGCCCTGGCCAGCATTACACAATCTTAGGAACAAAGCCATGGGTCATTGCCACAGAGACAGAGTTGCAATCAAACTATAGGTAGCATCTAGCTAGGGCTCAGATGAGTTTCAGCTCCAGACCCAGAGAAGTGGAATGACCCCACCAACCATCTTTGGAAAACCAGACAAAGCAATGCCATGGCTGATATCAGCACCAGACGCACTGATCAACTACCTCCTACCTTAGTGCCAACCAATCAGTAGAGACCGTGATCCTGACCAGGACCTAACTCCCTTCATCTCCTATATAACCCATCCCCTAGGAGCCATTGGAGAGCCAGGTCTCTGACAACTGGCTTACCTGTGACTCTGGGCTTGGTGCCATTTCTCCAACTAATAAACCCTTACCTTCTTGGCTGCAAACTCCTGTTTGTGTTTGATTTGGCTTTGATGTGTGCTGGCAAATGGACCCCTTTAGTCCAGTCACACTAGCCCAGACCTGGGAAAGGTCAGGAAGCCTTCTCAGAGAATGTGGCTGTCGAAGCCAACAGCTGATGGCCGCCTTGAATTTGGTAATTTTAAAGAAGAAAAATTTGGGGATAAAGAGTAGAAGGCAACTGGAAGAAAAACTACATTGATAGGGCAGTTTACCATACGCAATAAAGGGATATAAACAGAAAGGCAATGTAGGATTGCAGAATGAAATAGTTGCTGAATCCCAGCTAAATTATTGGTTCAGGCCAGTCATTGGTATTACCATGTTATTAGAGGCTTTGAACAAACCCCTACATGTCTCTGGGCCTTGAGTGTCTTTCACTCAAAAATGAACCAGCAGAAATGGAAAAATCTGAGGTCTCTTCAGGTTCTGAAAATTTTCATTTCCAGAATGCGATGGCCTACAAAGGGCTTTCAAGAACCTAGGACTTTTTGTAAATGTTTAGTTTAGGAATCTGCTATTCAGCCCTTCTCAACCTGTGGGCCGCGACCTCTTTGGGGGTCGAACGACCCTTTCACAGGGGTCGCCTAAAACCATGGGAAAACACATATATAATTACATATTGTTTTTGTGATTAATCACTATGCTTTTAATTATGTTCAATTTGTAACAATGAAATTGGGGGTCACCACAACAGGAGGAACAGTATTAAAGGGTTGCGGCATTAGGAAGGTTGAGAACCACTGTAGCTATATGAACAATAGGATGGTGGAAAACCATGCCTCTCTCTCTCTTTCTTATCCAGGGAGAAGTTACTTCAAATGATACAGGATGGCAGCAAACTGCTGAGAATATGGAAATGAAAAAACAAACAAACAGGGCTTGCTCCCAGCTCCCAGGAGCATAAAGCAGCCAGGCATGGAATAACGAGAATAGCTAACACCTACAAAGCCTTTAGAACAAAGTCGATGCCCTTCTAAACTTGTTACGCATTCCACTTGCTTCACCCCACAACAGCCGGTGAGATTGATACATACTTTTCTTATCCATATCTTATAGGAGAGGAAACGGAAACATAGAGAAGTTAAATGACTTGCTCATGGAAATCAGACCAGAATTCCTTCTCTAGCGACTATTCTCTTAACCCCAAACAATTACCAACTTTGTTTACAGATCCCAGGCAAGAAGGATATGCAGATATCCTTTGTCTAATATAACCTCATGTTTCAATATATCTCCCATTTTATAGGTTTCACTATTGTTTCAAATTATACCATAACATTGTTTATTAATAATTATACTATAACACTTTATTAATCTTCATGTCATCAGGGCACTTAAATATATGAACTATATATATCTAACCTATATAATATAGTACTATATAACATAGGACTAACTCATAATAATAGTACTTAAATTGTCTTCTAGAGTTTTGTTAAAATTAGGAAAAAACTATATAGAAATTATTGACTGTTTTCTCTTTCTAACTAGAATATAGGTTTTTTAAGGGCAGATGGTGACTGGCTTGGTTCCCCATTGTATTCTCACTCCCCAGCATCATTCTTGCAACTTTCTTCACTCCTATTATAAAGTCAATAATTGACTTTTTAAAAAATCTAATAAGAAAGATCGAGGTGCAGTTAGTGGAAAATAAATAACCATGATGCTTATTTTTTGTTTTATAAAAATAATCTCAAAATGCCTCTTTCTGTGTGAGGCTTTCACAAGAAAACATAATTGTTAAGTGTCTCTATTCTTGACATGCAGTCTTTGCTATCACTATACAGGCAGACTGCCGAGAAAGCATTAAGTCAGATTATATTATGCTTCATAATATTGAAATGTTCCTTTTTCCAATAAACATCAATTCTGTGCGGGAAAAAAGTTGTGAAACTGACATTGTTTTGACAGAAAAGCTGCTTTGGTTTTGTTTCTTAAGTCTGTGTTTAATGTAATATAACAGAAAGCAAGCTGTTCTACTTCAAGTGAGTCTAAGAAACAGAACCAGTATTGCCAGTGAGTAGTGACACATCTTCAAGATTACTGAGGCAGGAAAGCAGAGAATACACTGGATTTAACAAAACCTGTACAGTGTAGCACAACCTGTATTTAAGCTCTTATAGAAATCAAACATACTAACAATATAACAAACTGTGGACTAAAGATGCAGAAAAATAGCTCTCACGGGATCAGATTGCAGGAAGGAATTCTAGAGGTCGGCTAGGCCAGCCTAAGTTTACAAATAAGGAAACTCAACAATATAGAGAGAGGTGAAGCGATTTACCTGTAGTAATAAAATTCACATCTGATGATGAGGGTGACGATCATCATATAATAATAAGGATCAACACTAATCATGGGGAGGAGGAGCAGAAGGGAAATAGTGGAAAGGTTCTGGAAAGGTGATGGCGTGAGCACCACTGCTGCCCTCCCTTCTCCATTCTAGTCCCACCACCAACCTCTCTGAGCTGAGCACCAGCTGGTGCAGGAGGCAAATGGATCCCCCGAGGCGGATGGGTCCCAGGAGGCAGGGGTAATGTTTAAAATGTCGATTTCATTATTATTCAGGTATGGATGAGGTTAACAGGGCAGGAGACAATTGCCATGGAAAAGATAGTGTATTGCAGGTCCCCAAAAAGAAGAGCCACAGCACCCCACGCAGGGCCACACCGGGAAGCACCAGGGTTGGTCAGAGGTGGAGGGAGCAAGGGGAAAAGTGGACAAGAGCCTTCGTTGTGGTTCTCATGGGACAGAATGGATGGGGTAGGGTAAGCAGACTCAGCTGGCTTAGGATTGGCTGGTTTAAAGCATTTCAGTGGGCTCTCTGGTAGTCTGGTAGCTGTGCCTGGGGTGATGAAGGTAGGGGAAGAGTGGCCCAGAATGCAAGAACCCAGCAAAGGACAATAAAGGAGCTGGTTAGGGTTTGGGTTGTGGACCCTGGATGGCATGTTCAATGAAAAGTGATTTGCTAATCTCTAGAAGTTTAGGGCTAATTTCTCCCTAAACAGCAAGGTGCCAGATGTCAAAGCATCAGAAACGCAGAAAACAAAAGGGCCTGGTCAAATACAGGTTAGAACAGAGAGTTGGTACAAGACTTTCGTCGTCTGAGCTGGACGAGAACCTGGGAGCTAGAGGCAGGCTTCCTTGGGTCAAACACAGAGGGGTGTCCTGGAGAGAGCTGGAAACAACATGCCTGCATTCCTCCCGGGTTTCTGAGGAGCTGTGAGCTTTCTGCTTGAAAGGGCCGGCGGGGCACGTGGCTCAGACTGGGCGGG
>NW_005370777.1:3435679-3446599 GCF_000412655.1 Myotis brandtii
TCGGCTTCGCTTTCGGGCCGAGCGACTGGGCGGCCCAAAGGCCAGGCCAGGGCGGTGGAATTACATCCCCTTTAAGGGACCCTGTATTCTGCTCTTACCTAAGGCAGAGGGACTAAACGCTATTTACTGAAAGGGTGAGATCTCAACCTAGAAACCCTGATGCCCAGCGCTCCCCGTGGTCGGCCCCCACCCTTCCCCGCATTCTCGGTGAAGGGGCGGGGACTGCGCCCTCCATCTTGTCCTGGGTCCTCCATTTTTGGGCAGGGCCATGTGCTCGGCAAAGGCTTCTTCCTGGAAGGAGCCTCTGCTAGCCACACCCAGGATTTCTTTGGACTAACCAATGATAATCAAGGGAAGTGCACGCCATCACTATGACCACATCCTGTGTAATGAGACACCGACTTGCGCCTGGCCAATCGGCGGGGCCCACAGTCCCCTCTCCCACCCTTACTCCACCCCTCTATAAAACTCCTAGTCCCATCAGGCCTCTCTCTCCCTCTGCCACTTGCTGCTGCGTCAGTAAGGAGGGTAGGGGAGCTCGAGCTAGCTTGAAATAAAGGACTCTTTGCTTTTGCATCGGACTGGCTGGCTCCCTGGTGGGCTCTTGGGAATCTTGAAATCTGGGCATAACACTGCTGACTTGTCCACTTACTCTAATCAGGTCAACTCTTGGTTGGCTCCAACCTGTTCTTCCCCCCGCATCCAGGACTGTATTTTAAAACGTAACCATCCCAGCTTAGCTCTTCCCATTGGGTGGCCAGCCCACTCTGTTCAGGCTGTCCTTGTCTCCCTACAGTTCCTGAACATGTCCAGCTCGTCCTGACCTCAGAGCCTACAACTCACTGCTCCTTCTGCCTTTAAATGCACACTTAGTGACTCACATTTAAGGTTTGGGGTTAAATGCCACCTCCATGGAGAGGCCTTCCCTATTGACTTAAATGGGCAGCCATCTCTTCCCTGTTCTTTATCAACAGATCTTATCCACGTCTTTCATAACACTAACAATTCATAATTATACGTATACATATACTTAACTCATTACCATATATTAGCTTTCTATATACTTAACTCATTACCATATATTAGCTTTATATATCCTTGCTGATTTCCTGTCTAATTGTTATCGAATACATATTTTATTTTATACAATATTTATTTTATTACATTTTATAAATATTAAAAATATTTATTTTCTACAATATTTATATGATATGGTTCATGATATAATATGCACTCCTATATGGTTTGTTTATATGTTTATTTCTGTCTCCCACACTAAGATGAGGGATTACATCTGTTTTGATCTAAAATAACCTCCCAGGTCCTCACACAGAGTCTGACACGCAGTAAATAATCAAAATCTATTTGTTAAATAAATTGAGCCTGAGTATTCATAAATATTGCCCCATAAACTAGCAAGTGTACCTAGGTAATAGCGTGCCTGAAAATAACTTTAAATTTTTCACCAATGGCTTGAGTGTAATATATGTTTGTGTTCTTACCAATTCTCATTTTTGTTTTGGCCAATAACATGATATGAGGAAGATAGACATTTTTCAAAGGCTGTAATGGACTTGCATAGTCAGTGTTTGATGAAGGAAACTCAATTGTTTCTCCAAAAGTTAGCATCTGTAAAAGAAACATTGTAATGAGTAATTAGCTAAAGTCGTTTGGAATAAAGAAAAAAAGAAACAGAACAATAAGTTTCTAAATCTTGGGAACTCAAAAGCACTCTCACCTGTTCAATAAGAATGTTGTGAGACTGAGTCAACAAATTTAATTTTTCTGTTTTTGTATGCAAAAGTTCCTTGAATTTCTCTGCACTTGTTAAGTCATCCAGCAAAAGCAAGCTTCTCGCCAGAGTTAAATAAGATCGCGGAGACATAAACTCACTTCCTTCAAGCAAACGTATGATGGCCTATTAAAATAAAATTATTCCTTTGATTGTATTGTTTGCAATTCCCTGAAACAAGAGCTGGCCATATTGACTGTCATGCATTCAGTACCTAATGGAATATAAAATTCTCTCTTTTTATTCCACACTGAGTCCTTTGGTAAATATCAACATGAATGAAGTTTCCTTCCTACCTGAAGGTTTGTTATGATGTCTGCCTTTAAATGCTTTTCTTGTAGGCCAATGATTACAGCTTGCATCAAGAATTCAGCCTGTAGCTCCCTGTCGCCTGCACTTTCTGCCTCCAAACACACTTCATTGATGAGGCTAACATAATCTGTCATATCATTTTCTAAAATAAACAAATGTAGTTATTTACAATGCACCGAGAAAAGTAACAAAATATATACGCATAATATGCCCCACGTCCATCACAGGAATATTGTGTAATACAGAACAAGAAGATACAAAGAGACAGAAAACAGACTACATGAGACAGTGAAAATAAATGTGTTGCAATTTGTGGGGAGGCACTTTGCGGTATCCAAACGCTGCAAAACTAATAATAACATTGCATGAGATAATTTAATTTGGGAGATTGATAGAGATGGTGGATAAATAGGTTTGCAAGTAGATAATTATTCATCACTGTAAGAATTAACATTCCTATGTGCCAGCCTGTGTGGTCTAAGAACTTTATAAGTGTAACCCATTCAATTTCAACAATAATCCTATGAAACAGGTACACTTGTCTCTATTGTATAGAGAAGGAAGTCAGGCATCGGTGGGTTGAGAGACTTGGTCAAGGGTCACACAGCGAGGAAGTGGTAGTCCGAGCATTGGAACCAAAGGCACCTGGCTCCAGAACCTGTGCTTCGGACCCCTCAGCCTACGCTGCCTGCTTTGCATACAGCAGTAACATATATGCGTTTTCAGTGATACAAGGGACTATTGAAAGTGATTATTCTTACTTAAGAACCTGAATTATTTTTATTCTGGAAACAAATTAAGCTAGAGAGTTATAAAATATATCCCAATAAAACTTCTGTTACCTACATGAAATCACTTTTTATAAAACCTTTGATTAAGAAAATAGGATATTTGTACCTTTCACGATTCCAATGCCACGGATCTGTGCAACCAACGCAGTCACCAATGCTAAGCGGCACGTCAACCACAGATGAATGCTGAAATATTCTCGAGAATTTAGGGAGATAGGATCTAAAAATTCATTATCATCTTTCTTTTCAATGACCTAAAACAATATTAAAATCATGGTAATCTTCACATTAATAGTGGCAAAGTTCTAGTCTAATGCTAAATGTAAAAGAAGCATCCGATATCATTTAATAGTATTAAATTTTAAATTTTAGAAATTATTCCTGTACATTCTAAAAAACATAAAAAATACACACACAAAACCAACAAACAAATAAAAGCACCCATAATCCCACAATCCTCTATTAATATTCTTGTCTACTGTTTTTCAGCTTTTCTTTTTCTTTCTATACCCATTGTTGACAAACAGTTTTGCAGTCTGAATTTATCACCGCAAATGATAGTATCCGTAGTTTCCATGTCCTCAAAATTTTTGTAAACATCATCTGAAAGGCGGAATGATAATAAATAATACTGGCTAATATCTATTGAATGCTCCTCATGTGTCAGGCACTGTGCTACATGCTTTATACACATTATTTCATTTAATTCTCTTGACAAGCCCAAGAGGAGTTATTATTTGTTTTACCTATGGGAGACCTGAAACTTTGAAAGGTTATCTATTTGCTTAAACTTCATCATATTTTGGCAAAGGTGAGACGCAAGAATATAACTTGTGTCTTTCTGAATTTAGAGCCCACAGTCTTAATCTCCTCTGCTATATCACTGTATTCTGCTCACATCCCAAAAATATATCATTGATCTACCATCCTTATTATTACATTTTTCAAAGGGTGCTCCATGACCAGAGCTACTGGGAGGGAAGCACAAAGGGAGCTTTTTCCCGGGAAAGTTCCCAAATTTTTAAATATATTTCCATCTTATTTAGAAATTTGGGAACTTCAAAGTCCTTCAGACCAACAGCCATTTGTTCTAGGAATTCCCTGCTTTGCATCTCTGACAGCTCACCATCTCCCACCAATTAGCAACACCTGCTATCAAGGAGCAGCTCTGGGGACAGGCAGGGGGCTGGAGTCTGGATAGACAGGTGAGAAGCTCAGAAGAGGAGGTGAGCTGTTCCCAGAAACAGTAAGAAGTGAACAACTGAGGCCTGGAGGCAGAATGGTGACCACAAGGGCACAACAAGTAATGGAAGGGTCTAGTTGGATTAGCATCTACATACCTTAAACTCTCAGTGCCTACATTTCCTGTTACTGTCCAAAAGCCAAATCACAATTAAACCAGGGTTTCTCAGCCTTGACACTACTGGCACTATGTGGCAGATCATTGTTGTGGGAAACTGTCCTGTGCATTGTAGGATGTTGAGTAACATAGCTGGCCTCTATGCACTATATGCCAGTAGCACCCCCTCTAGGTGTGACAACCAAAGCGTCTCCAGACATTGCCAAATATCTCTTGGGCAGGCAAAATAGCCCCCAATGAACAACCATTCCTCTAAGTCAATTTTCAGAATTATATTGCTTTTTAGAACTTTTATTACTTTTAATATAGTTAGAAATGAGTCTCTACTTAGGACAATTAGTGTTACTTGTAATGACAGTGGATATTAGCAGTTTTATTCATAATATCCTATCTAATAAAAGGCTAATATGCAAATTGTCCCCTCGACCAGGAGTTTGGGAGTTTGACCAGGGGATGGGGCCAGCTGACTAACTACCTGTGGCTCCTCCTCCCGGCCAGCCCTGCCCCTTATCCCCCCCCCCCCCCCCCCCCTATGGCCCCTCCCCTTGAGGCAGGCTGGCTGGACCCCACCCATGCATGAATTTGTGCACCGGGCCTCTAGTTTAAAATAATGAGCAAAGATTCTATATGATGAATCTTTATATTTCAAACAATGCTATCTTATTAAATTACTTGATCTCATAAAAAAATCCAAAAAAATTTCAAATACTTTGCAACACCAGTTGTCAAAATTATTTGAGAGCTTAAATGGGGAAGAATATAACTATGAGAAATTGAAAGTAGGAAATAGCATAGGTGTCATACTGATAATGCTAAAGTAACAAAAACATGAGATGAAGAGAAAAATAAAGTGAAACAACTTTATTTACTAGTGAAATCAGACCTATAATTTTGTACTGACACCTTTGGTGGAATTTCAGTGATTACTACATCCAATTCCAACAGTTCACAAATGAGATTTACATTTAAAAATGCTATAAAATTTAAGGGACTTGCCCAAGGTATGCCAGTTAATAAACAGCATAAACAGGGCTTAAACATAGATCTTTATACTCCATATTCAATGTTTTTCTACTTTATCCCTTTGTTTTTATCCAACTAATTATTAAGATTAAGCATTAAATTCATACGTACAGAAGCTAGAGAGAGGGAACTCTCTGTGTCATCTTGTACCTCCTTCTTTTGAAAAAGTTTTGAATCCTGGAGAAGTTTAAGTGTGGAAAATACTATTGCAACACTAAAATAAAGAATATATTTTAAATGTTATTAGCTTTACACTTGTGGCATTTGCATGTTACTTCCTCCAAAGCACCTACCCACTGCCCCATTCACCCCCAAAACTGTTATGTGCCCTTCTATTCACCCTAATAGTGCCGTGGTCTAACCATGTGTTCTGATTTATCACACTGTTTAATTGTGTGCAAACTGCTCTACAGCTCATCTGTCTCATTCCCTGTTGGAACCCAGAACCTAGTGCCTGGGACAGATTAGAACTGGAAAAATATTTTTAAATGAAAGTGAGTGAATACAAGAATGAATAAATAAAAGTTTCCAAGATTTAAAAGAAAATTTACTGACAATATCACTATTAAAATGAACACATATGCATTTAAATAAATCAGAATGCGGTTCTCCAGCTTTTTGAGGTTATAGTATTGTTACTTAATGCTATCTACTTAGAAACTCTAAAGCTAAATTATTGTTTAATCAGTGTCTAGTCAGAAGGAAAATGTACTAAATTAAGAAAATTAAAACCAGGAAATATAAATTCTTATCACTCTATGCATATATTTGTCTTCAGTTTAGACCATTACATCCTCCTCCCCTCCAGAATACTAAATTTATAATTGACATCACCCTTTTCAAAATATTTATATAATATATATCTAAAGAGGCTTCTCCTTTTGAAAATCTATCCCAAAACAAAATTTGAAATACAGAACAATCTGCCCGACCAGGTGTGGCTTGGTAGTTGAGTGTTGACCTATGAACCAGGAGGTCACAGTTAGATTCCCAGTCAGGGTGCATACCTGGGTTAGGCTTGAACCTCAGTAGGGGGCATGCAGGAGGCAGCCAAATCAATGATTCTCATCATTGATGTTTCTATCTCTCCCTCCCTGTCTCTGAAATCAAGAAAAATATGTTTAAAAAAAGAGAAAGAAATACAGAACAATCTATATACCTGAAGATACTTATCATAGTGCTATTTATAACATGGAAAGATGGGATGAAAGCCAAATGGACAATGCACCCACCTATCTAATTCTCCACTTGAAAAGTTAATTGACAATCACATTTAACAGGTGTTATAGGTTGAATTGTGTGCCGCCAGAAAGATATGTTGACATCCTAAGGGAAGAGGATGTGAACACACATAGGAAGAAGATGGCCGTGTGACCGGAGTGATGCATCCATAAGCCAAGGATTGTTGGCAAACACCAGAAACTAGAAAAAGCAAGGCAGGGCTCTCCCTACCTGGAGCTGTCAGAAAGAACATGGCCATGCCAACACTTTGATTTTGGACTTCTACCCTCCAAAACTGTGAAACAATAAATTTTGATTGTTTTAAGTCACCCAGTTTTTGGTCCTTCGTTTAGGCAGCCCTAGGTAACTGGTAGAATAGATTAAAAGCAGCTCCCCTTGCTTCCACCTCCTCCACCAAATGCTGTCTGTCCTCCATCCCACAGGCAGAGCCCAGAATCACCATTGCTTCCTCTTTAATTCACATTCTATGTTCAACACACCAACCAGCTCTGTCAGCTTCAACTATGAAATATGGACACCAGCCAGCAGCCCCTCACCTCACCTCCTCCACAGCTGAGGCCTCTGCCCAAGCCATCATCATCTCCGGGCTGCAGGAGCTTCCTGACCAGACTCCCCTGGGCCTCTAGCCCCTGCAGTCATGGTCTCCAGATAGCAACCCCAGCAATCTCATCAAGATATAAATCAGACCATGACACTTCCCCATACATGTTCCAGAGGCTTCCTGAGTCCCTGGTCTGTGGCCAGTACACCTCCCCATTCGGGTCAGTCACTGAGGTTTCTGGCCTAGTATATGATCAGCGTTGTCACTGTCCACACATGCTTGGGAGAAGGTATAGTCTCTGTTTGTAGGATCCCAGAGTATTGAAATGGGATTATTATAAGGATTCAATGATGTATTCTTCCACTTGTTAAAAAATATGTGTTGAGTACCTGCTACGGGCCAGGAACAAATCTAAGGTCTCTGGATCTGAGAAACTTTGTGCATTATTGAATTTTAAATCCAAGGTTCTACTGAGTCATTAAAATGGCATAGATATTTATAGACTAAGGTATTGTTTCTGATTATATAAACTTACTGCTGGTTTTTATTTGAAGTAAAACTAAACAAGCAAGAAAAATGTAACACTGATTCATTATGCATAAAGGTATGAAAATTCCACTCCCCAACAACCTCTTCCCTCAAGGATCCACATGTGTTTCGATGGCACCTTGTTTTACTGGGTAGCTTCAGAGGTTAGCACAAGATGGCTAGGAGACCTTGTGGGGAAAAAGTGGTGCTCAACCCATGCTTCTGATTTAGAAGCCCAAATTTTGATATCAAGAGAAATGAGGGCCCTTGCTGGTTTGGCTCAGGGGATAGAGCGTCGGCCTGAGGACCGAGGGGTCCCAGGTTCGATTCCAGTCAAGGGCACATGCCTGGGTTGCCAGTTCGATCCCCAGTAGGGGGCATGCAGGAGGCAGCCGATCGATGATTCTCTCTCATCATTGATGTTTCCCTCTCCCTTCCTCTCTGAAATCAATAAAAATATATATTTTAAAAAAGAGAGAGAAATGAGGTATGAGGCTTCAAATCTTGCTGACCCCAAAACTTAATGAATAAAATATAAACATACTAGTACGTACTAATCCTCTTGGTATTAATATGGACTAATACACCTGGCACTACTTAGTTGCAAAATAGAAAATTTCTAGTTTCTCTTCTCCACATGAAAGTGGAGGATTACCCACTATAAACAGTCTAAAATCCCAAAGGAAGGAAGTTTCATTCTGACACAAAATTAAAAGGCTCAGATGTTATCCCATTTAGACAATAAATTAAATAGAAAGGAGGATAGACAGGAACACTTATTAAAAAAAAAAAGATAGGATTCTGAGAGGCAACCCTAACAAGTAGAAATATCATTTGAATAATTTTGATCCCATTTATTTCTTATTACTATTCATGGCAAAAGTGGTCAGTTTGTTCTCCTAAAATCCATGCAGCTCACTTTATCTGTCACCCTAGGGAGTGTGCCTTTCAATTTCCTTGACACATAATTATATTAGAAGTATCATGAAATGTCAAGCTAACCCTCATTTGGGAAAGAGACTGTCCAACACTTTCAGCAGCTCCTAAACAGAAGCTCATGGGGGGTAAAGTTCACCTAAGATAAACTCATTCATCCTGACAGTAGGCTTCCCCAAATGACACCTCTGCTGCAAAAAAGGCAATAAATTAAAAGTTTTGTAGGTTTTGTCCCAAGGGCCAGGTTGATGTATTTAAAATAGGAGTGATTCTGTTACACTTGCACATTATTTGCATATTCTCTCTGGTCTTCAAATTAAAGATCTATTGTAACACTCCTTTCAGTGGCCATTTGGTAATTATTAGTTTCTAATTTCCTTCTTCCCTAAAAAAAAATCACTCATGTCCTCTATGCCAAAGGGTGTAAGACATGTAGAGAGCTGGGAAAAAATGGAAGGCTGCTGTTGCTCTGTGGGACACTGGGGAAGAAAAGAGTTCTATATTTTCTATATGCTTCTACAGGAAATCATAGAATCATAAATTTTATTGTCATACATATCTGAAAACACATATTTAGATATGTTCAGATATCATATATTTTCTATAGGAAATTATATAGTAAAAGCTCTTTCTCTCTTCAAACTTCAAAGAAGAAAATAATATATTATAATGCAAGGCCTATTTTATCATCAATCAACTACCACAGTATTCATAAAGACAGGCATAGCCCAGCCTGTATGGCTCAGTGGTTGAGCATCGACCTATGAACCAGGAGGTCTTCATGGTTCGATTCCTGGTCAGGGCACATTCCCAGGATACAGGCTCAGTCTCCAGTGTTGGGCATGCAGGAGGCAGCCTATCAATGATTCTCTCTCATCATTGATGTTTCTATCTCTCTCCCCTTCTCTCTAAATTCTATATAATATATTTTTAATTTTTTTTAAAGACAGGCATAAATGTAACAATACTTCCCAAGCTTTTTAAAAATCTCAGCACTCATTTATACCCTTAAAAGTATTCGGAACCCCAAAGGGCTCCATCAATATTTACCATATTAGAACTTAAGCTGAGAAATTTTTTTTAATTTTTAAAATATATTTTTTAATTGATTTTAGAGAGGAAGGGAGAGGGATAGAGAGATAGAAACATCAATGATGAGAGAGAATCATTGATCGGCTGCCTCCTGCACGCCCCCTACTGGGTATGGAGCCTGCAACCCAGGCATGTGCCCTTGGCTGGAATCGAACCTGGGACCCTTCAGTCCGCAGGCTGACGCTCTATCCACTGAGCCAAACCAGCTAGGGCAAGCTGAGAAATTTTTAACTTCATGAGTATTTATTAATTTGTTTTAAAATAAAAACAATAAACTCATTACATGCTAATATAATAATGCATTTTAATAAAAAACAACTGCCCTGGTTGGGTGGCTCAGTTGCTTGGTGCGTTGTCCTGTATACCAAAAGGTTCCATATTCAATTCCGAGTCAGGGCACATACCTAGGTTGCAGATTCAATCCCTGGTCAGGTGCCAATTGATTAATGTTTCTCTCTCATATAGATATTTCTCTCTCTCTCTCTCTCTCTCTCTCTCTCTTTCTCTCTCTCCCCCATTCCCCTCTCTCTAAAATCAATAAAAACATTTACTCGAGTGAGGATTAAAAAAGAAAAGAAAAACAACTATATTTTCCAAAACATCAAGAAAATTAGTGAGAATGCCATTGTTTTCACTTCTTTTTTTTCAAATCTAATGTCTGGCATAAGAGAAAATCTTCTTAATAGGAGACTTTCTTATGTGCTTTTACTTTCAGTATGTTGTGACATACCGTTTTGGCTGAAATATATGAAGAAGACTTGGTTGCACAGATAGTCATTGGAAATGGGAGGAGTATTTTAATAGCTTCTTCAAATAGTTGTAAATATTATTCTTGATGCTATACTAAAATGTGATAAGTGATAATTTCTTAAAAGTTTGCTACAATGTGGGATCTAATATCACACACTGATGAACTTTTCTTACTCCCTTATATCAAAACCTATTGGTCTATCTCAGCAACTGGTGTGCAGCAAGAATTTTTAAAATATGCAATACCTGACTATTTAGTCAGGGGCATTGACCTATTTTCTCTTGTCAAATAAAAAAATGACAACAGCCAACATAACAATAGCTGTCTGGTGTGAATTCCCTGTCTTGAACCATAAATATATAGGTCTTAATAGAGTTGTATCTTATTGGTCATGCTGCATAATAAGGATGCATCTGATTGGTTAATTCTTTGTACCAAAAGTTCTTATATACAAGTACTAGAGGCCCGGTGCACAAAAATTTGTGCACTCGGGGGGCAGGGAGAGGGGGGTCCCCCAGCCCGGCCTGTGCCCTCTCGCAGTCTGGGACCCCT
>NW_005370777.1:3447076-3471686 GCF_000412655.1 Myotis brandtii
TTTGGGTTCTGCCCCCTGTCACGCTGATCCCGGTGCCGGGAGCCTCGCTGCTCCGCTGATCCCAGTGCTGGGAGGCATATTACCCTTTTACTATATAGGATAGAGGCCTGGTGCATGGGTAGGGGCTGGCTGGTTTGCCCTGAAGGGGGTCCTGGATCAGGGTGGGGGTCCCCACTGGGGTGCCTGGCCAGTCTGGGTGAGGGGCTGAGGGCTGTTTTCTGGCTGGCGAGTGACTAAATCTTCCAACCACTCCTTGTTTTCTTTTTTTTTTTTTTTTATTCTGGGCCAGCTTTAGCTCTGAGGCCTCGCTGCTGAAAACATCGATACAATGTTGCAGTCCGAGCCCGGCTGAATGGAAGCCGGTTTATGGTGTTTTGTTTAGCTTCTTATTTGCAACATAGTACATAGTTGCTTAGAGTTGCAGTTGAGAGGCTGGCAAGTGAGGCGGGGAACGTTGGAGTCCGCAGCAAGCAAGCCTCCCTGCTCGCTTCAGTGCCTGGCTGCCGGCCGCCATCTTGGCTGACAGTTAATTTGCATATACTCACTGATTAGCCAATGAAAAGGGTAGCGGTCATATGTCAATTACCATGTTTCTCTTTTATTAGTGTAGATAGGAGAATCTCTAGGGGTGTTCCTAGATATTTTTAGTCTCTTTGGAGCAAAAAGAGAAGTAACTACTATTTTTTTTAATCAATCAAAATTATAGCTAATTTTTTGTCAGATCAACAAAATATATGTGTGTTTTTTGGTGTGCTGCAGAATTTTAGAAATTAGTTTATATGAGCCATGGACAAAAGAAGGTTACAAATCACCAGTCTATCTTGTTAACCGGGATTTTGGAACATCAGGCACTGGTCATTTGGAAAACATTAACTTCTTGAGCATGAAGATCCCCTTAATGTTGAAACACTTCATTATACAATTTTAGAAATGATGCTTGTTAACATTACTACCAATCTCATCCAGAAAATCTAAGGATTACAAAACTGTCAAGTTCATGGTGGCAAGTACAAATTTTCCAAAATTCTAGTTTTCCTATGAAAGATTAGATGTTATAATTGGTTAAAAAAAAAAAGACTACTTATTAGTTGTTTTCCTAGAAGTAGCTTGTCCATTTTGCTCCGTTTCAATAAAATGACTGTCAAATACTCAAGTTTGAATAACCATATTTTGCAGGGGTTTCTTTCCAAATAGAAAAATATTCCATGAATAGAAGAACAGCTGGTTCAGCTTTCTCAAGACAATTATCAAACTTTGATGCACAATAAAAGTGCTCTAGGTGTATTTCCCATTTAACATTCCCACAGAATATTAAAAATAGATACAAGGATAGGGATTTATAAGTGTAACAGATTATATTGCTTCACGAAAGGCATTCATAAGTATAACGGGCCTTTTTATACTTGATAACTACAAGTATGGCCATGGCTTTGATTCATGGTGAGATGCCAGAAGTTTTACCCCTGTTGCTTTTGCATCTTCAGTGCAAATAACACACAAGAAGGCCAGTAACATCTTAGTTTTATTATAAAAATAGTTTTAACCTTACAGATCCCTGAAAGGATTTTAGGGACACCCCTAGAGATCTGCAGACCACTCCTCCAAGAAGACTTTATGGATTTTCATCACTGCTTAGAGACCACAAAAATTACAAATTTCCAAAACCTAGACTGTCTCTAGTAGAAAATCAAATCTAGATGTGGTTAATCACAGAATGGCCTTCAGTCAAGGCTCACAGTGATGAGATGATTCTATGGTTCCAATCAAAACAAAAGGGATTTCTGCTGAATTGATTGCCTCTTTACAAAAGCTGCAGATGAACTTCTCCTTCATCATCATCATCATTATTATTATTATTATTATACTCATCCGAGGACATTTTCCATTGATTTTAGAGAGAGGAAGGGAGAGAGAAAAAAACATCAAATGGTTGCCTCCTGTACCCACTCCAACTGGTACTGAACCCACAACCCAGTTATGTGCCCTTATCTGGAATCGAACCTGCGACCCTTCTGTGTATGGGATGACACTCCAACAGAGCCACATTGGCCAGGGCCTTCTCCTTTTTGAAGAGAATGTCCACCTAAAAATTAACTCCCCTTCCAAATTCTGAATCTAATTCATGGAGTTGAATGCATGGAATTTCAATATCATAAAGAAAGTTAAGGAGATTAAAAACCCCAAAATTGTAATCTGTAATTTTAAGAATAATAATGTTAAAACTACCTTGAAAAGTAAAAAATGAGTAGGCTCTATTAATTGAGGAATTTATAAAATTTAGATATATTTAACAGGTTATGGTGAAGAAGAAACTGCTCTGTGTACAGACTCACCTGTACGCTGCTCGGTGTCTCTGCAGGGCGATGGCGGCGAGCTGAAGCCGGGCCTGCACCACAATCTCCAGCTGACCCACAGAGCACTGGGCAAGGCCCTTCTGGCTGGCCTGCTCCACCTCTGACACCAGGGAGTTCAGCCTGTCTTCAGCTTCTGTCAGTAAAATTGACTAAAAAAGAAGAAGACCACACAATTACATAAGTTCAGAAATAATACAAGTAATGTCTCATTATTATTCACCAAATATTTTTTGTGCTGAAGTAACTACTAATGGAAGACAGAAAAGGAAACTTGAACATCATCATCAATGAACAGCACAAAAGCAACAGAGAATGAAAAGGCAGGTCATGGCAAGAGTAAACAAGTATAACTGTTACCCTTTGTTGTATGTACAACCTATCACATACATGATCATTTACAGTAGTTAGGGTCAAGAAAGTTGCTGCAAACACTGAATTAGCAAATAACGAAAACCACCGTTCCTAGGGGAAATACAGGGATAGGTTCCTGGGAGCTTCTGGTCACATTTTTGTCAACTGATCAATACATAACTTTGTTCAATGTGTGTTTACATTTAAACATACATTATTTAATATATATTATAGATCCATTAACCCTGAACTCACAACCAATAGCTCTATAACTAATGCCTGACTGAAAACTTAACTTATTTTCTCCATAACACACATCACAGCCCTCTTGCACTTAGAAACACTAAACAGCACTTTAGGATTAGAGTTGTGGGTCATTTTAAATAATAAAATCAACAACTGAAAAGCACGAAAATTCCAAAGATGTGACCATAAATAGACCATGAAAGAGGTATTTGCTTATAGTATGAGAATGGAAACAAAAACTCACAGCATTGCCTCGTTCGGCCCAGCTGGGAATGTGTGTGCTGGGCGAGTCACATTTCTCTATGCTCTGCCCATGTCCACAAACCACCACAAAAGAGCCATAACTACTGATTTGGGATTACAAATAAATTTTAGTATTGGCAAATTAGCAAATACTGAATCTGTGAATAATTGGAACCAACTGCATTTCAAGTTAAGTTGTGGTCATCTAACTGGCAATGTGAAGATAATGAGACTTTAGAATGGGCAATCCATAATAAATAGCAACCCGACATGGAAAAATAGGAAGGGACCAACCATGTTTTCAAGGAATGGGCCTCTAAAATCTTGTTTGTACAGAGCAGTAAATACTATACAAGTTCTAGGCCAATTTATATGATGATGGTTAAGAACATGATCTGTATTTTATTAGCGGCATACTGTTAGTGAATTTCGAATGGTCTAAGCTTCAATGTTCTCATGGCTCAGCACAATATACTTCAAAAATGATTAATATCTACATGCAAAGTGTCTGCCATGTGGTAAGCACTGAATAAGTGGTAGCTGTTTTTGTTGCTGTTGTCGTCACTATTATTATTAGGAAATGAGAAACAGGGTATGGTCTACTCAAATCCTACCCAATAAAGAATCATATATTCTGCAGCACCTAATCGGGTTGTATAGTCAAAGTCTGACACCTCTGGGTATCTAACTTTTCTCATGGGGAAAAGTTTCTGCTTATGTGAGAAAAACTACCTGGCCTCTTAACTGCAAGCACAACCCAGAAAGTGGGCCTGTGCATGGCTGAATAGTGAGCAACTTGGTAACTGATTTACTATGATTTGAAAACATTTTTAAACTTACCTTTAGTGTATTAAGAGTGAATTCATCTTTTAGTTTCTTAAGAAAACCAAATGTGCCTCCATCATCCTTTGTATATAGATCTTTAAGATACAAAATTTTAAAAGAAACAAGGATAGTTGTGGTTAGTTTAAATATTAATTCTAGTTAATAAAACTCATCATTAATTGGGAAACTATCCATAAATTTAATGCTAACAACCCCCGCAATGATAATTAGAAATATATGACTATATCAAATAGACCCTAAACATAATATATTAGAAGACTGAGGCTGATTCTTACAACAAATGAGACAATTCAGTGATGTTATTCAAGTGATCAGATACTGGTTCCTCTCCTAGAATTCTAAAACCCCTTAACAGCCTCAAAGTATTCTGGGTCTTCCAGATATTTATGATATGTCAATAAGATCTTCTTGGAAGAATCATTTCTACTGATTTGCACAGGCTCTAAGACTGGAGAGTAACATCATTTTGAACAGCACAATTGAAAATCTTTAAACATCTCAAAATTCCCACCCACAAAACGAAGCTGGCCCTGATTCTGAGCCAGGGGAGAATTCAGAGAATTTATGTTACAGACCTTGACTGCAGTGGTAAACCTGGCCTCTAGACTACAGAAGAGAGAGGAAAACTATAAGTCACTGTCTGACTAGGAATTACTGCAAAAATTACCCACCTAAAGACACTAAGTGTAATAAGCAGGAAGAAAGAGCCTAGAATAACATGGAACTGAGCACACCTGACTCTCTCTTCTTCCTATCTGGCTCGTCTCCTACTTTAGGAGGTTGTGGAGCTAGGGGTGTGCTGAGTATAAGGGAGGGTTTGAGCACTGGGAAAGGCCCAGCAGGACAATCTGGGACTGGGTCTTCTTCCCTAAGGAAGAAAGTGAGAGACAAAGATAGAAAACAAATGCCTGGAGCTTGGGATGAAGAACCCTGTGATGAGCATCCACATAAGATGAACATCAATCCAAAGAGGACCCACATTTTCCTCGCTGATCTCTCTGCCTCCTGTGTGGCTTTCCCTGTGTGGCCCTTCCATGTTGTGTCCCTTCTCTTGGGGGCTGTAAATAACAAACTGTGTTTTCAATGGCAGCCATCTCCTAATCTGTTGTCCTTACCATATCTGAATAATAATAAGACTTACATTTTAAAACAGAGGCCAATATTACTCTGATACCAAAACTAGACAAAGACACCACAAAAAAGAAAACTACTTGCCAATATCTTTTATAAATATGGATTCAAACATCTTCAATGGAACACTAGCAAACAGAAATCAGCAACACATTAAAAAAAAGTATACACCATGATCAAGTGGGATTTATCCCAAGAAAGCAAGGTTGGTTAAACACGTAAAAATCAAATAATAATGTAATACACCATGTTAATAGAATAAAAAACAAAAACCACAGAATATCTCAATATATGCAGAAAAGGCATTTAGTGACACTCTATCATGACAAAATTATTCAACAAACTAGGGATTCCTCTCTCTGATAAAAGACATATATGAAAAACCCACAGTTAACATCAGACTTGATGGTGAAAACAATTCTTTTTATGGTGACATCTAATACATTTTCAAAATACATATACACAATGGCTCATAAATTCCATCCATGGGTGTCTTAACCCATCGAACATACACTATATCATATGGATAGGTAGTGCTTCAGCACTGTGCTCTAGAAACAAAGTGAATGAGCATCAATATGGGAATGATTGAACCACCATGGAACATTGACATCATAGAACACTGCACAGCCAGTATAGTGAACTAAAGCATAGCAGTTGACTTAGGAGCAGTGTTAGTGAAGATTTCGTGCATGAGAAAGGCATGATGCAGAAAAATATAAAAATATATCATTTGTAAACAAATGTCAAATCCTACTGTGTATATGTGTGTGTGTGTATAAAATGTATGGATATGGAGATATATGGATAACTATGGATATGCCTGTACTTAAACATAAGCATATGTGTGTCATTATTAAGCTTAGAGAAAATTTGGAGAAATAGATACTATATTGCTCATAGGGATTACTGGGGGTAGAGGGGGCAGAATTGGAGCAAGAGAGGAGAAAGAAAAGCAAGCAAACAATGAAACAAAAGATTACCTTTCAAGTTTGGAAAGTTCATTTTGCTCTTCTCTGAAACATATCCATGGGTCGTCTTTAATATATTTTCTGGAATGTAATTTATTGTTGCAGCCACACTTACTAACAAGTATGCTCTAACAAACGAAAACTTATTTATAAGATGTTGATGTCCAACTGTATGCAGAATTTGAGGCAAGCCTTTATTGATTAAGTCATCAAGTGCCTAAAAAAATGGGAAAAGAATTTATAAAGGCAAATAAGTAAAACATTATTTTATATACTATTGGCTTCCTGTCCCCTTTTGCATTCCTTATTTGATTTTGGGTGAAAGAATACAGGGACAGACACGAGGTACCGTGAATAGTAGGTCTATCAAGAGAAACATGTGATGTCAGAATCATCCAGGCTCCACAGCGCCTCTGCAGTTTCCCACCAATTTGCAACCTGCCCCAGGAGCCCCGCCCTGCCACATAATGAGAGAGAAACAGGGCTGAGAGCAAAAGAGGACACACTTTTGAAATAGAGAAACTGCAACAGCTCAGTAGCCATGCATGCTGACCATTCTGCTTTCAGGTGAGTAACTTAGAGCTATGAGAACAGGAATGGGGAGAATGGGGAGACAAGCCAGCTCCCTACCCAGCTTAGATCTGCGCTCAATCATCGGATCTCTGCCTGGTGAACACCCTCAACTCCCAGACCCCAATCTTGTGCATATGTACTTCCCTGGTAAAAACCAACATGAAACCATCTTGGAGGATGCACCCTGTACTTGAAGAAGGCCAGGGGAAATCATTCTGTCAGGATCAGTGGTCCCACTTTAAATTCCTGACCAAACCCAGTCCATTTATTCTCCCTCTCTCCTAGACAACCATTTCCATGCTTTCTTTGTTTCTAGATTTTAACTCTTCCTTCCCAATTTACCTCCCAGGTAATGACCTTGATTTCTCTACTTAAGTGAGAAAATTGAAGCAGTCAAGTAGCATCCACAGACCCCCACAGTTCCACCATCTCTTCAGCCTATCCAAGCACCGCCTCACCACGCTGCCTGCCTGCCTTCCTGCCTTCCTGCCACTAGGCCATGGAACCTAACCTCACTGGTCTACTCAGCCATTCTCCTCCATCATAAATATTCCCTTTCCAAGTGGCATTCCCATCAGCACACAGCCATGCTGTCTTCTCCATCTCAAAAAACAGAAACCCTATATCCTGACTTTCTCTCCAGCTACTCCCCCAATTCTTGCTCCCCTTTGCTGTGTGACCTAATGAGTTGTCAATATTCTAATCACTCTCCTTTATAAACCCACTGAAACCCTTTGGTTAACGTCACCAATGACCTACTGTTGACCAAATCCAATGTTCAATTCTTAGTTCTCATATGTCATATTACTTATGATCTAAGTGATTTTCAACCAGTGTGCTGTGGCACAATGGTGTGCCACAAGAATTTTTAAAGCATGCAATACCTGACACGTAATGACCTCTTTTCCCTTAGATTGTCAAATAAAAAAGTGACAACAGCCAACACAACAATAGCTGTCTTGTGTGAATGAATAAAAATTATACCTATTTTTTGTCAGATTGGCAAAAAACACATTTTTTGGTGTGCTGCAGGATTTTAGTAATTAGTTTCTGTGTGCCATGAGATTAAAAAGGTTGAAAATTGCTGATCTATAAAATTTTATCTCATATGCCAATTAAACTGTCACATGGCCTCAACTGTAAAATTCATTCTAATTTCAGAGATGTTAAATGTGAAAAAAAATGCATGTTTAGAACTCAGTAAATTATGGTGCTTGATTCATCAGCAAAATTTGACACGATTAATCAGTCCCTTTTCTGAAAATAGTTCTCTTAGCTTTTAAGTCACTACAATCCCTTGATTTCTTTTCTATCCTACTGGCCACTCCTTGTCAGTCTTCCCTGCTGGTTCCTCTCCATCTCCTCCACCTCTTAGTGTCCCAGGGCTCAGTCCTCTTCGGCGTCCTCACTCCCTGCCTTTAGATCATCTTAATCATGTTTTTAATTTCTTCTAATTGCTTATGAAATAAAAGATTTTCTCTGCAGCTCCAATCTATCTTCTGAACTCAAGGCACATATAACCAACTTCTGACTCAATACCTTCCTTTGAATACCTGAGAGATATCTCAAACTGAACATGTCCAAAAAGGTATTCTAGTCTCTCCCCCCTCCCCCCACCCCACTCCCACCCTTGCAAAAAAAATTGTATTGTTGGTTGACTGATGTGTTTGATTGACAGCATGAGAACAGTATGTAGTACAGAACAGGCTCAACAGATCAGCTAAAGTGATCCTTTTAAAATATAAGCAGATCAGGCCACACCTCTGTTTTAAACCCTCCAGTGGCTCCTCATTTTGTTTAGAGTAAGAACCTAATTTTAAAAGGCCTCATTTCAAACTGGTACCCTGTTACCTCTCTAACCTCATCTCCCACTGTTCTGCAATCATTCACACAGTTCTAGTAACACTGGCCAAGATGTTTCTTACCAAGCTAGGCAATCCTGCCCCAGGGCCTTTGCTCTCACTGTACACTCTTCTTAGATCACTCTTTCTCCATATTTCATATGCCTTGTGTTTTTAGTTGTTTCAAGTCTGTTCACAAATGTCACCTCAGTGAAAACTAACCTGACCACACCCAACCTAGCCTTATGCCCCAATCCCCTTTACACACTTCTGGGTTTATTTTCCCCCATAGAAGGTTCACCTTCTAACATACTATATGTTTTACTTATTTATAATGTTTACTTATATGTTTATTACTAGTCTTGCCCACTAAAATATACATTTCCTGAGGGCTTGGAGTTTGTCCATATTGTTGATTGATGTGTTTACTAGACAGCACCAGAGTAGTGCCTTGTGTACAACAGGCTCTTATTAAATATTTGTTGTATTAATATAAAATGCTGATGCTGGGGCTATCTATCCTAGAAAAGAGAGAACGTATTTATTTTATGTGAACATTGTTTGGATGAGTGGGAGGCCATGTTGTCAGTGGGGAGGACTGTTGCTATTGTCCATTCTTTCTTAACCGCTTCTGAAGGGTGGAAATGAGCACATACAGAAGAGCCAGCCTTGGAGCAGCACTGAAAATGGGCTGGCAACAAACTGTTGTACTAGGAAAACGGCTGATATCCCAGACCTAGAAAAAGAACGGGTTGTTTGGGGGTGAGAGTGGGGAGAGGAGTTTTCTCTCTTCTCTCCACAACAGTGATTTAATGAGTCTTGACAATTACACACAAACACTTGAGAATCAAAAGAAGATTAATTAGAAATGCTATTTAACACTTCTTTCTCTCACTCTACAAAAATGTAACCCGTGTAAAGAGTAATCTGAAGAGTCTTAAGCGGACCAACAGTTCTGTTTTAATTAATTAGCTAATAGAAATCAGTTTTTCATTATCCTGTCAGTCTTTTGTTTAAAAAAATGATCAGGCAGACATTCCCTTTAGACCTCAAATCACTTTTTAAAGTAGTGTTTTTCGGATGCGTTGGCATTTATGACTAGAAAGAAATATTCTTAAACATCCAAGATCTTGGAACACTAAAATGAAATGTGAATATATATTTGTATCTTCTAATATCAGCGCTTTCATTTTATGCAACTTGCTTACTAGTTAAAATAAATTTTAAGGCCAAAACAATGAATCATCTGAAGCATAATTATATGTAAAGCTTGTGGAATAAAATAAACAATAATAAAAAAGTAATAAGATTATATTTATTTGATTATTATATTACATTTGATATATCCCTATCAAAATTAGGGAGAACAAAAATAAAGCAAGTTTGAAGTGTCTCTCAAAATTATTTAATAAAAATAAATACCTTACTTAATAAAACAGAATACTGTTTCCTAGCATTTAAAAAAAACAAAGCTATGTATATATATCCGTCTATATGCATGAACTGTCACCTGGGTGTAAGAGCCCCTTACCTGTCCATAACACCTTTGAATAATGATTGCACTACCACTCCTGTGCTCTAACACTTTCCAGTGGACAGACTGCCAATAGTCCTAAAATCTTTAAAAATAATTATTTCAAGTTGTTTAAATGCTATGAGGTCATCAAAGCTTACATCCCAATCATTCAATTGACAAGAACAAACATATTGAAATGGACAGTTTAGCCCTCTCTTTGTAAAGAATATGGTGGAAATTAGAGGAGTTGCTACCTCTATGGTGGTAATCATATTGTGATATGATTAAAATAACACATCGTGCACCTTAGACAACGTGATATGTTAATTATTTCTCAATAAAGCAAATTTTAATAAAAGAAGAAAACTTTCCAAACCATTGGCTGAGAGGCAGTCTCAAACTGGGGAGAAGGATATGAGTAAAAGCAAGATAGAACAAGTGGGCTATTGCAAAATATACAAAATCCTTTTCTTACATCAAAGTCAACCATTATTGTGTAGGTAATCCAGACAAATATCAAAGTTAGATACTTGACATGGCTAGATGAACAAACTGAATGCATGTGTAAGTGAAAAGATTTAGAAGCAATAAGTGATATTTGCCCAATCTGAAAACCAGCTCAGTTTGGGTCCAATATTAGGTCTGGCCCCAGGATTTTGAGAAATAGAAGAGCATATTACATAGAGTATTTTCTCAAATAGACTGAAATGAATCAAAACTTATCCACAGTATATATCCAATGTTTATATAAACTATTGTTATCCTTACCTGTATATTTTCTTTACTAGTAAGAGGTTTTCCTGAGTCAAATAATTGAAATGTCTGTCAACACACAAAGCATTAACATTAGAAACAAGAATATTGAATGTTCTTTTAGATAAAACTGTTAATAGTACTACATGCTCTAGTCAAAGACAAAAATAGAAAGAAGAAAATAATAAATCACAGATAAATAAACTTTTTTAGGTTGTCAGTGTTAATATTTTGGTGTCTTTTCTTTTTGATATATTTTAAATTTTTATAAATGGATCTGTATTCCTTTTCACTAAACATTATATCATAATTACTTTCCCACACCATTAACTTATTTATAAGCTTCAGTCTAATAGCTAGGCAATGTTTTAGCCTATGAATGTAGCAGGATAACCTCTTTCCTATTGTTAGACATGTAATGGGACCACTTCCCACCCTTACCTCACCATACAGCTCTCTTTAAATAACATTAATGACTATTTTTGTTTTTACAATGATCACCTTTGAGTAGATACTCAGAAGCAGAATCACAGGCTCATACGATAAGAAGACATTGAGAAAACTTACCAGTGCACAAATTTCATGCACTGGGCCTCTAGTGTTTTATGAAAATGCCAGGATTACTGCACTTTTAACAGCACTGAGTATTAGCCCTTAAAAATATCTTGGCCAGTTTGAATTGAAATGGTGTTAACTCTTCAGAATGACTCTTTTTGTAGTTCTTTTCCTTCTTAGTGAATTACCTATTAATATGTGTGGCTCTAAACATAATGTTGCATTAGGAAATATTCAATTTATTTGCCACAGGAAATTGTGGTGTCATTGTGTTGGATGCATTTGTAGATGTCAATACTGATGTCCTGCTCATATCCCCTTGGTCACCTGGAAGTCACCAGCAGCTTTTGTGGACAGGCAGCCACCTATGGAAGGTATCCTACTTTTATCTGTGCCTCTCTGCTGGAGGGCAATCTGTGGCCACAAGAACATTCCAGAAGTATAGGGAACTGGTCTCTCAGAGAGTCTCAATTGCCCACAGCAGGGCCCTCCTTAATGCTCCATGGAATGGTTTTCCTCACTTCCCTCTCAGGCTTTCCCACTCGCTCACCATTCTTTCTGGAGCCACTTCCCAAACATACTACAGTATTTGCCCCCAAAATCTTTGTCTCAGAATCTGCTTTTGTGGGACCCATAAACCAAGATATCATATATAGCTCTTATTGAAAGAAAGTGTTGGTAGTATTTAAAAATTTTTTGCTTTTTTGAAGATATTCTTTATCTCCTATAATACAATGAAAAGTGAGTGAATCCAGGGGGAGATCCTTGGTGATATAATTTGAAGAGAGCTGATGGGACTTTAGATTTGGTGATGAGAGCAGAATATCAATGACTAGAATGTTAAAAGATATAATTTTTAAAAGCCTGTGAAAAATCCAATAATAATCTGTAAGACTTTTTCAGACACAGCAGGTACTCAAATAAATTCATTTCATTCAATGCCATTTCGTTAACATTGATGAGGGGAAAAATTGATCCTTAGTGGGGGTCATTGTCTATGTGGAGTTTACACGTTCTCCCCATGTCTGTGTGGTTTTTTCTGGGGTCTCTGGGTTCCTCCCACATCCCAAAGATGTGCATATTGGGTTACTTAGCATGTCTAAATTGTCCCAGTCTGAGTGAGTGCACCCTGTGGTGGAAGGACATCCTGTCCAGGGTGGATTCCCATCTGGCACCTGAGCTGCCGGGATAGGCTCTGGCTATCCATGACCCTGAGCTGGAGTAAGCAGGTTGGAAAACCATTACTTTACTTCTTTTTATGAATCTTTCTTACATGCATGCATAGGTCACAATTATTTCAATGGCCAATATTAGAAGTGTTTTGGGTCTTTATTTAGAAGTTTGGTGATGTTGGTTTTTGTAACCAGAAATATGACATAGGAAAATTGATCTTCCTTATATCAATTTTCTTTTTTTTTTTCAATAAACATGTAGATTTATTTTCAATCAGTTTGGTACATGATACAGATTGGTTTTGTAGTTTTTCATGAACTAAAATAGAGATTTCTAAATACAGCAGTATCTCCCTGTACAACAAATATTTAAAGATAAAATAAGGTATTTTGATGGAACTACATCTGCATGAAATAATCAGATGAAAAATCTGAAAAGGTTTCTATATACCTTCTGGATTAAAAAACCCAAAAATTATTAATGACTCCAGATACTAAACTGCTAAAGAAAGGAGGGGAAAAGGCTGTGAGTTCTGTTGCAAGAGCTCTTCTTGCAAAATCTAGTTTCAAGTGATATGATTTTGTTGTTAGAGCAGTATTCAAAATTACCGGAGAGGCTTCATCAGCTACATTTTCACAAAAATTGCTGTTATGTGTTGACATTAATGTGTGCCAAGGTGTTCATATCTAGGTAAATATCTGTAGCCAACTTTTGCCACTTTGGGAAGAATGGAAATTCTACATACTTTCAATTTTCTTATGACAAAATTGGTTTCATGATACATCTTTGCACTTAAAGTTGCAATTTCCAAAAACCTCTTGATGACCTACTGTACTTTTATAACTGAAATCTAGTTCATTAATTCTTTCTTTAAATAATAACATTGACACCTATTTTAATTATAAACCCTGAACACATTTCCTCTTTTAATTACTTTTTAAATTCCCAATTCAACCTGTAAAACTGTGAACTAACTTTGAGAATACAAAATTTGAAATCCCAATACACTGGGAGACAATGTACCCACACTTTTGCCTTATGATAACTAGTTGATAAAAATGAAATTTACCTTTCAAAATTAGCTTCAGATTGTTTATTTATTTTGGTGAAAACAGTGACCATTGAAAATTTTCTCATTTCTCATTCCACCCACAGGCTTCTTTCTCCTTCTCTTACTCCTGGATTCTAAATGTGGATGACCCCAAGGGTCATTTGTCTAACTCCTACTTTTTTCATCTGCCTGTGTCCCCAGCTGATTCTATCCATTCCCATTATTATAAATATACCTATGTTAATATTCCCAAATTTACCTGAATCCCCAACCTCTCCCCTGAATTTCAGATCATATATGCTCTGCACCTACCAACAATAGATCCCCTCCTGTATGTCGAGTTGGGATCTCATACTTACTGATCTACTCCTGCCATAGCAGTATTCCCCATCTCAGTTCATAAAAACTTCTTCCTACCAGTTTCTTACGTTGAACACTCTGCTCTGCAATAATGCTTGATCCCTTCTCTTGTATCCCACATCTAAACCATCATCCACAAATGCTGTGAGCTCTACCATCGCAAACCCCAGAATTGGACCACTTTTCACTCCTTCCACCACTGTTACCCCAACCATTGTCATGTATCACTCAGATTATTTGCAAAGGCCTTCTAACTGGTTCCCCTATTTATACTCATGCTTATCCGCAGTCTAGTCCCCAAACAGCAAGCAAAGTGGTCATTTGACATTCAATTTCTATCTAGTCATTCCTCCATTCCAAGCTCTGCAAGGTTCATTCATAGTAAACTCCAGCCCTGACCAAGCCCTGTGAGGTCCCATAGGACCTAGCTCATGTGTCACCCTCCTCTTCTCCTCTTCATCTCTATTCCAGCCTCACCTGTCTGCTTTGTTTTCCTCAACCACATCTTGCAGGAATCCTCCTCAGGGCCTTAGCTCCTCCTTCTTGGAAAGCTAGTCTCTCAAATCTTTCACCCTCAAAACTCTCTTATTAAGAGACTTCCCAAATCACCCTCAATAAAACAGCCACCCGCTGCTCTGGACACTCTGTCCTCCCAACTCAGTTTGCCTGTCCTCACAGCTCATCTCCACCTGACATATATGTATGTGCTTAATATGTTCATTGTTTTCCTCACTGGACTGTCCAAGAGTAGTATGCCTCCAGGAAGGCTCTAACTCTCTATTTGTCTTTTTACTGTTCTATCCTCATGCCTGGAAAAGTGCCTGTATTCAGTAAACCCTCAATAAATATTTAACTAAATTAAAATATGATTTTAATAATAAAAATAAACTATTTACAATAGGGGAAGGCTGTTGACTGAGAAGCAAGCAAGAAAACACTCTAATTTTATGAGGTAAGAAAATAATTGATTCATGCTACAGAAAATGAACAAAACCCAACTGATTTCTCAAAAGATAAATAGATCAATAAATGTACACACACACACACACACACACACACAAACACATGTATCCTATTGCCTACTGAATGTCTGTAGATAACTTCATACTTACCATATTACAGTAAATTATAATGCTGTAGCAGTCAGACTGAGAAATAATCAAATGCATTTTAGGGGAATAAGCCAAAGTACTGAATGTATTATATATAAATATAATGTGAGCTTAAACAAGTAATTTTCAAGACTTACAGCCTATTCCCCGGCTTCTTTTAGGTCTTCCAAATTTGAATCCCACCAGCATGTATCTATCAGTCTCACTCCTCCCACATGCTGTCTCCCCCAGGAAACTGACTTGTGACCGCCTTCTATCTCCTTTATTGCTGGCCCACCAGAGTCCAAGCCTCTCCCAAAACAAGATCACCCAGTGATTCCCAGATCACCATGAAAACTAAAGCAGAGGAAAGCAATAGTTCACTCTAATTTAAAATAAACACTAGTATACATTTTTAAGGATGCCTCAATTATCTGATTTACAAATACAAATTAAGCAAGCCAGGTAAAACAATTTCCCAAAGTCAAAAAGGAGCAGACATAATTGAGGACTGTCCTCTCCTCGCAGAAATCAGAAGAAATTTGAAAAACATATTTAACATTTTGGTATAAAGTACATAAGTCAAAAATATCCACACAAAAAAATGAGCAGAAACTGTTCCAAGAACATTAATCAGAAATTATAAGAGTACTAGCACGAATCTCTTCGTGCAACAGGCCTTCCCTTCCCTTGGCTGCTGGCAACGGTTTTCCTTCCACACCGGGGACCCAGGCCTTCGCTCTGACTGGGCTCCGGCCAGAGCCACCCCGGAGCCTTCAGGCTTTGCTGTTCGGTAGGCCCCGGGGCCGTGAGGCCTCACTGCTCCGCCTGGCGCCGGGGCTGTGTGGCCTCGCTGCTCCACTGATCCTGGGGCCCTGTGGCCTCGCTGCTCCACCCATCCCGGGGCCGTGAGGCCTCGCTGCTCCGCGGGCCCCAGGGCCATGAGGCCTCACTGCTCTGCTGATCCTGGAGCCTTGTGGATTCGCTGCCCCGCCTGGTGCCGGGGTTGTGAGGCCTCGCTGCTCCGCCCATCCAGGGGCCGTGAGGCCTCGTTGCTCTGCCAACCCTGGGCCATGATGCCTCGCTACTCTGCCTGGCGCCAGGGTGTGAGGCCTCGCTGCTCTGGTCCTGGGCCGTCAGACTTCACCACCGCTTGGAACCTAGTATGCAAATTAACCACCATCTTTGTTGGCAGTTAATTTGCATATCGTGCTGATTAGCCAATGGGAGGCGTAGTGAAGGTATGGTCAATTACCATGTTTGTCTATTATTAGGTAAGATTCCCAAAAATCTAAGAGGTGGTGGCTGATAAGATGTGCTACTGAGACCATAATAACTATAATAGAGAATTTTATTGTACAAATGTACTCCAAGACCACATTCCCTCCCCCATGACACCCTTCCATTCCAGACAGATGAAAGCTGGTAAAAGCCCAACAACAGTGATAGCCAGGCTTAGCAGAGAGGTCTGTAGTGCCAGAGACTTATAAACACACTTTTGTGGAAGCATTCCCTGGATTTCAGGAAAGTAGCCTTCAAAAGGTAAAGAAATGTCTTTGAATCAAATCAATAGGCTTACCTTCACTTTCCCACAAGCTCTAGAACTGGTAGGTATGAAGGAAGGCATGTGCTTTCCACAAAAAATCTGGAATATCTCATGAAAGGCTTCAGAAAAGAAACTTAATTCTGTAAGGACTTCAATCTTTAAAGGAAAGAAAAAATGAGATTTGAAATTAAACAATTTGTTTTACTTATAAAATAAAAATTTTTAGAAAAAAATTATCAATTGAGATCCAAAATTTGTACTTAATGTTCATAATGTGTCAATGTTGGTAATGTGTTAATAAATTCATGTTTAGAAAACATGGGTGATGGAGATGCACGTGTTTGTGTGGAAGGCAATTTACACAGGTGATAGACCAAGAAGCTAATAAACAATAGCAGGGGTCTATTCAAAACAATGGATGTTTTTCAAATGTGGCTCCTGCTTCATTAGAGGCAAACACATAAAAATATTATAGGCATGGAAGAGTTAAAAAATAATTTGATTTATCTTTATGTTTCCATGGTGAAGTGTGGTTTAAAAGAAAAATAAAACAAAAACACTCCTGATATTCTCTCACACCCTGAGGAGAGTCAAAGAAGCCCAGAGGTGAATGAACTCCACAACATAGAGACAACCCTCATTTTCTTACCCATAATTAATGGGCACTGTCGATTTTAAAGACATAAACTTAACAACAGTAATTGGTTGGTAACTATACATTGTACATGGTTTATTTTGAATATAATCTAGCAGACCTTTCAATCAGGGAACTATAAGAAGAAAAAAGTTATGATCAAATTTGTTCATTCATTTAACATGTTTATTGAGAACCTCTTATACATCAAGCCCTCTTGGAGTTTACATTCCATCAGGATGTATATTTAGCTAAATGTAAGTGATACATAACGATATACAGAGCATGAGAAGGGATTGAGGGTACTGACAAAAATGCTATTTTCAATGCCTGGGTCAGGAAGAACTTCTCTGAGGAAAAGGTCTTTGAGAAAGGTTTGGGAATTATGTGAAGGAGAGAGACACATGAAAATGTGCTGAGGGGACCTCAAGTACAAAGGTAACAGGGGTCCTGGTGTGCTCAAGGAATAGCCTGTGTGGCAGGAGCTTAGGGAGAGAGGGGCAAAGGATTGGGAGATAGGTGTGAACGGTGGCCTGTGCACCAAAGTGGGGACTTGGGACATTTTTTCTGGCTGATAAGAAGCTATAGGAGAGTTTGAACAGGGCAGGCCCTAACCTGACATGTTTTGAAAACAGCTAACACAGTCTCAGGAATCTGAAGAGCGAATAGATTTTAAAATAATAAAAAGAAGGTAAGTTAGGGGAAATTAGATGTGACAATAACATGAACATATAATCTAAAAGGTCAGGAGGATATTTTCTTTAAAAATTTTTAATAGATTTTTGTTGATCTCAGGGAGGAAGGAAGAAGGAGAGAGAGATAGAAACATCAATGATGAGAGAGAATCATTGATCGGCTGCCTCCTGCTCGCCCCACACTAGGGACTGAGCCCACAACCCAGGCATGTGCCCTGACTGGGAATCAAACCATGACCTCCTGATTCATAGATCAATGCTGAACCACTGAGCCATGCTGACTGGGCAGGAGGGCATTTTTAGTGGAGAAAATTTCTCATCTATTGGGTTGCATACTTTGGGTCTTGCCCAAGACACCTTGGGCTCTAATCTCCACAGTGTCAAAGAACATCACAGTAGGCATTCAGGAGTCACCCCTCTCTGACTTATAGATGAATATTTTTCTTGTTGCCCCTTGGAGGGAACATTTCCTCATATCTGTGTGAAGGTACTCTTCTCTGGTCAGACTGCTGTACATGGACTACCAGTCTGACCACTCAAACACGCCATGGTGATAACAGTGGACATGTATTTGCAGAAATGACTAATACTGTGAACACAGCCAGATGGGGAAAAGACTACCCACAAATAAGCCCTTCACTCACACAAATACAGATCTAACAATACCCGTTCCACGAATGTTGAGTGTGTTGAGAGTAAAAAATCTGTCAAGATGCTGGCAGTTCTAAAGTGGAGCCAGACTAGCTGATCATAAGGAGGTCTCAGAGCTTTCCCTGAAAGACGCTGGTGTATTGCAGAAACTTAACAGCATGATCTACTGCTGTTTGATGTGTCAAAAAGCAGCTAGCACAGTCTCAGGAATCTGAAGACAATTTCCTGAGACCCTTCCCACTCACCGACACGTTTACTCAGAAAGACCAGGCAAACCCTGCACACACAGGCGGTCATTCCTTTCCTCTGTATGATGCAACAGTTGCCCTTTTTCATTGCTTCTGTTAAAACCCTGGTCGGGTTTTTCAGTCCTACTATGCCAATAAGACCCACTTCCGCCTCACCCTGCTCCTCACACTGTTCCCAGATACATATGATCGCGTCCTTCTCCTGACCACAATTCTATAATGAACTCCCCCTCCCACCCTGAGGCTCCAGAATGGAGTTCACAGTTCTTCACTGGTTTTGAAGCGACGCTAGTACAAAAACAGTAGTCCAGTGTCCTGTCAAGTTAACAATCCAATAAAAAATAATCATTTAACCAAAAACTTTGTTCTTTCAGTGCCTCTCTGCATCTCCTTCTGACATGTTACTAATGGTCACTGCAACCCTTCCATGCCTGCCTCTTACCACAGACCAGGATAAAATGGTTAGCCCCATCTCCTCATTCCTCCTACTGCTCAGCCTCCACAGTATGTCCCAGTTGAACTCCAGCCTGGGCCCCCGGTTTGCTCCATGTCATGGACCTCTGGTACCCTCATGTTATTCTCTTCTCCAACCTCCCTGCTCAGAACCTCCACTCCAGTCTAACTGAACCACCCTTGCGCCCAAGCAAGGCAAATACTTTCTCACCTCAACCTTTCACACTGCGGTCTGCCAAGAATCTTCCCTTCTTCCTCTCTCCTGCTCAGTTAGATCTACTCTTTTCAAGCCTAAATCTTATCTACTTTGTGAAAGATAGAGATTCAAATCCATCTTCCCCTCTTTCAAGCTCCTGGAGAACAGTGCTCATCACACTCGTTGGGAAATGGTCAGTGGAAGGTGCACACGTTACTGTTTTGTGTGTTATGTCCTGTCTCTCTGCCTTGTTTTTATGTCCCTATATAAGCAAGGGCCATGGGGTTAAATTTCTTGGATTAGAGTTACTGATATGGTGCTTTTATATAAGAGGTACTCAATAAAGGTTGTTTCCCAGGTGAAGCAATAAATATTTACCAAGTACCTTCTAGGCGAGTTTCCACTAAACACTAAGGAGAGTGTGGCCAGTAGGCATTTGATAAATGTCTATAGATTTTAAATTCAATTCAATAATTAATTAATTAATTAATATCAAGTATATGAATTTATTACTCAAGACATTATACAGGACTAAGAGGTGAATAAATACAGGCCCTAGCATTCAAAAATTTGGCAATCTTGAAGAGAACACTGTTTTTAAAAAAAGAGAGATAAAAGTTGTATGCCGGGTTTTTTTTAAAGTGTTACTGAAATTCAAAAGCAGGAGAACTCTTTAAGAGTTCAGTAACTCAGTAATGGTGATTCAGAAATTACCATGGCTAATAACGAATTATTTATTCCCAAATTAAAATAGATTAGCTTAATAAGCACCAGAATTCCTCTTAGGTAAGGTATTTCCTCTATTTAGAAACAGAATGTGATGGACTATTTGGGTCTGAAAACAGGCCCAAGGGCAGGGTCTGGATCAGCCGTGGGCAAACTACGGCCTGCGGGCCGGATCCGGCCAGTTTGAAATGAATAAAACTAAAAAAAAAAAGACTGTACCCTTTTATGTAATGATGTTTACTTTGAATTTATATTAGTTCACACAAACACTCCATCCATGCTTTTGTTCCGGCCCTCCGGTCCAGTTTAAGAACCCATTGTGGCCCTCGAGTCAAAAAGTTTGCCCACCCCTGGTCTGGATGAAGAGAACAGTTTAAATAGAATTCTAATTTTCACTCATTAGAAAACAGGAAAAATTTGGGAAGAAGGATAGAGGGCATTTCCAAAGAAGGAGGAGGATTAAGCCAGTAGTATGTGGAGCCCACTCACTCCCAATTATAAAAGCTGACTGCACATCTTGTCCCAAATTCACATTCAGTAATGCCCAACTGGTAGGCTTACATCAGCTATAGTGACAGTACTTACACCATGGAAATTTTAAATGCTACAAATCAGAGCTTTTTTTAGAGTGAGTTGTGAAACATTTACTGGCACACAGCTGATCAAGTTATGGGTTGGGAGGCAAAAGAAAGAGATATTGGCCAAAAAATATTTTAAGCTCCGTGATGTCAAATATTTTATTTCCAATTGTTTGTTTTGCCTCATCTTAAGTTTTCCTGTGTTCCCAATTTTCTGAAAAGTTCAATCCAATATAATAAAAGCCTAATATGCTAATATGCTATCATCCATTCAACCAATCAAAGAGTAATATGCTAATGATATGCTAAGGCTGCTCAACCACTTGCTATAACATGCACTGACCACCAGGGAGCAGGCGCTCTAACCAGGAGGTGAGCTTGCTGATGGGGTCCGGCTGATCAGTGGGGTCCCTTGGCCTGGCCTGTGCCCTCTCGCAATCCAGGACCCCTTGAGGGATGTCGGAGAGCCAGTTTTGGCCTTATCCTGCAGTCCAGGCTGAGGGACCCCACTGGTGCACGAATTCATGCATGGGGCCTCTAGTATAGATATAAAGGCCTTAGGTGAAGTGTGTGTGTGTGACATGGAATAGTGTTGAATTCCATATTAGAGATGAGGACATACAGAAGAGGGAGCAAATGTGCTGAATGTTGAGATAATCCATGTACAAAACAAATTCAACAAAAGTGGGAGCTTGTGACCATAGTTGACTGAGAAATGGGGCAGAGAGAATGAGGTGCTAGAGGTTCCCACTCCACATGGGGTTCAAGCCAACTGCACATGAACCTTGAAGGCAGAGAACCTCAGCAGACTCTAAGGTTCCATAGTTAATTGTAATTTAGTGCCTGTGTGTTTTGTCACTTCAAGTTTCTGAGCAATTAAAAATTCTGTGTATCCTAACATACATAAAGATCCTTAGCAAAAGTTTCACAGAAACTTCAGAAAACTGACTCATTAGTCTCCATTCTTTCAGTAAACGAATGCTTCAGAAGTGGTGATCTCTAGACTGACTGGTTTTGGGCGAGCCTTGTTACCAGGTGTAGCTGTTCCTCACTGTACTGGGGCCCAAGCATAAAGTCATCTAAACCTTTATAACTGGCTCTTTCTCATACTTTATTATAATAATGGGCAAGTTTTTTTAATATCAGTAAGCCACATTATTATCAGCTTATTATTATGAGTATTAGAACCAAATTAATTCATGGCAATATCTTTAACAGTTCAAGAATATAAAATGTTTTAACATACCTTGAGGATTCTTACTTCTAGATTTCTGACCAAGTCTTGGCAAATTACAGCAACAAAATATTGGTACAATGCAAGGAGAGGCAGAATCTACCAACAGAAAAACAAAACATGTTTTATCAAGTTAATAACCGACTAATAGCCAAAACCAGTTTGGCTCAGTGGATAGAGCGTCGGCCTGCGGACTGAAAGGTCCCAGGTTCGATTCCGGTCAAGGGCATGTACCTGGGTTGCGGGCACATCCCCAGTAGGAGATGTGCAGGAGGCAGCTGATCGATGTTTCTCTCTCATCGATGTTTCTAACTCTCTATCTCTCTCTCCCTTCCTCTCTGTAAAAAATCAATAAAATATATTTAAAAAAAAATAACCGACTAATAAAATTGAGCCAAGTAATGTAGGAGATGTTGTGTAAAATAGTGATTGCTTTTTCCATGCAAGGAGACTATAATGTTTGGTGTAAGTAATGTTCTTTCTAGCATATGCTTCATAATTTTATCAGAACTTAAAATTCCAAGTACATGCTGCTTGGTACACAAACCCTAGACTGCGCATCTTTTCCAAAAGTAAAAATGCAGTTAATTATCTTTCCTGAAAAATTAATTCAACATATATGTAGGAATCATTGAGGACTGTGGAAACATTCGAGATTTGTTAGACATACCAAATAAATACCAAATTTAAAGCAATGGAATTCACATCCATGGCCCCTGATAGCACCTATTTATTCATCTCAGTGTCAGCAGCTATTTGTCTTCTAATTAGAATATCTGTATCAAAAACTAATATTTATCACTTGCCTATTCTGTGGCAGGCACTGTTGAATAAGAAAAAAATCTAACACATCACTGCCCTCACAGAGTGTATAGTCTACTGATTAAAACCCAAGCTTACTCTTCACATAATGTTTTCATTTTCCTAGAATTAACCCCAAAGTTCAACTCTTTTCTTGAAATTTCACAGGTATACATACATGAAGGGTTCCAGACTTTCAATATTTATTTCTTTTTTTCAGTCTATCAATATTTCAATTTACTTAGCCACTGCTAGACACTGGTGCTGAAGGGACAGTTTCGCCTAGACTTCGGAATAGCTCTTCCTGATCTCAACTCAAAACTGAAGCTCACCTGGGGTCCTACAACTTGGGTCCTGCCCACTAAAGGAAGACTGAGCAAGAAGATAATTAGGATGCCCATTATTTAGAAAACTATTTCCCATGAATCCACAACAATGGGTCCCAGAGCAAATTTTACAGTGACAGCAGGCTCCTTAGCTACCTAGCTTCTGGAGGGTAGTGTCACACAAAATGGAAACTGTTCACATCCTGGAAGTTCAGTTAAGAAGATTCTGTCAGTTAACTGGCAGCTGCTAATAGCAACAGCTTTAAAAAAGATTAGAACTGATCTTAAACGTTTCAAACAGTATACAACACAATTTTCTACAATTATGCAATAAAAACAACACAATACCTTTTTTTCTACAATTAATGCAGCACAAAACAATGAGTTGGCTATTACCTCTGAGATTTTCTTTTCTTTAGTGAGAAATAAAACCACAACATGTTATTGCTGCCAATTGCTCAATTATTCAGAAAAATGTTCTCAATTTCTTAAGCTTCAGAGGGAAAAAAAAGTCTCATTTCTTTTCCAGTGCAGTGATATGTATTATATATGAGTATGACTAGACAGCTAAAGGTTACCCAGGGGATAGAACAGTTTTCTAAATCCAGAAATGAATCCCCTTAACAATGAGAAGAGCACCATTTTGTTATTTTTTTCTAATAAACAATTTCTTGCCAAATATGCCAAGTGTTAAAAGCATTTATCTACCTTTATACTTTAAAACATGGCTTTATAATTTAACAATTCATATCAGGGAGAAATAAATATTTTCAATACAAGGAGAGAGAGTGAATTTAGAAGAGAATAGAAAACAATACTTGAAAAAAAAGAAAGTAGGTATAAAAATTATGAAAGAAAAGGAAACAGAATAGATATTAAGAAGCAAACCAGGGGAAAGAAGAGATACAAAAGTAGAGGAAATAGCATATAGGAGGAAAATAGGAAAAATAAAATCAAGGAGGAAAATATAAAATGACCAACAATTAAAACATTCTAACTTGTTTTAAAAATGCAATCACCTTCAAATTTATGGTATATACATATTGTGGTTCATTTCCCCAAAGGAAAAAAAGAGTTGTATTGGATTTTTTTTTAATTTCCTGGGATATTAAGAAGTATCTGTCTTTTATTTCACAGTTAGAATAAGTTGTTTCCTTAGAATACACCCTTACCAGAGAAAAGACAAGTGACACAAAGCTAAATTTATCTCAATAAGTAAATAGCCTCATAATTTGGGTACTGATGTGATCTGCATGACAATGCATTAAGTTACATGTGCACTAGATTCTTCTGTTTGAGACTAGTGAAACATTCTAATCCAGCGGTTCTCAACCTGTGGGTCGCGACCCCTTTGGTGGTCGAATGACCCTTTCATAGGTGTCGCCTAAGACCATCCTGCATATCAGATATTTACATTACGATTCATAACAGTAGCAACATTACAGTTATGAAGTAGCAACGAAAATA
>NW_005370777.1:3471708-3545497 GCF_000412655.1 Myotis brandtii
TTTCACAGGGGTCGCCTAAGACCATCCTGCATATCAGATATTTACATTATGATTCTCATAACAGTCAACATTACAGTTATGAAGTAGCAACGAAAATAATTTTATAGTTGGGTCACAACATGAGGAACTGTATTTAAAGGGCCAGAAGGTTGAGAACCTCTGTAAATCAATTTCACCAAATATCTTAAGAAAAAAAAGGTAAACTAGAGTAAAAAGAGAACAAAATCAAACAGACATTGCTTTTGAATCCAAAAGCAATGCAAACAATGATGTCAAAGAATCTCAATTAATATATTTTATTTTGAAGTACAGATAAGAATCTTGAATATAGAGTTTAAAAGGTAAATGAGAGCTGACCAAAATATTAACAAATTTTGAAAAGAATAAGGTTAAGTGGGCAAAAAAATAAGGCCACAGCAAATTAAGATTTATTAATTTTACCAATTACTTACGATTATATTTTGCTTAGCAAAGTGCAGTTCGCGTATAACATAATACAGACTGGCAACTACAGAGCAAATGTTAGCCCGATATATATCCGAGAAGAGCTCAATGCCTGGGAGAAGCTGAGTGATTTCATACTGAGCATAGCAACGTTCAGCTTTAGGATGTGGAAGTGTGGTTCTCAGCAAACCCTGAAGATGATAAAAGGTGAGACAAAAAGCTGTAAATAGCATTGACAATAATGACACAGAAGGACAAGGACATGTATTACTTCCTAAAGTGCTTAGCACATGCCTAGCACACTCTACCCTGTAATAAACAGTACTTATCATTAATATTATCAGCATCAGAGGTTCCAAATGCTTTTGATGTTGCCTTTGAAATCCCATGGTAACTGGATACATATTATTTTCAAGAGAAATTATCATTATATTGTTATCATTTGAGGGGGATGATTTTGCATTGGGCATTATGGCAAATTCTTTATAAACACTATCTCATTTAATCCTCATTTAACCAACCCCTAGCAGGATTATTATCTCACAAAGGAAACAACTGAGGCTTAAACAACTTATCTGAGGTCACACAGCTAGTGGTGGTAGAAAGAAGATTCAAAGTCATATCTATTTAACTAAAAAAAAACAACAAAAAACGATGTTCTTTTTATTCTATCAACCTATAAGTAAAGGAGGCAACAGCTTATTTCAGAAGTCTAAATCAAGTAGAGGTAATTCTTAATTTTAACTGAATTAATTGAAAAAGTGATTTATTTTATTTGACCAGTATTTCTTAAGTAAGTTATTTGACCAACATTTTACTCGATGTTGAGAAATAAGATGCATACACAAAATCAAATTTTATATTTAGGAGTGCTTCTTATATTATATTAAAAAAATTAAAACTTCTCAGTGACAAATGCATTTAAAATTATTTTATGCAAATATCGGAAAGAATTTTCATCAGATTACTCATTAAGGTTATAAGGTAACTACTCTAAAATGCTAGGTAGTTGTTTAAATTTTTAGTCTTATAAATTTGCTTTGAAAACATAAAAAGAATCAACAGGTTTTAAAAAATAAATCCTGCCACCTAATTTAGGTGTAGTATTATTAAGAAATATGTTCACATTAAGCAAAAACTGACATTTATTTTTAAATTACAGTTGACCTTTGAATTGCATGTAGAGGGCTAACTACATACACTAATGTACGCCATTTTATACAGGGGCTTGTGCACCCATAGATGTTACTATCTGTGGGGGAACCAATCCCCCATGGATACGGAGGGGCAACTAAGTTTTGGGGAAGTAAGAACTTATACACACATTCTCGACTATGTAGGGTCAGCATGCCCCCAATCCTCCAGTTGTTCAAGGGTCAACTGTACTTATTTTCTATAACATAAACTGCATTATTTTCAAGAACAAGAGGTAGAGTAGGTAAAGGATGCAATATGTGGAGGTGGAATCAGGTTATTGTTCCCTTTACACCCTCGCCTCTTCCCCTTCTTCCCTTTGAAGCTCAGGCAAGAGGTGAATAGAACATAAGAAAATTGAAAAGTCTGGCCTTACATCCAGAGAAACTTTTCCCAAAGATCTTATCTATACAGCTGTCATATCAGACTTCTGTGATACACAGAACAAGGCGCCCATACTTCAAAGTAAACAGAACCTTCAGTACATTGCAAAGGCCCCAGTGACATTCCTGAATCTGAAAATGTCTTGTATTTCAGATAAAAGCTCCTTTTTTCTCCAGTAAAGTCAAACCCCAATCCTAGGAACTGCAAACACTCCTCATACTTCTGTGGCCTTCAACCTACTTCTTGCTTTCATTACATAGCATACTTGATATCTTGGAATTGAGCAAAACTTTATTTAGGGATGAGGTAATCTAAGGCAACCAGACCAGCTTTGCTGCTCACAAGCAACATGATCTTACTAAGGACCGGAGTCTCAGTTTCCTTATCTGCAAAACTCCTTCTGGAATCCCAAGGGGAAAACAGACTCTGCTGGGCACTAAAGGTGAAAGTGGCGAATGGGGGTTTAGCCACAGAAGGAAAGATGGGCTTATGATATGTAATCAATGTTCATGCTATTTTCCTACCTGGACGTTTCATGAATATGATAAACTACTACCCTTATTTTTTTTTTTTTTTTTTTTACTGAGTGAATGGTGATGCTACTGTAGAAAGAAAAACATCAAATATTACCTGAAAGAGTAATGCGGACAAAATGCAACAGTTGGATCTCTTCTCAACGTCCAACACCTTAATAAATCTAAATAAGTATAAGAAAAAGAAACTGATTCATAGACTATTTCTCAAAAATATTTAATATAAATACATCTCTTATATTCACAGACTTTCCAAAATTAAAGTAGCCTTTGTTATTTTGAGGCATGCAGGTGAGGGGGGGCTGGGCTTGATGCTGTGTGCATGTCACGGAGCCTGCCTCAGGGTCCCGCCTCCTCCCGGCTTCGTGTGGCGAGGTTTGCCTGGGAGCTCTGGGGGTCCCACCTCCCGGCTCCACACAGAAGGAGGTCGGACCCCTGGCTCCAGCCTACCTCTTTGGGGCAATCCATCGAGGATCCCTGGATGGGTGGGCAGGCCCTACCTCTTTGGGGTGATCAATCACGGGGCTCCTGCACTGTGACAGGGCACAGGCCAGACTGGGGGACCCCCCTCTGAGTGCACGAATTTCATGCACTGGGCCTCTAGTTGACTATATTAATTAATTAACATCTATCTGAGTTCCGCTTCTCTATGTAGATATTTGGGTGTGGGGTTTGCCCTCTGAGCAGCAGGGAGAAGAGTTTCCTCTGGTCAGGGAACCTCTGAGAACAGCCAAGGCCCCTGGAGTATCATCTATCCTGTGGAAGGCAGACCTGCAGCTGGACAATCAGAAATGACTTCCTGTTGGTTGAAAATCAGTAGATAATAACTTCAGGGGCTCAGAGAACCTGAGGTGCCCAATGGCAGGAATGCTGCAGCAGTTCTTTTTCAAGCTGTGAACCTTTATCAACCTTTCTCTTCTCTGCTGTCAAGCTCTACTAAGTCACAAGCTCAGACTTGTGTGGGGATTGTGTGTGTGCATATGTGTGTGTGCATGTGTGTGTGTATGTGTGTGTATATGTGTGTGTATGAGTTCTTTCCCAGGAGTGCAAAACAATCAAACTTCACAACATTATTAAAAATGTTTAATACTTTACTGTTTAATACTTTTTAACTAGGTAATTTCTTACCTCCCCTGCTAAAGGATGCTAATTTTCTTAAAACAATGTGATTATTAACTAGTTATTCTTTTGAAAAATTTGCTTTGCAGCTCAAAATGCTATGCAGGTTTTTGCCCACCACGTCACATCCTATAGGTAAGCAATAAATGTAATATAACTGGGAGGTGAAGGAAACATGTACCTATACCCCTCCATACTTTTTTTAAAATATGGAACAATCCTCGAACTTGCTTGTCATCCTTGTGCAGGGGCCATGCTAATCTTCTGTATTGTTCCACTTTTAGTATATGTGCTGCTGAAGTGAATACTGCTCCTTCTTTTTAAATTTTTCACATTAATCAAATATTTAAGACATTTGCGCCCAGCTGGTATGGCTCATGGTTGAACTTCTTCTATGAACCAGTAGGTCATGGTTCCATTTCTAGTCAGGACACATGCCTGGGTTACAAGCTTAAACCCCAGTAGGGGGCGTGTAGGAGGCAGCCAATCAATGAATTCTCTCTCATCATTGATGTTTCTATCTCTCTACCTACTCCCTCTCTGAAGTCAATATACCAGTAAATACATTTTTTAAAAAGAAAAAAAAAGTACTTCACAAAGTCATGGGATATTGCTTTTTCATGGATATACTGATATACTACCAACCAGAGAAACTGGCTGAGTATCGTAAGGATATTTTAAAAAAAAAAGATAATTTGTGATGCTACCTAGATATAAGGCATTGCAACAGACTTTCACATGTTATGTGATGATAAGCTGAATAATGGTCCCCATGTCCTAAGATATCCATGTCCTAATTCCCAAAACCTATCAACACATTACCTTACATGACAAAAACAATAAAAAAGACTTTGTAGATGTGAATAAATTAAGAACCTTAAGATGAGGTTATCCTGGATTATTTAGAGTGAAGCTATTAGCTATCATGCAGATCATTCCATTGTCACACTCACTGAGCTATCTTTGCCGATATTTCCGCCCCTTGCAGACATCCCCAAATGCCAACTCTGGACAGGAATTCCTCACTGTAGTCTTTGGAACGTGGAGGTGAACAGCTGTTGGTGGCATTGGTGACCGTGGTGCCCAACTCTTTCCATGTATGCAGCACATCTTGTTTTCTGAATATGTCATCAAGAGCTTGACACCAGCATTTAAAAGCAGCCCTAGAACAGAAACAGAGCATCGAGCATTCCATTCTCCGAGACCTATATCATTAAATCTTTCCAAAAGGGAAGGTGAATACACTGAAGAAACATTTTAATTAAAACCTATACCAGCCCTAGCTGTTTGGCTCGTGGACAGAGCATCAGCCTGTGGACTGAAGGATCCCAGGTTCGATTCTGGTCAAGGGCACATGCCTGGGTTGCAGGCTCAATCCCCAGCATGCAGGAAGCAGCCAATCAATGATTCTCTCTCATCATTGATATTTCTATCTCTCTCTCCCTCTCTCTTCCTCTCTAAAATCAATAAAAAATATTTTTAAAAACTATATCATTTGTATATTATATATGCATAACCATTTCTCTTAGGTAGAATTTGATGAATAAATGTAGCAATGTAATATTATTGAAGAACTAGTAATTACAAAAGACAATATTTTTTCACAATTAAAAAAGTGTTTTTCAAACAAAGTTTTCTCTCGTTCTGTAGACTCCTAAAAAAATCTACCTTTTCTTTCCTGCGAAGACAAGAAGACTTCCAAGTTGATGCAATGCCTGAACTTTAAGACTTCTTTGATTGCTGGCTTGGAGAACATCTGTATTTTAATCAAGTAAAAGAACAAAAATCAGTTCCTGAAAAAGATTTCCTTTCTATTTGCAAGAACACTTTAAACTGTATTATTCCTTAATTGTGTACGGTAGCAAACTGCACACTAGTAGGGCCTTCAAATGCCACATGATATATATACAGAAAGAGAGTAGACGGTGTTCTATTTAAAGACTGTGGAGTGGGAGATTGGATCTAACAACAGGTAAGAAACATGGAGAAAGTGAAAGAAAAATCACGCAGGTAGAAAGGCAGAAAAGGCATGCAAGGGAGAAAGGGCTGGGTATATATGAGATGACATGTGTGGCTGGAGCATGGTTTTCCTGGGAGGGTGAAGAAGAAGTCGTGGTAACATTACAGAGGCATCTGAATGCCTTGTGGAAAAAATGTGGATGTTATTCTATATTAGAAGAGAAACCTTGAGCAGGGATGTGACAAGATTACAGCATATCAGATTCTTCCTTTTACCCAAATGCACAAAAGCAAATTTTTTAATATCACCTGAATTTGGGGGGTGGGTGTAGGGGTTGAGGGGTTCTGATGAATGCATGCTTTCAAGAATATGTAGCTAAAATGCCCAACCGACATGGCAATGGTTTCTAGTGAGGCTGTACTTCCCCCTAGAGGTATTTTGGAAGTCTTAGGAAGGGTTTTGTTAGTCGTCACTATGGGGCATCTCCTGGTATTTTGTAGGTGAAGACCAGAGACACTGGATGGCCTGCAAAGCACAGAACCTTCACCCACAGTGAAGAAAAAGATGAGAAACCCGTTTGCAATATTCTTATTCTAACATCTAACTTCATTCTACACAAAAAAAGGGTATATGTGCATGTTTTCAAAATGCTCTGAATTTGCCAGAAATGCAACCACACACTGTGGCACTCTGTTTTGTTTAGAACTTTACCTAGATTTACTTGCTATTTTAGAAAATTATATCACCAAGATAAACACTGCTGATGCCACGTGTTACCAGTACAAAAACGAACCACTTAGCATTCGGAGCTGTGACATCCTGGTGATCCTACACACAGGGTATGAGCATCTGAATGCTTCACTGTGCCTTCCACTGCTTGAGTACTTACATACCAACAATAGCATTTATTGAAAAGTGACTTGAGTTTCACACTGATTTGGGGGGGAAATAATACATGTAGGAAGAATATTTTTAATGTAAATTTTACTCCAGAGAGTAGAGGGGGAATTGCAGAATGACTGCTACCAAAAAAAAATAGGAGATGTTGAGTCTACAACATGGGTTGAGTATCTACTGCTGAATTTATGAAAGACAAAGAAAGTAAAATCAGCTGGGGCAGAGCACAAGAACTTGACAGTGGCCACATCCCGACCAGTGGTTGAGAGATTAAGTTACTAAAGAGGGATGGTCAGAAGGCTGGCCTAAGATCTTGCAATGTGTCAGCCAGGCTGGGGGAAGTGGGCAACGAGAGGAGCTGGAAGCTTCTTGTCTCGACTCTGTTCTGTCACAGTCCGCAAGGTATGACAAATAGATTCTATTTTAGGCTCTTTCACCCCTTCTTTAATTCTATTTTTAAAAATAACATTTAAGCCTAGCCAGTGTGACTCAATGGTTGAGCATCAACCTGTGAACCAGGAGATCATGGTTCCATTCCCCGTCAGGGCACATGCCCGGGTTGTGGGCTGGATTCCCAGTCAGGGGCGTGTAGGAGGCAGCCAATCAATGATTCTATCTCGTCGTTGATATTTCTATTGCTCTCTCTCTCTCCCTTCCTCTCTGAAATCAATAAAAATATATAATTTCAGGACCAAATGTAATACAGGTAATCATATTGAAAATAAAGACACAATGAGTAAATCTTACCAATAGTTTCGTAATATGAAGAAATTACGAGACCGAGCTGTGAATAGGGAAGTTTGCTTTTCTCCACTGAACTGAAAACTCTGAAGTGTTCCTGAGAAAGGTCGGGGGGTGTGGGCATGTGCATCTCTTCTGTCCCCAGGCAAAATTCCACCTTTCCAGCAGCAAATCTGGTGTTTATTCCTTTGTCTCCTATTCATGAAGAAAATGAATAAGAAATTTAAAATGGAAAAAAGAAGGGAAGTTCATGGTGAAGAAGAAGGTATAGAAATGGAAAGGGAGGAGAGAGGAATGATTTTGTATGTAGCTGAGACTTATTTGCAGTTTGGGGAACTTCATTTCCTTAAACTTAGTACCTAGAATCATTTCTAAGAGCACCCATGTGTGTGGATTGGCTCTGTGCTCAAGCTATTTCACAGTTTTGCCAGAATGTAAATGTTGAGATAATGCTTTGCTTCTTTTGGGGATTGGTGGAAGTAAAACCACTGGGGTTTGCCCCTTTTTTAAGAGCTTCCAAGAGTAAGATGGGAGTTTGCCTCTGGGCAGAGACCTCTATGATAAAAGCAACACTTAGGTAGTTCTGCTTAGCTCCTGTATACTCATACCTATGACTTCTTTTATGGAGTCAATCCATCTCATATTTGGTCTCCTCTTTTCCTTCTGTATTCTATTTTCCCAGCATAGTGTCTTTTCCAAAGAAGCCAATCTTTTCATGATGTGCTCAAAGTAGAACACTATTTATTTTATCTTTTGCCTCCAGCAATGTTTTGGGCTTAATTTACTTTAGGCCCCACTGGTTCATCTTTCAGGCAGTCCAGGGTATTTATAGAGCTCTCCTTCAACACCATATTTCACATGAATATTTGACTCATATTTTAGTATTTCAAAAGAACATTTTGGTACCAGTTAAGATTCAGAGTGAGTTTATATAAACCATTCTTGGGAATTTTATTTCCTTTTTTATTACCTTAATCATTGTCAATGTATACCATAATTGAAAGAACTTTAAACATAATATGGAGAGTTAATTTAATGTAATATGAGTCTTTTAACAGTACAACCAAAATCTATGGATACGTATCATAGGTTTATGCAGAGGGCAGCTGGCTTGGAGAACATCTGATCTTTATTATTTTCTTCCTTCTGCTTACACTGGGCTTTTCTTGTTGCTCTCTTTCTAACTCTTTGAGTTGTAAGGTTAGCTTATTTATTACAATGTTTTCTTGTTTTTTGAGGTAGGCCTGTAGAGCTATGAACTTCCCTCTCAAGACTGCTTTCACTGTGTTCCATAGATTTTGGATTGTTGTGTTTTCATTGTCATTTGTTGCCCTTATGCTTTTTATTTCTTCTTTTATCTCTTTGGTAACACAATCATTGTTTAATAGCATGCTATTTAGCCACCAGGTATTTGATTTTCTTCCATTGTTTTTATTGTAGTTGATTTCTAATTTTATGCCATTGTGATCTGAGAAGATGCTTGATATGATTTCTATCTTCTTGAATTTGAAGAGACTTTGCCTGTGTCCCAATATGTGGTCTATCTTTGAAAATGACCCACTTATACTTGAGAAGAATGTATATTCTGTGGCTTTGGGGTGGGATGTTCTCAATATGTCAATTCCATCTGATCTAGTGAGTCATTTAGGATTGATGTTTCTTTGCTGATTTTTAGTTTAGAGGATTTGTCTAGTGGTGTTAGTGGGGTATTAAAGTCCCCTACTATGACTGTATTGCTGTTGATCGGTTCCTTGATATCTTCCAAAAGTTTTTTTATGTATTTGGGTGCTCCTATATTGGGTGCATATATGTTTACCAGAGTTATATCTTCTTGTTGAATTTCTCCCTTTAGTATTATGAAGTGGCCTTTCTTATCTCTTGTTATGGCCTTCACTTCGAAGTCTAATTTGTCAGATATAAGTATTGCTACCCCAGCTTTTTTTTTTCACTTCCATTCACCTGAAAACCTTTTTCCTATCCCTTCACCATCAGTCTGTGTGAGTCCTTTGTTCTGAGGTGGGTCTCCTGTAGATACAGATATATGGGTCATGTTTTCTTATCCATTCAGCTACCCTATGTCTTTTGATTGTGGCATTTAATCATTTACATTTAAAGTTATTATTGATAGGTACTTGTCTGTCACCATTTTTATTCTTTATGCCGGTATTCCTTCTTCCCTTCCTATTTCTTTTTTTCACAGCAGACCCTTTAGCATTTCTTGCATTGCTGGTTTGGTGGTAATAAACTCCCTTAGTACTTTTTTTGTCTGTGAAGCTCCTGATTTCACCCTCAACTTTGATTGATAGCCTTGCTGGACACAGTATTCTTGGATTCAGACCCTTGCTTTGTATGACTTTGTATATTTCATTCCATTCCCTTCTGGCCTGATGTGTTTCTGTTGAGAAATCAGTTGATAGTCTGATGGCAGATCCCTTGTAGGTAACTTTCTGTCTCTCTCTGGAAGCCTTTAAGATTCTTGCTTTGTCATTGGTGTTTGCCAATTTAATTATAATGTGTCTTGGTGTCGGCTTTTTTGGGGTTCATCTTGTTTGGAACTCTGTGAGCTTCTTGGACTTGTGTGAGTTTTTTCTTCCCAATACCAGGGAAGTTTTCTGTCATTATTTCTTCAAATAGGTTTTCTAATCCTTGCTCAGTTTCCTCTCCTTCTGGCACCCCTATTATGCAGATGTTGTTTCATTTCATGGTGTCCCAAAGTTCCCTTAGGCTCTCCTGTTTTTTAAGTTTTGTTTTTTCCAGTTGCTGCTCTGCTTGGGTATTTTTTTCTACCTTCTCTTCTAGCTCATTGACGTGGTCCTCCACTTATTCTAGTCTACTGTTGATGCTTTCTATTGTGTTCTTTATTGCAGTGATGTCATTCTTCATTTCTTCTTGGTCTTCTTCATTTGCTCTTGGTTCTTGCACATATTGTTGAATTTGTCTTCCATCCTTTTCAGTGTCCTTATGACCATTGCTCTGAATTCTTTCCCTGACATATTGCTTGCCTCTATTTCATTTACTTCCTCTGCATTGATTCCTCCTTTTCTTTCCTATGGGGACTGTTTCTTTGTCTCCCCATGTTCACTCCTCTCAGCGTGTCTGGTTATGTAGCTCCCTCTCTCTCCTGTGCTGACTCTCTCTAGGCCAGTGGTTCTCAACCTTGGCTGCACATTAGAATCACCTGGGAATCTTTTTAAAATCCTGATTTCTGGGCCTCATTCTCTGGAAATTCTGTTTCTTTGTTATGGGGTGGGGCCACAACATTAGTAATAAAGAAACAGAATTTCTGGAGGATGAGGCCCAGAAATCAGGATTTTAAAAAGATTCCCAGGTGATTCTAATGTGCAGCCAAGGTTGAGAACCACTGGCCTATCTAGGCGATCTCTGACCTTTCCATCCACAGATTGCCTCACCAGCTGTGTTTAATTCACCAATTCTGGGTAGATGTTAATTGATTCAGCTGTTCCTTTTATCTGCTCTGTGAGAAGGCACAGGACCCATCCATGTATTTGGTCACCACCTTGTCTCCCCCTGGACAAACGTTTTAGGCAGCCACAGCCAGGGAGGCTGGAGTCTCAGTGTTCGTGGGTTTACAGAGGTCCCTGGGTGTTGTGGATGTAGGGTCCCAGGAGGTGTCCAAGGTCTCCCTGGTTGAAAGTAAGGCTGGGCTTTTGATCACAGCCACTCTCCCCTTTAAAATGGCGTGGTCTCTGCAGCAGAGCTGGCCACTCAGGGAGAGATTTCAGTAGTAGTAGAGGCTACCTGGCCAGGGGAGCCTGTCCACCAGTCCTCAACAGGCCTATGGAATATACTGTCCCTCATTCACAAATACAGACACTCCATGCATGTCCATGCACTCTCCTTTAGCTCTCTCAATCACACACTACCTTGCAGCCTGCCGTCCTGTCAGATGCCATCTTGGATCCATCAATGAAAAATCTTAATGATGCTTATATTAAAACATATTCATTTCTTTGATACTGATAAAGTAATGTTTTGATAGAAAAAATTCTAGTTAACTCAGTATGAATCAATTCACCTACTCATGAAAATTAAACAAGACTGTAGCACAATACTTGCATAGAAAATGGTAAGACCATAGATGTACAGAGTCAAAACATTAACAAATATTGGTATGGTAGTTTCACAGGAAGCATAAAAGCAGATGAGACAGTGCCTTGATTGGAATAAAGTGAGAGATGATGTGATCCACTAGGCAGGAAGAAAGTGCAAGGCAGCAGTGAGTGGGCATGGAAGTGGGGGGAGGAGCCACCTGTGGCAGGTAGATCTGCAGGTGGCATCCCCATCTAAGTAATGACTAAGGGATACAGAGCAAGTATTTTTACCTTGTGTCTGTGCAAGAAATAATGAAAGCAACTTTCTGCTGTGTCGGATTGATCTGTTATGATATCTGGACTTTTCCAAAGTCTCTCTAAAACATCTCAACGTATCTGTCACATCCACGGGCACAGAGAGGAGCCCTTTGGCATGGCTGTATTCTGAAAGGAAAAGGAAGAGTAACACTCAGGCTGAAATGCGTCAGCAAGCAAACTAATTCAGAGAATTTCTTGGTCCCAAATTAAGGCTGCTAAATTCAAAGCCTCCAGGTATGTAGCAGGTATTTCAACATTCAGGTAATTTTTTCTGTATGTTTGAAAGTTTGTTAAAAAAAAAACACCTTAGAAAACTTTTGAATCTTATAAAATGCAAAAAAAAAAAGAAAACACAAAAACTCTAGATCTTGTCAATTTTCCTTATGAAGCCTACAAAAAAGAGAGAAAGCAAAAAAGTTTAGAGATGGGAAACTGCTCTCTTAAGAAAAGAAAAGGACACTTTCTAATATAGGAAGAGAGGCAAGGAAGATGGGGTCATAATAGAATATGAAACCAACAAACAGTCCTGATAAAAAGGAGTTGCTATAAGGTCTCTGGAGAGGAAATGACCATCCAAGAATTAGGCTGCAAAAAAGATGATCATGAAGCTGACACACACACACACACACACACACACACACACACACAAAACAACAACAACAAAACAAAACAAGAAATAAAGACTTCAAACAGAGTAACAAAGGAATTTGCTTCTTTAACAAGTTGAATAGTCCGAATACTCCCTACAAAATCTGAGGTCCTGAGAGTACTGCAACTTTTAGGGAATGCAGCTATAAGAGGTTAAGAGGCAATACCCTTGCCCTCGAGAGTTTACAGGATAGCTGAAGAGATGAAACATCTGAAATAGGCATATTAAAATCACACTGGCAGAGTGTCTACTTACATGCTAAAACAAGGGTAACATTGAGGTGAGAGATCAGCATAGAGAGGAAAAAGTGAGCTAGGAAGACTTCATGAGAGAGAAGGTATGCCAACTCTGTCTTAGAAGATGGGGAGGATTTGGTTAGGAAGAAAGAGGCAAGGGGGTTTAGATTTTTAGAATAAGAATAGCTGAAGTTGATTGAGCACTTACACTATATCAGATACTATCTATATATATAAAAGCCTAAGTGACCAGCAGACCAGCTGATCAGTAGCTATGATGTGCAACGACCACCAGGGGGCAGACACTCTGACCAGTAGCTATGACGCACACTGACCACCAGGGGGCAGATACTCAACACAGGAGCTGCTGAGCTGTGGTGAGTTGGCAGCTGTGGTTCTCGGGTGACACACCCAGAACCAGAGAGGAGGGAGCCCAGTTGCGGGGTGTGTCACCCGAAAACCGCCCTCTCGCAATCTGGAACCCCTTGGGGGATGTCAGAGAGCTGGTTTCAGCCTGATCCCTAGAGACCAGGCCAACGGACCCCACCATGCACTGGGCCTCTAGTTCTAAATAATTTACCTCGATAGTCTCATCAAACCCTAAACACAACTGTAAGAGGTAGGATGAGGAAAGAAGGCATAGAAAAGTCTGGTAGCTTCCCTCTAGTCACAGAACTAGCTGTGCAAGGAGCGGTATGGCAGCAGCAGTAAGGGTGGTGATTCGGTCACAGTGAGATGCCATGGCCAGTCCTCTTGAACAAAGAAGGGTTTGCCAGGGGCCTGAAGCCCCCACTGAGTGAATGCCCTTCATCCTCTTTACTGGGGAGCTGAGCCAGGGTTTTGAGAAGGACCCTGACAGGAAGAAAGTGATGTTTTAGGAAGAGTCAGCTGACAGTTGTATATCAGCTGACAGCAGACTTTAATAGAAGAAGGTTGGTGGCTGAGAGACTGACAGCATTGTGTGATTTGAACTTGACAAAGGCAGTAGCAATGTAAACAAGGGAGGGACACAGGGAACTTTCCATTGTTGAAGCAACAGGAAAAGTGGTTATATTGGCTATGTGGGGGAAAACGAAAAAGGGGTGGGAATTACCTATTCCCTCTCCTGTCAGGGCCAATGATCTTGCTTCTTACCTCACTTGAAAAAACTTGAAGCAATCTAAAGGGATTTCCCACAAGCCCCCACCAGTATATCCACCCATGCCTATTTACATCTCAACATCATCCCTCCAGCAGTTCTCCTTTCCCCAAATCATTAATTTTCTCTGTGCTGAATATTTCCCAGTGGCACATTTTGCTGTTTGTTTGTTTTTTCCCTGATTTTAAAAAAATTGAAAATGTTATGTTCACTGCAGCATTATTTACAATAGACAAGAAAGGGAAACAACTCAAATGTCCATCGACAAATGAATGGAGAAGGGGAATGTGGTGTATATATACAATGAAATAAGAAAGAAGGAAATCCTGCCATTTGTGACCACATGGATGGACCTTGAGGGTTTTATGGTAAGTGAAATAAGTCAGACAAAGAAAGGCATATGCTGTATGACCTCACATGTGGAATCTATATAAACCAAACACACAGATAGATAGAATAGACTGGTGATTGCCAGGGGTGGGGTGGGGATGGGCAAAATAGGTGAAGATGGTCAAAAGGTAAGATTTCCAGTTATAAGTTCTGGGGCATGGTGACTATATTTGAACTTATAAAAAGTGAATACTTTAAAAAAGTAAAAAACCTTTCTCTTGACTCTACTTTCCCCTCAAGGTACCATTCTATTTCTCTGCACCATGTTTACAACAAAACGCATTAAAAAGTTCTGTATTCATTGTTTCCCATTCACTCTTGAACCCACTTAAATCAGACCTCCCCCTCCCCATCACTCCATCCCAAAGCTCTTCAATGTGGCTAAATGTAATGTTCAATTTTTAGACTTTACCTCACCTCTGACCCTTTACCTTACTACTCTCCACCATCCCTCTCCCACCAGGCATGCTGATAAGTGCTCCACTGAGCTACCAGGCCTGATCTTCATTTGTGCCCTTTCAGTTTAGACTCTCCTCTAACCTTATAGCACCCAAGAAAAAAATATGCTAGATATCAGTGGTCATGAAAAGATACTTTCTCCTGACTAATTGTGATAATATGGTAATTTTTAGATGATCCTGCATATTATAGGTTTCACACTGAGTTGTGATCATGAAAATCTTGTCATCTAGCTTAGAGCTCTTTATAAGACTCTCAGACCTCTTGGAGCAGTATCTTGGCCCACACTTTTAGGCTTATTTAGAAAGTTTTAGAATGGTGATTTTTTTTTCAGTGAAACTCAGATCATTAGCATGCTTCTAAGCATGGTGGGCCTTACGCGTGTCACCATGACATGTTTGCAAGCTGGTACTCCGTCCTGTCCCTGCCATCATGCTTCCTCAAGTCCCCTCTCCCCTAAGCATGCACGGTCCTGCGTGATCCTGAACAAGGTATACTCCCACTCCTCCCACCGCCATCCTTACGCACACCACCCTGAAGATTATAAATTTCTGCTCTGTTTTTCTTGCAAGAATTCATGTGCCTGGATTTTATCTGTTTCTCCTTAGAGAGTGAGATCAGGGAAAGAAGCCAGCAGAGGAACAGGAGGAAGCTGGAAGCCCTCACATATGAATATTTTGAGACAGTCAGTTACTTTCTCTAGGCCTTTGTTTCAAACATCTGTCAAAAGTGGGATGAAAAAAAAGTGGGATAAATATTATTTACCTCTGAAGGTTACTTTTTTACCTGTGTGTGAAGAGTCAGCATAGTGCCTGCCATAGAGTAAGCATTCAATAGATGGAAGCTCACATTATGACTGTGAGTCAGGTGGTTTTAAAATATGTATTAACACGTACCAGTACCAGGCTAGGCACTGAGGAGGTGAACGAAGCAGACCCGCTCCCTGCTCTTACAGGGCTTGCATTCCACAACAGAAATCATAAAGGCATGCGGTGCCAAGAAGACAGGAAGAAGGGGAAGTGACTGCCATCGCTAAAATAGGGGTCAGAATAAAATTATCCTCCTGCTACTTTTATCAAATATCTACTCATAAATCATTCTTTTATTTTCTAAACTCTATTGTGCTATTTGATTTTCCTTTTTTTCAAGCTCTACTGTACCTTTTCCTTATGGTCTAATTAGGGTTCTGTTTGGTGTTTTGTGGCTGCCTACATGAGATTTAAAAGAAAAAAAGCAATAAGGAAATATCAGCTTCAGAGGCCTTATCCTGACATCTGTCTCAAGGAGGTTCCTGTATGAAAATTCCCATGGATAATTCAAGAAGCTATTTCAAAGCCACAGCAGTTTGAAATAGGCGAGAAGAAGAAGACAAGGAGAAGTGGGAGGAGGAAGAAGGGAAGAAAAAGGAAGAGAATCATTATGTCTCTCAGTGTACCAGTGTAGACATTAAAACTGAAATGCCAATCGCTCCTGAAATATGGGTCCACAAAGGAAAACTCCCAGGGAGTACACGAAATTTGTGCTGCTTTCTACACATTTGGTCACATCAGTCCAAATGTCCAGAGGCCGTAATAAAACACACCTGCCAAAGGGCTGAAAATTCCAACATACCTGAAGACTGAACAACCCTATAAGGAAACTTAACTACCAATAAGGTCAAGACTCAAGAATGAGGCTCCAGACAGAATGCAAACACAGCTCCGATAAGATACATAACCACAGAGTTCTCTCCCCTATGAAGCTTAACAAGCAGGCAAGTTACTCATCCATACAAATAATAATCAATAAAGCAGGGTATTCTCACTTCTCCAAATCCTACAGAGACCTTCCCAAATTACATATGCATTATTAAATAGTTAGAGGGAGAATGGAATGCTTTTAAATAATGAGAACACCAAATGTTTCTAGGCACTGGAGCATTACAACATCTGTTCCGGAGAAAGAAATGTATCAAACATTAGTAACAAATGCTGTTATGCCAAAAGGAAATATATGATGTTCGAAAGAAGCAATTTGGTGTGGAAAACATCAAGAATATGCTTGGTCTTTTAAAAGACTTGCAAACAAGTTGTGGTGACATATATAAGACCAACCATGATTATAAATATGTTAATGATCTGAGTTGAGTACACTGAAAAAAATTCAGCATCCTAAGTATTTGCCAAATAAGCCCAAAAGTGTGGGCCGAAATACTGCTCCAAGAGATCTGAGAGTCTTATAGAGCTATAATCTGAATGCCAAGATTTTCATGATAATAACTCAATGTGAAACCTATATTTAATATGCAGGATCATCTAAAAATTACCATACTATCATAATTAGTCGGAAGAAAGTATCTGTCTTCCCATGACCACTGATATCTATCATGTATTTTCTTGAGTGATATAAGGTTAAAGTAGAGTCTAACTTGAAAGGGCACAAATGAGGATCAGTGCTCAGTGGAGCACTTATGGGCTAAACAATCAGACCAGGGTTTGAATCACAATTCCAGTACTTACTAGTAACATTTCATTCTCTCATCTGTAATGTAAGCATAAAAATACCTATTACTAAGATTGCAAAACTTAAAGCACCTAGTGGTTGCCAAGTGATAAATATAGTGCCTGCCACTATAATATTCTTTAAGTTTTTATCCATTCAAATATTCCTGCTCTAACCATTACTCAAACTGGCTTATACCTCCACCACCATTGAGATTCAACCCAAAAGATCCCTGTGGCCGGATTCTACCTGCCTTCCCGCCTGTCCACCACCTTGACTTTCCAAATGAGCTTTAACAACAGATAGGCACAGTGCTTTTCTGACATAATGCTTCTATCACCAATAAGCACCTACCGTCACACGGGTCTAGAATTTTACTAGGTATGTCTTTTCTATCCCTTCTATGGCAGTCATTATTTTGATAACCAGCATTTTTGACACATTTTCTCACATCTGCCAGTCCCTTTTTAGGATGTAGGGGATAATATAAGTCACATTCTGAGTTATAGATTCCAAACTTGGGGATCTCCGGAGTTTTAACAGACAAGATCAAGAAAAGGAGAACACACCCGGGAAGAATCACACTCTTTGACTGGAACTAGTCACATAACATGACCACATGAATCCTTCAACTGTTTATTGAATATGAGGGATACTTGGATTTATCCTAGACAGTAAAACCTAAACTTTGTGGTCACCAACCTCCTTCTACTGGACCCTCTACACTACTCTGCAGCCCTTCCTTCTTCCCTTCTCCTATTTACCTCAAGGGCCAGTCCACTCTTTCACATTCTGAAATCTCCTACCCTATCAGCCGTGGCTATGCTTTCAAACCCCTGCTTCATGAAGAAAATCTTCAATACCCAGTGAGAATGCCTTCAACTGCTGCTCTTCCCACCTACCAACATTCCCACATGTGAACCTCTTCTCTTCTCCTCCCCTTCTGCCCGGGGTGTTCCACCCTCCTGTCCAAGGCCAGTTCCCCTGCAAACATTTTAATTATGGAAGATCTGTCAAGCAGAATGCAACAGCAAACCTTGCTTTAAAAGAGTTTCAAGGTAAACTGGTACTCACCTGAAAGGATGAGCTTTTGGAGGAAATCTGAGTCGTTTTCTGTGTCTATCAGTTGACTGGGGGGAGAATTAATCTTGATTTGCTTCCCAATAAAATTTCGGCAGGTTATCTTAAAAAGGAAAGATGAAAAAATATAACTTAGGTATTTATAGCCCAAAATTTGGCTTGCTTAAAATGTTTATCTTATTTTTCATTTGTCAAAAATAAAAAAGAGAGACAAAAGGATGCTACAAATAAAAACTCGCAGAGACTTTTGGGGAAAAAAGCAGCCACATAATTTTTCGTATTTCTTTAGTACAGCACAGCTGGAAGAGCATTAGGCAAATTATGTAGAACAATTAGAATATAATTTTCAGATATTCTATAAATTTACAAGCCTGAATATATCTCCCATTATGTAAGTTGAGACATAGTTAAAATATAGGCTGCTTTTCCAATGGCAGATTTTTCCACCCTACTCATAATTAACACAATTTAAACTTCCCTGGTGAAGTTTTTCAAAACTAACTTCCCCTATAGTATTTTAAAAATTTATTTTCTAACAGATACTTAAGTGCTAAAATTATAAAGTATCTGAAAGTGAAACATTTTTAAACAGAAGGAAATTATTTTACAAGGTCCAAGATCCTCTTCTCCCTGTTGCTCCCTTCCCACTCCTTGAGCTAACCTATTGCTCCAAATACAGCCCCCCTTGCACCCTAGTCTGATTAGATGCTGCTGCTTGATTATCCCCTGTAGGTACTTCTACTATGAGATGTAAATACAGCCTAATGAAATGCAAATTCCTTCCCACAGCCTTATATAGTCCTATTTGACCTAGTCCTTCCTACTTCTCCAGCTTCATTAAACAAAACTTTATTGAACATTTATTATGTGCCAAGCTCAAGGACTATATAGCAGAGAACAAAGAAAACAAAAATTCCTGTTCTTATGAAACTTATTCTAGTGGAAGCAGAGAGATAATAAATAAAACAGAGAAGTATATTATAGAGAATATTAAAGAGTTATAAATACTATACAGAGAAATAAAGCAAACAAGCACAAAATTTTTAATAGAGTAATGAAGAAAGTACTCACAGAGAATATGGCATTTAACAAAAATGCAAGAGAAAAGGCAAGGGAAAAGTCAATATGGATATTGGGGAGAGGAGGATTCCAAGCAGGGGAACAGCAAAGGCAAAGACCCTGAGGCAGAACTGTCTTCAAGAACAGGGCAACCAGAGGAGGAGTCATAGGAGAGGAGTTACTGGGGGATACACGGGGAGAAGTTATATAGGGCATTAAGGCCATGATAGGATGTTCACTTTAACTCTGAAGCAGATGGGAAGCTGCTTTTGGGTTTAAAACGGGGTAATGACATGGTTGACTTAGGTTTTTAAAAGTTGTTCTATCTACTGCATTGAGACTAGACTGTGGGCTGGAGGCAGAGTTTCAAGGAGGTTGGAAGCAAGACCACTAATTAGGAAGTCATTGCATTGATCAAAGAAAATATAACTGTAGCTTGGATCAGAGCAGGGGTTGTGGAGGTAGCAAGATGTGGTAAGGTTCTGAATAAATTTTGAAGGTAGGGGATTTGGCAACCAATTTGAAGTGCAGTGTGAAAGCAAGAGAAGAATCAGGGGTGTCCCTGAGCAGCTGGCCTGAGCAGCTAGGAGAGTGGTGTTGTTCAGTGGTTGAGCGTCAACCTATGAACCAGGAGGTCACAGTTCGATTCCTGGTCAGGGCACATGACCAGGTTGTGGGCTCTATCTCCAGTCGGGGGCATGCAGGAGGCAGCCAATCAATAATTCTCTCTCATCATTGATGTTTCTATCTCTCACTCTCCTTCTCCCTTCCTCTCTGAAATCAATAAAAATATATTTTGAAAATTAAAAAACAACAACAATGTGGAGGACTTGGCAGAACAGGTTTGTTTGAGATGAGCTAAATGTGAGAAGTGTATTAAATATCTAAGAGACAATGTTGATTGGGCAGTCTGGTATTTTGATGAGCCAATTTGGTTAGGCTAAACCATGAAGGCTAATGAAGGGAAGAATCTATTTTTTAACATACATAAACCTCAATCCAGTTATTCAATCAAACTGTAATCTAGGTGCTATTATGAAAGAATTTGGCAGATACTAATTAAAGTTCCTAATAAATTGACTTTAATTAGGGAGATTATCCTAGGTGGGCCTAACCCAATCAGGTAAGTCCTTGACAGTGCAGGTGATCTCCAGACTCCAAATTCCAACCAGCCTCCAGATCTAAAACTGTTCTGCCCCCAGTGGATTCTCCCTGAGTGACTTCTTATGGATAACAACTTCTGGCCACACCTGTAGGGTCCCTTCCTGCTCTTGATCCTAACTGCCTACCCTACAGATTTTGGACTTGCTTAGTCAGCCCCCATGATCATATAAGCCAAATCCTTGTAATAAATCTAGAGAGATAGATGATAGGTAGGTAGATGATAGATAGATAGATAGATAGATAGATAGATAGATAGATAGATAGATAGATCTTACTAGTTATGCTTCTCTTATTGAACCCTGACTGGTACAGGCAATTAGATATGTCAATACAGAATTCAGGAGAAAGGTCTATAATGGAGATGTAATTTTGATAGTCATTATCATAAAGATGATACTCAGACCCAAGACTGAATTAACTCACCATGTCAAAGAATGTGCACAGAGAAGACAGAGGACCAAGAACAGAGTCTTGGGACACACTTAACACTAAGATATTGGGGAGAATGGGAGTAAGCAACAAAGAAGACAGAAGAGGAACCCCTATCTCTCTTGTCTGCAACACTGCAGCCTGGGGCCTTCTTTCTGTCCCATCTCAGGTCCTCTGCCCTTCTTCCTTTGGACTGGAATGCTCTTTTTCAATGAATGGCTGGTGCCTTCCCACCAAAGGTTACCAGCTCCAAGAGGCCTTGCCGATCATGCTTGCTAAAGTCTCCACCTCCAACCACAGCCTATCTCTATCCTATTGACCTAGCTTGTTTCTTCAGAGAACTTCCACTAATTATAAATCTTTTAATACATCAGTTTACATGTTTATTATCTGATCCTCCTGCCACCCCTCCAAAATTAAGCCCCATGAAGCAAGAACTCAGACTGTATTCTATCTACATAGAATATACAGGAGGAAAGGATATGCAAAGGCCATGGGGAAGCTTTGTGAAAAGAAGAAATGGAGTCCTTGCAGGGCAGCTGCAACACATAGGCACACAGACAGGTATAGGGGCAGGCACTGGATGTCAGCACCCACGGATGCCAGAGGCCCGTGGGCAGGACTATATGAATGTAATGGCTCTGATACTGGCTCAAACACTGTCCTCAGTGTTGCTAATGGATAAATGAGCCCTGATAAGAACTTATTTTAGTTTACCCTGTTATAGAAAATACTGGCACACAGCTGGCTTTCAATAATGTTTGTTGATTTGAATGATAAATGCCTACATGAAACGTATAACATTTATCTAATTCCTAAATCTTTGTTACATGTGTACTAATAAGAAATCACAACTGCATAAATAATAGAGTCAACCCACCTTCTCATTATATTCGGCCTCATATCTTACACAAGGTTGTTGAATAATATCTGGGCCCTCGAACTTGTATATTCTCAGAAGGAGCTGGCGCTGTGCATACACCAGGAGTGGTGTCACTTGCTCTGTGTATCTCTCACTAGACAGGGTAAAAATACATTAAAAAGCAAACATTAGTTAAAACATTTTTTTTCAGTGAAGTCTATCACTTTTAATTGCCCTTACACCAGTACTTACTGTGAAATTATATTGAATTGAATGGCAAGTGCTACTAGTGTTTCCCATTTTTCTACTTGATACAAAAGTTCCAGAGATTTTAATACAAAATCATGGATCCATTTCAAATCAACCATATTTACATTATCCAAAGGATGCTCAAAAGTAAGGCTAGAACCACCATTATCATTTTTAATATTTCCATAGCAACTTGGAACACTGTATTCTCCTTTTTCTTCAATAATCTGCAGGAAGCACATTAAAAGTGTGATTCCAGATTTTATTACACATTTTTTGAAAGTTGAATGTGATATATAAAAATACAATATGGAAAAGACTGAACAGAAAAAATTCAGAATATTTTTATTACACAAATGAAACTTCATAACGCTACCTAATGTAATGTAACTTTTGTGATGATGGAAATGTGCTGCTACGTCTGTGTTGTTCTAAAGAGCAGCCACCCAGCACATGTGGGTACTGAGCTATTGAAGTGTGACTAGTGCAATGATAATTTCAATTTTATTTCATTTTCATTTATTTAGCCTTAACTTAAATAGCCACATATGGCCCTGGCCGGTGTGGCTCAGTTGGTTAAATCCCAGGTTTAGGATTCAACCCCCGGTGGGGCAAGTGTGGAAGGCAACTGATGGATGTTTCACTCTCACATCGATGTTCCTCTCTCTTCCTCTCTCTCTCTCTTCCTTCCTCTCTCTCTAAAAAAATAATAATAATGTTAAACAGCCACATATGGCTAGTCATTACTATATTAGCACAGACTAAAGTCTATACTTTTTGAGCATAGTCACTATCTAAGTTAGGATATTGAACCTAATTTTTAAGGAAAAACAGGTTTTATTATATACAAATAATTAAGTTTCCCTAATACATTGGTTACATTCATCAGTTTGTAGAATAATATATGCAATTCCATGATGCAAAGGTCAAATCTATTGAGAAGGAAGTGTTCTAGAAGACCCTCTTTTAGCCTAAGTTAAAGCATTACTGTGTGAGTGTTGTGTTCCAAGCTTTGAGTGTCCAGAGTATATGTTGAATCTCTGTTATAAAGGTGCATATATTTATGACTACTATGTTTTCCTGGTTAATAGAGCCTCTTCCCACAATGAAATGTCCCTTTTTATCTCTCAAGTGTTTCTTGATTTGAAGACTATTTTATCTAATATTAATATAGCCTCAACAGTTTTTTTTATACCTACTGTTTTTATGATATATCTCTTTCTACTGTTTTATTTTTAATCTATCTTTTTCTTTATATTCAGATTCTTATCTTGAGGACAAGTACAGGTGTCTTTCTTTTTAATCCAATCAGATAATCTCTGCCTTTTAATTGGGATGTTCAATCCACATATATTTAAAACTAGAGGCCTGGTGCACAAAATTTGTGCATGGGTAGGGTCCCTAGGCCTGGCCAGTGATCAGGGCTGATCAGGGCCTTCTGGCTGCTGGCCGGGGTCTCTCTTCTCCAGCTGCTAGCTGGGGCCTTCCTTTGTTCTGTGCCGCCCCTGGTGGTCAGCACATCATAGCAAGCGATAGAACTCCTGGTGTCCCAGTCAAACTCCCACAGGGACACTTTGCATATTAGCCTTTTATATATATGTAGATGGTTATTGACATAATTTATTATTTTTCTATTTGTCCCATATGTTCCTTTTCCTTTTTTTCCTGCCTTCCTTAATTAACTATTATTTAGTTTTCCATTTTACTACTTTGGCTTTTTAGCTATATTTCTTTTTTAGTAGTTACTCTAGAGATTATTAAACACATCCTTAACTTATTACCATCCACTTAGAGTTAATATTGTACCACTTTATAGCTATATAAAGTGTAAAAACTTAGGACAGTTTAATTTTATTTACCATCCCAGTCTTTTATGCTATTGTTGCCATATATTTAACATCTGGAATTACTCCATGACTCAATGTGTTTATGTGTTCACTAATTTTCATTGTGTTTAGGATATGGCATGTTTGAATTTTATCAATTTTACTTTCTTGCTTTAAAGCCTAATGTATAAAATTTTAAATGTAAGTTCTATCAGATATGAAGTAACAGAACAGGCATAGAAAAAGCAGTGAAATAAAGATTTAAAAAACAAACTTTATGATCTCTTTTGGGATCTATCTTTTTCTTTCTTTATCAAAAGATTGCTATGAGGATTAAATGCACTAAGATCAGTTTATGTAGAAGCTGGGGCTTAGTAGATGTTACTTTCTGTTCCCTTTAAGAAATTAAATTTTCAGAGTAAGATATTTGTAATTAACAGCAATGCAAGATATATAGTGAACCAAATAATAATGAGAAGCAACTGAAATATAGATAAACCAACTAATAACTGAAGAAAAATATTAATTTCTACTTATCCCAAGCTGCATGGTACAAAAATATTTGTTAATTGAATACAATAAAAATAATTACCCAAACACTCTTACCTCAATAGAATTGGTATTTTGTAGTTCTATTAACATGTCAATAAGTAGGTCTGCTCCAAAATAGAATGGTAATACAGAGATAGAAAGGAAACCATCTCGACTAATAGGAAATACTTTACACAGGTCCACTGCTTGTTTAAGAAGGATCTGTAGCTCCTGAGAATAGTTCCAAAGGGCCCGACAGCAATTCTGAAGCAGAGTCCAAAAGCCGCCACGGTGAGCAAAAACCTAAAACAAACACAACATTCAGAAGACCCCAAAGTTCCAAAAGTTACACATCTCTGAACAACTTCATCTTTCTGCAATATTGATGTCAATAATAAAAATAACACCATTTGTTCTGTGCCAATTACATGTGCTAGATATTGTGGTAAGACCTTTGTATGCAGTATCTTACCTCCTTCTTACAATAGCTCCTATGAAGTAAGTATGTACTAGTATTCAATTCAATTTACAGATGAGGAAATGGAGCTAAGATCATAAATCTACTAAATGGTGAGCTGAGGTTTGCACTTCGGTGGTCTGACTCCAACACTCCTAGGTGCTGGGAACGTGGCAGTGAGCAAGAAAAGAAAGGTCTGTTCTCATGCTGCCTCAATTTATTAGGGGAGACCAACACTAGAAAAGTAGACAAATAAAAATATAATTTCACAAATAGTAAGTTGTAAAGAAAAATAAAACAGAAATGAACTAGGACCTCACAAGGGTAAGAGAACATATCCTTTTAGACAGAGTGGTCAGGAGAGAAGTCCTCTCTGAGGAGGTAACTTCCTGAATGTGAGTTGAACAAATCATGTGAAGGTGGTGATGGGGATGTTGGGTAGGGGAGAGCAGTTGAGGCTGAGGGGACAGCAAGTTAAACGCATGGAGGATGAACCAGAGGGCTTAGAAGCAAACAAGTTTACTGGTTTCAAGACCACTGAGGGGAGAGTGGACACAACAAAAGCAAGAGGAGCTGAGTGCTGAGAGGTGAGCAAGACCCACACCTTCTAGGTCTTGAAGCTGGTGGAAAGGAAAGCAGGATGCAATGTCATGGTCAAGGAGATGATGTGGATTACTTTACAGTTTTAAAAAGCCTCTCTCTCCACTCCACAGAGAATATGAGAACTTAAGTGTGTTTCTTTCTTGTATAGAAAGGGTACATTTTCTCTCACCTCTTAAGAGGATTAAAGGATCTCCCTCCTTACTAAGAGAAAAAGGAAATTAATTTCTTTGTAGCAAATGACTCCAATTTGAGTTTCATAATCTACCATATAATATTTAAGAAGAAAAAGAGAACATTTGAGAAGAAACACAAGTGGCCTGTAGAACCAGAGGCCTGGGGCAGAGGCAGATCTTACCTGTGGTCTAGAAAGATCTTCCCCTGGTAGAGGAAAGAAAGGGGTCTATGGTGGCCCAGGAAGGATCAAGTTTCCAGAGAGAAAACCCTGTGTCATCAAAGAAACCCATGTCCCAAGTTTGGCAAGAAAGCAGCAGGGGGTGTGTGAATATCCATGAAGACTGTGTAAACAGGAACAAAGGCCACCTCTTCTCTAGGCGAATGGATGGCTGATGGTGAAAGGAGCTCACCCCTCTCCCTGACAACTTGACAATGTGTAAGACCTCATTACCAAACCTCAAAAATGACTAAAAGAAAACCCAACAAATTTAGTCTTAAAACTGAAACTAAAATTATACATAGTAAGCAAATAGATACATCTTACACACCCAAATTTATGGGTTGAGATTTATGTCTACCACATTAGCAAAAATGAAAGACCACCTTACCATTGCTCTCCTACAATGTAAAAAGATTTTCATAAAATGGTCCAATAGACTCAAAGTTGCTGCTCTATCCTTTTCTTTAGCAATAAGAACTCCCTGAAAGTCAGGGTCATTAGCTGTTTGTATCTTAGAATCAGTTTCATCATTCATTTGGGAATCAATAAATATTGAAAACTCTTCAGCATCTACAGTACAAAAATATAGGATAACGTTATTTGCAAACAGAGAGTTAAGTTCCAGAAAACACAGTAGGTGGTAAGTATCAAATGAGTAATTCAGATAAGAACGGCTATATAATTTTGGAGAAAGGACAGGATTATCACAAACACAATGAATCAGGGAAGGTTTCTAAAGAAAGAAGCACTTAGATTAGGTCTTAAAAGGTAGCATGATTCAGCTATGAGGGAAAACTATGGAGAAGAATATTCCAGGCAGGGATTATGGCCAAGGTATGTCTTGTGTTTTTTTTAGGGAACAATGACAGGATCGCACTGTTTCTTAATTTACCCCAAAACTGGCCATTCTCAGGATGCATACACTAAAAGGGATTAGGCAGTGCAGCAACCCAGGCCACTCATTCTCCTGTTGGTGTGGTATAAAAACACAGAGGATTTCTCCTGCCGCAAACCTTCTCTTACTAGTAGAACTCTGCATTAAATAGTAAGTCTCAATAGCAAAATATTCTATTGCTGACTTCATGGAACTCTAAGATAGAGAGCTAGTTTTAACAAAAATCAAGAAACTATATATTACAATCTACATACAAAACTCAGACTCTTTCTAGGCTAGGAAATTTACTTTCAAATACTTCAATATTCATAGTATGACATGCAGGTACTCACTAAACTTAATCTACACCCTAGAAGAAACTAGAAAGCACGTCAAATACCTCAAATATGAATCAACTCTCCTGGGGCAGTGTGCCAGCATATGAAATACCTTTTTCAGCAATAAGTTACATAGTACTTAAAATACCATTATTAGAAATCAACGTAAGAGACTTTGTAACAGCATAAAAAATCTTATAATTTTTTATTTGTGAAGTGAGTGGTATTCAAGGTAGGTGATTGTTCAGGTATAATGTCATCGGTGCCATTGGAGAGCCCTGCTCACTTGCATCTCTCCAACCTCTTAGAGGCCCCTGTCACCTGGCCTGGTGACAATATCGGTTGGTTCTGCCATCAGAATAGTATGGCAACCATCTTGGAGTAAGCTCTCATGGAAGTTGCTAGTTGGAGATCATAAGACAAGAGTAGACTGACCGGAGTTAGAATCGGTTCGATTGAACAGCTAGCTATATGACTGTTTTCATGCCTGCCTGCATCACTATGTTTGGTGGAATTTATTCTAAAACTTACTTCCACTAAAATATAACCCCTTGACCACTGGGGGCTACCAACACTTCTAAAAGAACATTATATTTGCTAAACAACCAAGCTATTTTAAGTCAGAACACATTATAGGTATTTCCAAATATATATGATACTACCATAAAAATTGAAATTTTTAAAAGTAAGAGTCTCCTACAAAATATTACAATTCAACTAAATTCCTGGGTCATTGGGAAATGGTGCATGTAATTCTGTATGTCTGCCCAGTGTGTGTGTGTGTGTGTGTGTGTGTGTGTGTGTGTGTGTGTGTTTGTGGGTCATTAGTGAATAAAAATCTAGAGGCAATTTGATAATATGTTTACTTATTTTACCTGATGGTAAATTGATCCTTCTTTTTTTAGCTGTATGAAGGAAATCAAGCATCACTTTATAGTTTTCTAGAGTCAATTTTCCTGTTGGTAATACTGTTCCTGAATTATATAATGAGAATATACTAGGATCACATGATCGGAAACTGCAAGAGGGAAAAAATCTTATTGAAAAACATTATAAGTAAAATTGAATTAAATGTCAAATACAACCTACTTTAATGTTTTAAATATTTGTGAGTTAGTGTTCTGTATGTTGCTGCCAGAGAAATTTCTTATCACAGCCCTGCTCAAAAACTCTTAATGATCTCCCACTGTATATAAATTAAAGTCCAGACTTAATAGACTGTTAAGACTCTCCATGACCTGGAACTGACCTACTTTGCAAATTATCTTATACCACTCTCTATCATATACCCTAGATTTGGGTTAGACTATTTGGGGTTCTTATCCTCAGTTTTTCCTACCTGGGCTCTAACTCCTGTTTTCCACCCACCTGGAGTGCCTATTTCTCTAACCATACATTTCTAAATCTTGCCTATCTATCAAGAGACAGGCCAAGTGGCCCTCCCACATTAAATCTTTCCTGTTAGTCTCAGCCAGAGTAAAGTGACCTTCCTGGGAACAAAGAAGACTTTATGAGTACTTTGTCTGCTCCCATTATCTAGAATTATCCATGAACATTTGTGATCTACCCTACTAAATTCTAACTTTCATATCCTGTTCATGCTTGCATGCCCACTGCACCTATCTCAGGATCTTGTGTCTAACAGGTGCTCAACAAATCTTTTTAAATGACTCTACATCACATTTTTAATGGCTGCATAGTATTCCATTTATGTATTTATCTTCTCTTTTTATCTCCCATAACACTTCAGCCAAAGATATTCATTAAGAGCTCAAAAATGTCTTTTGAATTAATAAGAAAAACTCTATATGAGAATATATGATCTATGTTTATAGAGGCTTACAATATATATTCATGGAGGCTTAAAATATCTCTAAATGAAATAGAAATTTGCCTAACGCCCACTAATGTCTACAGTTATTATGCAATTAATATTAAATTCCTCTTGGAATTATATTTTCTCCTTTTACTAAAAGTTTTATTGAGAAACATAGTCAAGATATATGCAAATTAGTACTTCATAAGAGCTTATATCCATCACCTGTTTGGGAAAGATTCTAAGATAACAAATTTATCAATAGAAAAAAAAGAAATGTATCAATCACCAAGCAAGACAGAAGCACTCTGTAAACCTCCTTAAGTTATTATCAACATTGAAGCCCTGGACATACAAATACAATCCATGTTCTTGAAACCTCAAAAGTATTACTTATTGATAATATACTATACCTGACCATTGCATGTGAAATGCCAAATTTCATCTTCAGACGTTCCCCTAGCTTTATTAAAAGCATGTTGAAGTGTGCATTTGCCAGATACAGGTTCATCTGAGCCCTCCAGGGCATCTCTTCAAGCCACATTTGACGGAACCTCTTCTTTTTAATATAATTAAGTATTAGAGGATTCAAGTTATCTACCAGGAATCGATGTGCTATTTTTCTAACATCAAATCTCTTATTTCTGCCAAGGGACAAAGAAGTTTTGAAATTATACAAACTTTCAGATATTTGAAGAGAAATGATTCCAATTTGTACATAATCAAGAAGTCACTTGGCTGCCCTTATGCAAATGTAACAGGCTTATTTATCATTTACTTAGTACTAAAAATGTAAAATAGGACAATAAAGAAGGCACAAGAATGAGCACAAGGGACAAAGTCACTACATATTGTCTCCAATTCTCTCTGATGTCTATGTCCTAAGCTCAAACCAAACAGAGCTTTTCTTTTCTATAACCAAAAGGCCACCGAGATTAGACAAATAAATTATAACATAATTGTTCACATTCATCAATTAACTTAAATATTAAACAAGAAAATCATTTCTCTGTGTGGTTCCTTGAAAAATAATAAAGTAAAATTTTTTTTTAACTTTAGCTAGACTGGAAGGAAATAAAACATCACTCATAATGATAAATAAAATAAGTTCATAAAACCATACTCAATATGATCTGGAAAAAAACTAGTATTTCAAAAATTTTCTAGTTAGTACGTAATTTAAGTATAAAATACATTTGTTTAAAATTATTCCTATCAAAATCTCAAAATGCTCTTAGCTCTCTAGTTAAGCAGTATACCCCTAAAGCCCAAATAATGGGCTTCAAGTAAATGTTTACTGAATAAATTAAATAATAAATGAATACCTTTCACGTTCTGGCAATTCAGAAACATGTGGATTTTTGGATAAAAAGTCTCTTAGAGTTCCCTTTTTTTTACATTTTCTTTTTGGTATTTCTGTAGTCTTAATACAGGAGAAAACAAAAATTAAGTTCTGAATACAATATTATAATTAACTCACACTCTAATGTCTATCTATTGACATTTAAATACAGTGGTTTCTTTATACCCCCACTTAAAATTATTATCAAAAGTAACAAAAGTATCCCTGTAAACAAAAAAAAATATGATTACAAAAATATCCAAATGAGCCCTGATCGATATGGCTCAGCTGGTTGGAGTATAGTCCTGTATACCAGAAGGTGGCGAGTTCAATTCCTGGTCAGGGCACATACCCAGGTTGCAGGTTCAATCCCCAGTGGGGGCACATGTAGGAGGCAACTGATCGATGTTTCTCTCTCGCATCAATGTCCTCTCTCTCAAATAAATTTTAAAAATTAAAAAATATATCCATTTGAAAACTTAAGAATTGTAATGTATAGTTATAAAATTATGCTTGTATTTCCTTCTGTTTCATGTTATAATAAATTATAATGCAGCCAATCGTCTGTAGATACATATATCTCTTCATTTCATTTGCTCAAAACTCATGAAACTTACTTTCCCAATCTCCATTACTGCAGCTTTGTACTTCTTCACAGATTTATCCATTTTTTGACCCCAAATATTGTCCTTATGTTTAATTTTTTTCATTCCAAGTAAGGACTCATTTCTCCTAATACAAAAAAGGAAAAGTTTGTTAAATGAATCTGCAAGAATTTACAAAACTACCCCAAAGTAATAAATCTTTAATGAGTGTTGTCACTAAAATTATGCAAGAAGAATTTCCAAAATTGTTTGTGTCCTATGCATAGACTGTAATATTCCTGGTTATCAAGGATTAGTTGGCCTCTCAAAAGACCAAAATGTAAATAGTACCATAAAATTTGATTTAGAGCTGACGTGTGATGCAGAAAAAATGGAATTGCACCAAAAATAAAACATGAACATTTCATCATAAAACTGAGAAGATAACTACATAAAAGTGACCCTAGACAAGCTACCCTGCTTCCAACAGATTTGTCTTTTTGGTTCCATCATGTACAAGCTTCCAGTCACTATCACCTTCTGGATACCAATAAGAACTAAGCATTTTAGATTACTATGTACTAAACTCTCTCCCTTCCCCCAATCACCTATAGGGAATCTTAATCTTGTTTTTTGTTTGTTTGTTTGTTTTCTAAATCTGTCATGGATCCCTGTGGCTCACTCTTCAAACACTATAAAGTCTCTCAATATCCCACCCTCTAATGATAATTATCACCTATTTTTCCTGAAATATCTATATTTTCTAAAATTTTTATTTCTTTTGGTAAGTACAGCAAAACCCTGTTGTAACATGATAAACAGGATCCAAAGCTTGAATTGAATAACATGTAGGGTCACATTGATGCAAGGCTAATGAAATGACCAGGTGAGTCTGGATAGCTAGTTCTAGGAGTTACAGTTCTAAATTCATCATGCTCCCATGGGTAGTTGGCCTCTTGCTTCAATTTTGATGATGATGAGCCTGGATCCTGTGGTTGGTTGGAGCTCCAGCCCAGCTACAGCAATTCCAAGAATCTCCAGTTAGTTCGGTATTCATTTTGGCAAATGTTTTGTCTGTCTGAACTAGGAAGGCTTGACCAGTGATGGATGGATTTGGAGATCCATCCTGTGTAATAGGCAACTTGAGACTGGTCTCTTCCTTACTTCCTCCTTATCCCACCCCATAGAATGCCTGAACTGGTTACTGTATTCCATGAAAAGACAGAAAGGAGGGAAATGAGGTCACAAATGTACACTTGGACTACTGTCTTCCCAATCCTCTCAGCATTCTCCTCCATGCTCAGCAGAATTCTCATCCACTGAATGAATTAAATGCTTCATAGAATGCTTCCTCCTAATTTTGGTTGCTTTTTGTTTATGTTGTATTATAAAAAAATAGCATTTATAAATTTTTATACAGTCAGAATTACTGATCTTTGATTTCATAGTTTATTCCTTATTTAATTACTTATATTAGTTCGTGTTTCTGGCTCAAAACATTGAGTCACAATGGCTGTCTACCTATTATTTCAAAAAAACTTTATACTTTAGCTGATAGTATAAATTTCTCCTTTTACTTTTTAATTTTTCAAATATTATTATACTAGCCTATTCCATCTAAATTGATCTGACTGGAATTACATTAAACCTATAAATTAAATTGAAGATAATAGAAATCTTTACAATATTCCATCTGCCCATTGAGCAATATACTATGTCTTTCCATTTATTCAAGTCATTCTTTTTAATATCTCTTAGTAAAGATATTTGGCCTTCTTTATATTAACCCAAGTCCTCTCACAACTCCTAATAAATTTAATCTTGTACTTCACAGAAATGGATACTTTTTCTATTGTACATTTTAATTGATATAGGAAAGCTATTGATTTTGCAGTTTTACATCTAGCCATCCTGTGGAATGCTATTATTAGTTCACATAGATTTCAGTTAATTAGCTTGTTAAGTTAAAAAATAATTATTTGTGCTCTTGCCTGGTGGCTCAGTTGGTTGGAACATCATCTTATACACCAAAATATTGAGGGTTCAATCCCTGGTCAGGGCACCTATGGAGGTAACTGATCAATGTTTATGTCTCAAATCAATGTTTTTTTTCTCTCTCTCCCTTCCTCTCTCTTTCTAAAATAAATATTTTTAAATACATCCTTGGGTGAGGATTTTTTAAAGTATTATTATTATTGGCAAATCTCAATCATTTTCTCTTCATTTTCAATGTACTTTATTGTAGGATTCATTTGACAAACATTTTGAGACCCTTTTATGTGATAATTACATAAATTGTCATTTCTATTTTAATGCATTGGCAAGAACTTTCAAAACAATGTTAAGTGATAGAAGGAATAATAGGTTTCTTTGCTGTAGAGCTTATTTTAACAGAAAATATTCTTCTAATCCTAATTTGCCAGGAGTGATTGCTCAATTTCACATGACTTTGAGCATCTACTAAAGACTCCTTTGACTACCAGTGATAACTATATATTTTTTCTTTATTGATTAAGGTATTACATATGAGTCCTTATTCCCCTTTTGTCCCCAATAACCCCCCCCTCCACTCATGCCCTCACCCCCTTAGTGTCTGTGTCCATTGGTTAGGCTTATATGCATGCATATAAGTCCTTTGGTACTATATTTACAGATTTATTACTCCTATATTTGTATTGAGAATAAAATTTATATTTCATTGATGAATTAATAAGCTAGTATATTATTTTGGATTTTTGCTCCTATATACTGCTAAGTAAAAACAACCCATAATTTTCTATTTTTATTGTCTTTTCATAAAACTGTATCAGAGTCTGTTGTGATAAATTTAGCAGGAGACTTTCTACCCATATTCTGAAGTAGCTTTATGTAAAATAAAAATTATTTGTTTCTTTAAAAACTGAAAGAATGCCCAGCCACGGTGGCTCAGTGGTTGAGCATCAACCTGTGAACCAGGAGGTCATGATTCAATTCCCAGTCAGGGCATACGCCCGAGTTGCAGGCTCAATCCCTGATTGTGGAAGAGGCAGCCGATCAAGGAGTCTCTCTCATCATTTATGTTTCTATCACCCTCTCCCTTCCTCTCTGAAATCAATAAAAATATATTTTTAAAAAAAAGAAATGAAGTCTGAAAGAACTAGCCTAAAAATTTTTGAGCTATCCAATATTTTTACAACTTCAATAAATTCTAAATTAATTTTTTCTAGATAATTACCACTTTCAGTTAGGTTTTCAAATTTATTCGTATGAAATTGTAATTAGTTAGCTAATGTTTCTTTAACCACTTCAAATTTATTATTATTTTCTCTTGGATTACTTGTATTTTGCTTTTTCTTATTATGCCAGCCAAAAATTTACATAATTTAGTTATAACTTCAGAGAACCAGCTCTAACAGTTCTCAATAGAACTAGTTTAAAACCAACTTATAATTGATTAATTTCAACTTCCATTTTCTCCTTTCTTAGATTTTATTTTTCTAATTTTGTGAGTTCAATAAAAGTTCATTTAATTTTATTTTTCCTGTTTAGTAATAAAAGCTTCTAAAGCTAAAAATGTGTCTTTAACTGCTGCTTTGAGTACAACTGATATTAGGGTTTCTTATTATCATTGTTTTTAAAAGGCTCTATACCTTTAGGTAGATTTCTTTTTTTATCCAATAATTTTATATGCCAGTAATTTATTTTGTTATGACATTTCAGTTTTATTGTACTATAAGAGAATGTGGTCTTTACAAATTTTAGTCTGAGTGATCTGAGTTTTGTTTTTTAGCATATTACTTTTTAAAAATTTAGTGAGTGCTTTAAATTAACTATATATATTAAATTATATAATTATATTCTTAATTATATTAGGTATATTTTCTATATCCTTTTTATTCCTTTTTTAAAGTAGCATGTTATATTCTAGGTTATTATGTTTCTGTCAAATAAGCCTTGTCTTTTCAGCAGTTATTTCCATATACTTTGACTTTTTGTTATGTAGAACATAAAAGTTTATAAAATAGCTTCATTGTGATTTATAAGCATTATTGGTAAAATCATCCACTTTGAATGTGAAAAGATGGCATTAAAACTAATTAACAAAAAGCCATCCGAAGTGGAAAGGAGGAGGTGAAACTGTCATTCGCAGATGACATGATATTATACATAGAAAACCCTAGGTATAAAACCCTATGTAAGTTCTTCCACATTGAACTTACAAAAAGACTCCATTAAAAACCTACTAGATTTAATAAATAAATTGGGCAATGCAGGAGGATATAATATTAACACCCAGAAATTGATGGTATTTTTATATATCAATAATGAACTCTCAGAAAGAGAAACTAAAAATACAATCCCATTTACCGTTGCAACAACAAAAAATAAGATACTTAGGAATAAACTTAACTAAGGAAGTAAAAGACCTGTACTCAGAAAACTACAGGATATTGAAAAAAGAGACAGAGGAAGATATAAACAAGTAGAAGAATATACTGTGTTAATGGATTGGTAGAATCAACATAATTAAAATGTCCATACTACCCAAAACAATCTATAGATTCAATGCAATTTTTATTAAAATACCAATGCATATTTCACATATCTAGAATAAACACTCCAAAAATTTATATGGAACCAAAAAAGACCTCGAATAGCCAGAGCAAACTTGAGAAAGAACAAAGTTGGAGGACTCACAATATCAGATATCAAGCTATATTACAAAGGCACTATACTCAAACAGCCTGTTACTGGCACAAGAACAGGCATATAGACCAAGGGAACAGAACAGAGAACCCAGAAATCGAACCAAGCCATTACACTTAATTAATATATGACAAAGGAGGCAAGAGCATACAATGGAGTCAAGACAGTCTCTTCAATAAATGGTGTTGGGAAAATTGGACAGGTACATGAAAAAAATGAAACTAGACCGCCAACTTACACAAGAATAAACTCAAAATTGATAAAAACTTAACGTAAGTCGTGAAACCATAAAAATCTTAGAAGAAACCATAGGTAGCTGACGAATTTCAGAGGGAAAGCGGGGGGTGGAGAGGGTGGGAGGGAGCAATGAACCTGGGAACTCATATGCATATATGCATAGCCCATGGACACAGACAATAGTGTGGTGAAGGCCTAGGAGGGGGCCGGTGCAGGGTGGAGGGCGTCAATGGGAAAAAAAAAAGGGGGGACATCTGTAATACTTTCAACAATAAAGATAAATTACAATTTTTTTAAAAAAAACTAACAAAAAGTAACATTCTTTAAGTATTGCCAGGACAATTGATAAAACTTTTAGGGGGTAAAAAACTAAAGTTTAATCTAAATCCCCATACCAAAAAAAAAAAAAAATCCATATGGATTAACACATTAAATAGAAACCATAATATCATAAAGTTGGAAGTAAATACAGCTGCATATGTGTCTGTTGCAGTATGAGAAAATTTCTTTGTTAAAACTGTTAAGCATGTGAACACAAAAGAAGACAGATATTACTATCAAAGCAGAAATGGAGGTGTTGCATCTGCCCCTCCTCTACACTCCCTGACTTGGCGAAGAGTGTCCTGAAACATCTGCTCAGCCTTAGAACAGAAATCTTTTAAAAATATATATATACTTTATTGATTTTTTACAGAGAGGAAGGGAGAGGGATAGAGTGTTAGAAACATCCATGAGAGAGAAACATCAATGAGCTGACTCCTGCACACCTTCTACTGGGGATGTGCCCGCAACCAAGGTACATGCCCTTGACTGGAATCGAACCTGGGACCCTTCAGTCTGCAGGCTGACGCTCTATCCACTGAGCCATAGCGGTTAGGGCAGAACTGAAAGTTTTACCTTCAGTTGGAACATGCTTATACCACTCAATTTTCAACCTCAGGTCTTTTATTATACCACTGGTCAATGCTTCTAAGCCACTTACTCTGTTTTCCTCTTTCAGAATATCTACAGTATTTTGCTTAGATTGGACCTCCCTGGTCAGTCCTCCAAATTTCACTGCACACTGATAGTGTCTTCTAACTTTCTTTGGTATCAAGAATATTACTTACAGCTTCTAAACATCTAATTTGGACTATGTTTTTCTTAATGTAATGGAACTTTCTAATTCTGACCAATGTTCTTATTACCAGAGCCTGCTTCATTTAATACAAGCAATTTCCTCTTTTATGTCTTGAAAATATGAAGCACATATATTCTAAGCATTTGTTCCAATAATAGAAGTGCCTATTTTAGGAAGACTATTTTCCTGTGTATTTTTATGATAATGTTTCTCTTCTGCTGCCATTTTTTAAATGGACTCCATGTTACTGATGCTTCCCATTACTAAAATGAGATAGATCTGGGCACAGCGGTGAAAGTAAAACCCAGCTGTTGGAACAAAAGTTGGGTTCATTTGGCATCTCTCATAACTGGCATGAAACACTGTAATTTTATTTGGAGGCAAAGAGAATCATTCAGGCTCAGAGAACAAGGGGAAGAGCTTTAAGTTTTACTACTTCTATTTGAGGAACTCCTCATTCACATCTGTGAATGAAAACCCAAGGAATGGCTCTGTTTGCTAATGTAAAGGAATTAGAAGAGCATGTAAATGACCAGCACTGGACCTAGAAGCCTACATGACAGTGGTTCTCAACCTTCCGGGTACACCTATGTGGGCGTATCTGCATGTGGGTGGACCCGCCTGGAGACAGATAGAGGAATGGTGTCTCGGTTCCTAAGACCATCAAAAATATGTGTTTTCCAATGATCTTAGGCGACCCCTGTGAAAGGGTCGTTCGACCCCCAAAGGGGTCGCGACCCACAGGTTGAGAACCGCTGCTATATGAGGAGCTGATGGCCCAGAGATGTTATTATCCATCTTGAATCAATAGCAAAAAGGCCTAATTTACTTCCTGCTGCAAACATAAACATACTCTAATCTTATTCCTTAGTTGGGTTGTATAAATAATTTTATGTTTACTTATTTGTTTTTTTTACACACAGAGACATAAATCCTATCTCCCAGGTGGCTGTTTTAATTGTCTATAGCCTATACTCGTTTTCATCTACCTTATATATCTTTATGTGACAATGTTACTCATTTTTTTAAGTTGTTAGTAGCAATAAAACAGATACTACAAGTACCTTTTCAAGAAGTCAGTGATAGGATTTGTGATCTCCACCATAAGGGAAAATTTTTCTTCATTTATACATTTTAGCATAATCTGGGTAAAAAATTCCAGGAATCTAGGTCTCTGTTTAAATTTCATAACTGTGAAAACAAGGAAGTTCATACATATATAGTTACCAATACACTCAGTTAATAGTGCTGAATGGTTATTATTACTAATACTCATTTCATTCTAACAGAAACATTTATTAACCTGTTTCTTTAGATTTCTCACTTTTAAAAAATATATAGAATAAATGTGGTGAGAACTACTGTTTTCTAAAATCAAATAATCCTTTACAGTCTATATTTCATTTATTTTCCAAATAACTCAGTGTTAAGATTTCTTAAAAGTTGCCTCTCCTGTATGTCTAGTTGGGAAAAAATTGCAGAATAACTAGTTATCCTACTTTTTATTATATTGCCCTCTGAGTTAAGCAATAATGTTGCTGTTTCTTCACAGATGAACTTAAGGATCACTAACACATTTTTCAATTCCCTAGTTTTTGTAAGTTTCATAATAACCCCATCTACTACCCAAGTAAGCCACCATCAAGGTTCCGTCTTCCCAAACTTTAAATCAGGCTCCTATTTAGGTCTCTTTCATTACTTGACAATCAAAAGTCTGGATTATTCTGAATGAGTAAAGGACCCAAAATCTTCTGCCTGGAACAGGTTAGACCAAGCATGTCAAACTCGCGGCCGGCGGGCCACATGCGGCCCACAATGAGTATTGAGGCCCGCCGGCCGCAAGTTTGACATGCTTGGGTTAGACCTTTAAGTAATAAACAACAACAAAATCCATAGAATGAATGATCTTCAATAGTAAGTTGAGTGAACAGCGTGTACACATTTAGGTCACCTACCTTCTTTCACAGCACCTTTGACCGACCAATTTAAAACTATAGGGTAAAGAAAGATAGGGTCCTCTGATCCTGAGAGTTCAGGTGTAGCAACTAAGATTAAAAATATGAATAATAAGTAATACATTCTGTTTAACATCAATAACCAAACAGAAAAATTCTTTGGAGGAGACAAAAAATAGGAAAAAAAACCTCAAGTATTCTTTCTAAATTATGTGCCTTAAAAGTATCAACTATATCCTATCTTAGAGATTAAAAATTTAAATAATCTCAATTATTTTCTTTTCATTTCCCCCACCCAAGAGCCAATGAGTCTGCTACCAAATAGCTAAAAAGTTTCCAAGGCACGGGTTTCTGTTATCCAACAGCTGTCGTATATCAGCAAAGCCCAGACTCAGAAACCTACCAATTATATTAACTCCATTTTTATAAAATTATCATTTAAAGGCAGTAAAGCATAGAATAATGAACAGCACAGCTATTGGGGCCAGATTGCCTGGGCTCAGCATCTAACCATCTTTAAATTATGAGACTTTGGGAAGGTACTCAGCTTCTGTGTGCCTCAGTTTTCTTATCTTTAAAATGGGAATAACAGCAATGCCTTCTTTGTATAATGGTTATATAGGAATTATGTGAATTTTTTAAAATATATTTTATTGATTTTTTACAGAGAGGAAAGGAAAGGGATAGAGAGTTAGAAACATCGATGAGAGAGAAACATCGATCAGCTGCCTCTTGCATGTCCCCTACTGGGGATGTGCCCACAACCAAGGTACATGCCCTTGACTGGAATCGAACCTGGGACCCTTCACTCCGCAGGCAGACACTCTATCCACTGAGCCAAACCGGTTGGGGCATTATGTGAATTTTTATATATATAAAACACATAGTAGTTTCTGGCATACAGGAAGCAGTAAAATTAGTAATATTACACTGTGCTTCCTGGTTAAATGTTAGAGTTTTTGTGTTTGTTTGTTTGTTTGTTTGTTTGTTTGTTTTGATAATATGAAAAGAAATAATTCACATTTCTAGAACACTTTACATTTTAAGGAATTACATTTTTTATAGGTAACCAGACAATTACAGCTTTCAATAAACTATGTTTACTGGTTATGTGAATAATAGAGTATTGGGTTCAATTCATAAATTCATAAATTCTATAAATATAACAGACATGGAGATTGATGAAATAGAGAAATCCAAGTCAGAAAAAATTCTGAAGCACCACAACCAGCCAGATATAACTGAGACACACAGTAAGAGCGTTAAGTTAGGGACACAGAAATCTACAGGTATGCTCAGTTCCCAAAAGATTATGGGGCCAAAAGTGGAGCCTCCCACTTAAAAGAAACATAGGTATACTCCTGTCCTTCTGGAAGATCTGAAGTACCTGCTTTTTAAGAATGTGATCATATTTATCACCAGAAACTAAATCAATTGCTTATACAGATTTCCAAATTGCAAACTCCCAAAATTCCAATCATTGTGTTAACATCCTATCTAATAAAGAGGGGATATGCTAATTGACCCTCATACTGTCACAAAGATGGCGGTGCCCACAACCAATAAGGAGAGAATATGCTAATTGACAGCCCTGCCCTCAAAGATGGCGGCACCCACAGCCATAAGGAGGGAATATGCTAATTGACTGCCATGCCCTCAAAGATGGCAGCACCCACAGCCATAAGATGGCAGCACCCAGTTCCCTCAGCCTTGCCCGGGTGGCAGGCGCACGGCAAGGCCGGGCCTGTCTGGGGGCGGGCCTAGCCTTGCCGCGCACCTGCCTTCAGAGTCCCCAGTCCCCTCAGCCCCCCAGCCACTCAGGGCCAGCCTGAAGCACAGGTAACCAGGGCCGGCCAAGGCTTGTGCTGCTGGCAGTGGCAGCAGCAGAGGTATGATGGGGGCGTCGCCTTCCCCTGATCACCAGGTCACCTCCCGCCCCTGAGGGCTCCCGGACTGTGAGAGGGGGCCGGCCAGGCTGAGGGACCCCCGACTCCAGTGCATGAATATTCATGCACTGGGCCTCTAGTATTACTATAGAGCACAATGACTTGAAATTAAACTAATCTTTCACTCGAGTAGACAGTGTTTCAAAGCACTCACACATTAACACCTCTCATGCTATCCCTTTTTATTTCTCAGTTACCCTTTGCTGTTAGAGCAGTGCTTCTCAATTTTGCACTCTCCCTCCCCAAAATATTTGGCAACATTTTCCTCCCAGTTGGTTGTCACATCTGGGGGCAGCGGGAGGGGAGTCTTGTATGCTATGTATCTATGGATAGAGGCCAAAGTGCTGCTCAACATCCACAATGCCTCGGACAGTCCCCCACAACAATTATCTGGCCCAAATTGGCAATAGTGTCAAGGTTTAGATACCTTGCTTTAGAACCAGAAGAGATAGGCTCAAATCCAAGCTAGCTATGCAATCCTAAATAAATCACTTAATCTTTATGAGTCACATCTATAAAAAAGTAGTTAGCAATCCCTTATTAACAGAATATTATTAGGATTATAAATTTAAAGTTAAATTTATTATATAAAAGCACTATGTAAACCTTAAAGGGTTTACCCAAATGCTAATCTCTTCTTAATCCTTTTAACAAATTATATTCTTATTTAAAAATATATATATAATGCTCAACACAAGTATAAAGAAAGAAAACAAAATGACTACATTGCTTTGTCAGTTTGAGAAGGTGTGTCTCCAACAAGAGCAGCTGTTCATTTATTTTTTCAGGTGATATTGTCTGCTGTAGCCTCTTGGTCCTGGAAGACTTCATAGAACAACCCTAGAAACATTGGTTACATTTCAGAATGTACTTCAACATGTTTCAGCAATTATCATTTTCAAATAGCATTCTTAAAATTCTGTTTTCATACTTGTAAATAAAACTATGATCTACATGGCTAAACAACGTGAATTAATAAATGCCAGAGGCAAGGGGGGGCTTCATGGGGACATGTGCGGGGACAGTGTCCTGAGGCAAAGCCTGGGTGATATGCAGGGGCTGGCTGACAGGCTCTGAGAGTGAACACTTGGTGGGAAAAAACCTTCAAATCGCCTCCAAGTTAAACTCTCTCTAGATAAAGCAACCCCCTTGAAAAAAGGATTATGGCTAAAAAGTTTATCCAGTTAAACTGTGCTGATAGTTGAAGATTTTTGTGGCAAATGCTTCCGTGGAAAGTCAACATATAATAGAGATAGAAATGGAACTACTCTGATACAGCCACCCCAGTCACTGAAGGGGCTTCAAGTAATTCCTAGTGCACCTCAGAAACCTGATCAACTAAGTGACAGTTCAAATTTGATTAACCAAAACATGTAACCATATAGTTTCTAGGAAAGACAATCAAGCAGGCTCTAGTAAGCACCAAGCTTGGGAGACAGATACTAAAAAGTTGTCTCAAACATTAGCAGTCTTCTAAAGAAGACAATTTAAGTGTGACAATGAGTTTGGGAAATCTACTTTGAATACTGTAAAAAGCTCTGACATGTTCTTACTACATTCAGTGAGGCACCCAGGATAATAAAATCTTCCATTTCGGAGACTTTACAGGGTTTTTAGTCCAATATCCAACTGGGTGCAGGAAGCTCACTCTCAGCCCGAACTGATGATCAGTACAGGTGATAGGGAGCTTTCCAGTATTCTAGCATGAATTCATTTTTTAATCACAAAAGAAAAAGGAGGGAAAATCAGCTCTTCACTATATATAACTTTTATGTAAATATAACAAATTAAAAACTGTTTTTAACATGTTTACTAATAACACACAATCTCTTAAAAGACTCAACTAAATATAAGCTTAGAGATGAGGAACAAAAAAACAGTTACCTCCTCTTGTGTTTCTTCTGGCTCATTAATAATACCAAATAGAGATTTGCACTCTGATGTGATGTCCAACATCTTTTTCCCATAATTTATAATAATTACTGCCAGGTCATATTCCTTCCATGAACGCAGAATCTAATTTAAAATATTTACTAATCATCACTGTTGGAAACTCTTAACGATTCTCAAGTGTTTTGCATCATTTTTCATAAACTCAAAAGTCCCATTAATGTTTTGGGTCTAAGAATTACCGTTTCTGTTAAGGAAACTGAAAGCTAACCCCCATATCATATTCTCTAGAATTAAAACTGCTTGATTCCACTATTTTGAATAAGGGACAAATAACAGGAATCTCATCAACAATGAATACCCCGTACCTCTGGGACATATAGCCATATGCGTTTAGTAAGTTAGCTATTCAGAAAATGTTTACACTTAAGAGATCCATGTTAAAACAAAACCATTCTTAGAGGCCACATAACCATCACCTCTTGTCTTGAGTTGCTTGCTTTCCATGTGAAATGGCAAAATTGCTGATAATGGTGTTGTGGGGGAGGGGCATTTACAACCATAAATGCATTACAAGGCACTCTGGTAGTGGGCTGAGCTAGAATTAAGCTGTTTGGGGCAGATTCTCTATGAACCCCAGGAGAAGCAGACACTAATCATAAGAAGGGGAGTGGCCCACTCTCCCACTCCCATCCATATTTCCTGTTATTGCTATTCTTTGCCTTCTCTACCTGGTCCTTACCTATCTCCCTAGTGTAATCTTTGACCACTCATCTTCTTGCACTTTAAGTTTACAAAATATTGAGCCAAGTATAAATTCTGACCATGGTTTCAGGACTGCATGCTTTTTTACAGCTGAGCCACTTCCCAGAACAGCTTCCTCGCTTTATTAGAGTAATGTAAGGTTATTAACGTAACCTGGTCATTAAAACCTGGACTCTAGCATCAACTCCAAGAAAGCTTCCCTGGCCAGCAATCTAATTTGTATGGAGCCTGCTGCAGTGAAGGGTCACATGATGGGAATACACTCATTGTGAACCCCATAAGGCAATTCTCTATGGGTAGAAATAAATTTATATGAATTTATTATATGTAGATGCATTCTGTCAAGTTGAATAAGTTAGTATTTACAATGAGTAACAAGTGTTATTTCCCATGCAGGGAAAGGATATACAGTAATAAGTGGAACGTGCACCGGGCCTCTAGTATAGTAATAAGTGGCTGAACAAGAAAGTGAATAGCTGCTTAAACCTGATAAGACTGACTTCATGCAAGGTGTAAAAACTGGAAATACTTCTGTGGGACTAGTGCAATAGTGATAAAGTAATGCTGACTGTGGAACCAAGGATGGGAAGGAAAATGGTGAAATAGCATTTGAAGAGGTAGATGGGGTTAATCATGCAAGGCCTTGAATGCCAGGCAAGGTGGTCCAACCTCATTATAAAATTGATACAAGAGGAAGATATTTTTGTTAATAGAAAACACAAATAGAGAGACCAAGATGGCGGCATAGGTAAACACCGCAGACTGCTGCCGCAAACAACCACTTCAAAAATACAACTAAAAGACGGAACGGACATCACCCAGAACCGCAGGAAGGCTGGCTGAGGAGAGACTCTTCAACTAGAAGGAAAAATAACAGCACACCGAGGCTCAGAGGAGGCGCAGTGTGGAAAAAACTCAGGTGCGGAGGTGCGCGCGCAAAGCGGGCTGGTGGCTGAGAGCGCGGTTGTCGTTTTCGGTCAGGGGGGAGTCTCAGACTCTGAGCTCCAGATACGGGCGAATCGCTGGGGACTCGGACCCAAACGGGAGAAGCGGGAGTGTCTGGCATCAGTTGGAAGGCAGCTTTCCCTCCGAGGTTTGCAGCGGTTCCGGGGGTTCTGAGAAGCAGAGCCTCTGGGAACGGGACTGAGAGGGGCCATAACCGCTCCCTCCGCCCGCCCGCCCTGTTGAGCCCGCCCCGCCCAAGCCCTGCGCAGAGCCATTTGCCAGATCGCCTCAGGCAAAGGCTAGATTAGCACCTCCCCAGAGGACAGAAGTTTTCCGCGGCAGACACAGCTGATTCACACAGCCAGTCGGCCTGGTGGTCAAATCCCTCTAGTATTAACTACAACAATCAAGGCTCAACTAGAACAAGACTGCGCACAAAGACCACTAGGGGGTGCACCAAGAAAGCATAAAAAATGCGGAGACAAAAAAACATGACAGAAATGGACGATATAGAGCTAAAAAACGCAATTTTGAGGGCTTGCAATAAACTTCTGGAGAGCCTCACGAAAACTAATGAGACCCTCAATGCTATGATAAAGAAACTAGAAATTAAGCATACACGCTCTGAAATAAAGAATATTACACCCAATAGCAGACCAGAGGAGCGCAAGAATCAAGCCAAAGATTTGAAATGCGAAGAAGCAAAAAACACCCAACCGGAAAAGCAAAATGAAAAAAGAATCCGAAAATACGAAGATAGTGTAAGGAGCCTCTGGGACAGCTTCAAGCGTACCAACATCAGAATAATAGGGGTGCCAGAAGATGAGAGACAGCAAGATATTGAAAACCTATTTGAAGAAATAATGGCAGAAAACTTCCCCCACCTGGTGAAAGAAATGGACTTACAGGTCCAAGAAGCGCAGAGAACCCCAAACAAAAGGAATCCAAAGAGGACCACACCAAGACACATCATAATTAAAATGCCAAGAGCAAAAGACAAAGAGAGAATCTTAAAAGCAGCAAGAGAAAGAGACTCAATTACCTACAAGGGAATACCCATACGACTGTCAGCTGATTTCTCAACAGAAACTTGGCAGGCCAGAAGGGAATGGCAAGAAATATTCAAAGTGCTGAATACCAAGAACCTACAACCAAGAATACTTTATCCAGCAAAGCTATCATTCAGAATTGAAGGTCAGATAAAGAGCTTCACAGATAAGGAAAAGCTAAAGGAGTTCATCACCACTAAACCAGTATTATACGAAATGCTGAAAGGTATCCTTTAAGAAGAGGAAGAAGAAAAAGGTAAAGATACAAATTGTGAACAACAAACATGCATCTATCAACAAGTGAATCTAAGAATCAAGTGAATAAATAATCTGATTTACAGAATGAACTGGTGATTATAATGAATCAGGGACATAGAAAGGGAATGGACTGACTATTCTTGGCGGGGAAAGGGGAATGGGAGATGCGGGAAGAAACTGGACAAAAATCGTGCACCTATGGATGAGGACAGTGGGTGGGGAGTGAGGGCGGAGGGTGGGGCGGGAACTGGGAGGAGGGGAGTTAAAAAAAAAAGAAAACACAAATAGAGTGATGTTTGCTCTCTCCTCAACTTTGCTTTCCGACATATTTAGGTCCTCCACTGATAGAGTAGTAGGTAATCTTTTCTCCAGTTATAATATGCCAGTAGAAAACACTAAGTGAAAAAGAACATTTCAAATCAAAAGAAAAAAAGAACCAATTCTACTTAACACATCAAATGAGAAGAAATAAAAAGACTAGGCCAGATGTTTAGCATAATAATTTTTTAACAATGGCAAAATAATGAAACATTGAAGACTATGTGTCTCAGAAGTGGCACTTCATTTGGAATTCTGGCATCTTTTGGAAAAACTACTGGCGCTTGTAGAAGAAAGACTAAGCCATCTGAAAAGAGTAGCAATTTTTTAAAAGTAGCAGAGAAAAGAAACTGTCATTTGACTAATTGGGCTTTGTAATAGAAAAGCCATATAAAAATGTGTTTATATGAAATGAACACCTGAAATCTGGGACTGCTGGTCATGCTAGAGCAGTGATGGCGAACCTTTTGAGCTCGGCGTGTCAGTATTTTGAAAAACCCTAACTTAACTCTAGTGCCGTGTCATATACAGAAATTTTTTGATATTTGCAACCATAGTAAAACAAAGACTTATATTTTTGATATTTATTTTATATATTTAAATGCCATTTAACAAAGAAAAATCAACCAAAAAAATGAGTTCGTGTGTCACCTCTGACACGTGTGTCATAGGTTCGCCATCACTGTGCTAGAGGAAGCTTCGGGAATGACAATTCTCAGCATATCAATTTGGGAAGACTAGCTCTAAGAGCAAAATTCTATTAATATATAGAAAAATCCTAAATTAATATATACTTTACTTAAAAAAAATAATCGAGCCCTGCCTGGCCAGGTAGCTCAGTTGTTAGAGCATCGTCCGATAGGCCAAGGTTGTAGGTTCCATCTCTGGTCAGGGCACATACCAGAAGCAACCAAGCAACCAAAGAATGTATAAATAAGTGGAACAACAAATCAATCTCTCTCTCTCTCTCTCTCTCTCTCTCTCTCTCTCCCTCCCTCCCTCCTTCTCTAAACATATCCTCAGATACGGATTAAAAAAGAAAGATTTGGACTAATTGGCTCTTCGATTCTTTCTCTTGCCTAGTAGAAGCAGGACTGGCTCCTTTGATTAAGTGCCCCTTTGATTCTTAAATAATCCTATTCCCTTCTCACTCTACACAGTGTCCCATTTCATCTGTTTCTATTGCTCCAATGGAGCCCACATATTAACGATTCCTTTATACGTATTTGGCCTCTTCTGAACTCCAAGCCTATAGATACAATGATATGATCATATAATAGCCACCTCTTTGAATATCCTATAGGCCCCCAAATTCAATATATTCAAAACTCATGATCTTTTCTCCCTTTTCCACACAAAATTGCTCCCCATCAACACGTAGCATTGTATTCACCCCACTGCCCAGGGCAGATAGCTGGATTGTTGTTGACTCTTCCCTCTCCCTGTTTTATCCCCCTATACTCAATAGGTTTCCAGGTTCTCAATGCTCTCATTAATAACTCTTGAATCTTTTCCATTCTCTCTCCCCTTTCCCACACTAGCTTAATTTATCATCTCTCACCTTCGAACTCATTCCCTGCCTCAGGTCTTACCTCCCCTCACCTACCCCCCATCCCTCTAATGATGAGCTGTTACAAAACCAGAATAATTTCTTTTTTCTAAAATGCAAATCTCATTATATCATTTTGGGGTTTGAAAAACCTTTAACGGTTCCTCTTATTTAATCTATTTATCTACTTTTTATTTCTATGTGTTTTTTGAATTCTGTGTCCTGTTGAGAGAGATTTCCCCTGACTTCAAGGCCATACATCCTTGAATCCATTGGGATTTCATTTTTTGTATGGTATCAGGTAGGACGCTTTGTTTATTTTCAAACAAATTGTCAGTTATACTAGCACCTTTTAATAAATAAACTATTACAATAAATTATTATTTTCTTAATGAATCAAAATACCATTTTTGTGGTATGTTAAGTTCTTCTGTAGACCTGGGTCTGGCTCTTGCTGGATTCTCTATTCTCTTCTACTGACCTTTGCCCATTTTTCTACTAACATTACTTTTTATTGAAGTGGATTTATGGTCAATTTTAATATCTATTGAGGACTTTTAAATTATTCTAATCAGTTTCAGAAACACCCCATTGGGATTCTTATTTGGACTATATTACATTTAAATATTATTTTAGGAAAGATTTATATTTCTATGAGAGGAAGTCTTCCTGTTCAGGAACTTGATGTGACCTACCATATGTTCAGATCTTTTTTGTGTCCTTTGGTAAGATTTCACAGTTCTTTTATTTATGTTCTTTAACATTTGTTAAATTTAAAATAATGTGCATTATAAGTGCTATATTTTCTCCTCTCCATTTCTAACTGGCTACTGCTAGTTTTAAAAAACTTAACATTCTATAAGTGTTTTATATATAATCACTTTATAAATTCTCTTTTTCTTTTAATAACTTTTGACTAGATTCTCATGAAATTCTCTTTTTACTTCTAGTAACTTTTTACTAGATTCTCATGGGTTTTTGAGACGTCTCCAACTACAAATAAATTGTACTCTTCTATTATAAAATTAATTTCATATTCTTATCTATTGCATGAGACAGAATCTCTACAAATAATATATCACACTATTATGAGTCAGTATTTCTTGTGTCTAATTTTTTTAAAAATGGCTTCAGAAATTTGCCATTATCCCACCATAACTGGATAAGGACACATATGTAATACCTTAATCAATAAAGAAATTGAAAAAAAAAGAAATTTGCCGTTTAGTAATATAATTGTTGTAAAACTTTGGTAAATGTCTTTATCATTACATTAATTCCCCCTTACCTGTGGTTTTGCTTTCTGTGGTTTTAGTTATTGTAGTCCAAAAATATTAAATTTCCCCAACCATAGACATCATGTACTTTGGGCGTCCAACCATTGACACTGTCTTGGCTCAATGCTCCAGGATCACCCCAAGCAGATGATCCTATTCTGATTTATCATCAGAAGGTCAATAGTAACCTCATGCTACATCTCAGTGCCAATGTCATTTACCTCACTTCATCTCATCATGTAGGCATTGTATCAACTCACATTATCACAAGAAGGGTGAGTACAGTACAATTAGATATTTTGAGAAAGAGAGAGAACACATTTTCATAACTTTCATTATAGTATATTATAATTTTTCCATTTTATAATTAGATATTGTTGTTAATCTCTTACTATGCCTAACCTTATCATACGTATGTATAGGAAAAAAACATAGCATATATAGGGTTCAGTAGTTTCAGGCATCCACTAGGGATCTTGAAATACTTTCCCCACAAATAAGGAGTGACTACTGTATTCAATAGCTTCCTTTCATTCCTAAGTTATTTTGAAATTTTATTAGGAAAAGTTGTTAAATATTATCAAATGGCTTTGTAGCATTTTTATATAACCTTATTTTTTATCCTTTAATTTGCTGTTATAAAACATTCAAATTTTGTTTAATTCAGAGTTGATCTTTAGTATTTGACAATAAGACTGTCCTAAGGCCAGAAAAACCCCAAATGCCATCAAGAATAAGAGAAGGGTGGTCAGACAGAGCAGAATTGAAGAACACCATAGAATGTCTCTCTTTGTTCTGATTCATGTTGTGGGCCCTGAATTCTTCTTCTTTTTGAAAAAAATATGTTTTTATTCATTTTTTAGAGAGAAAGGAAGAGAGAGGGATAGAGAGACAGAAACACCTATGAGAGGAAAATATCATCGATCAGCTGCATCCTGCACGCCCCCACAGGGGATCAGCCCGAAACCTAGGCATGCGCCCATGGCCCCCGCCCCAATTCCAGGTGGACGCTCAATCAACCACCGAGCCACACCGGCGAGACTGAATTCTTCTTTTTCAGATATGAAAATTGCTACTCCTCCTTTATTTTCGTTTGCATCTTCCCAGTACTTTTGTCTAACCATTTATTTTTCAACCAGTGTTTGCCACACTGTTTTATGAGTGTTTCTTGACATGAAATACATTTAAATCTGACTTTTTAACCCATCTGCCAAACTCTGTCTTCTAAGTCCATTCACACTTAGTGAAATAATTAATATACTGTATTTTATTCCTTCCATCTTATATACCCTTTTTCCTTCTTCTAACTTTTGCTGAATTAAGCATTCTTCTTCCCTGTCATTCCTCTGTTCATTTTCCTTCCTATAAATTTAGAAGTCCTACTGTGCTGTAAAGTTCTGTTCATGGCTACATATTCCTCTGGGCCATCTTTGAATATATTTATTCTATCAAAAGAAAATAATTTTATACTATATGTATTTTATACTAGATATAGATATAGATATAGATATAGATGTATATTTAAAAAAAAATATACATCTCTAACTGCTCACCCTTCCCTTAGCCCCAAAGAGGATTTAAGTTTTAATTCTAGGTTACTAATAAGTTTTCCTTTCAAGGATGATTCTTCTATTTCAAGAATCCCTACTTAGCATTTATATTAGAAAGTCCTAGTCACATCATTATTATCTATTTAATTTTAATAATATGTATATTGTCAGATTCATTGCTCCCATTATTCCTCTCCTTTTTGTATTTCCCTATCTTGGGATTTCTGTTCTGAGCCAACTGTCATTTGATAGAGTAGTTCCTTAAGTGTTTTCCTCAGATAAGTACACAGGCAGAATACTTTTTAAATGCCTGCACTTCTGAAAATATTTATTTTGCCCTGAGAAATGAATGATATCTTTCCTGGTTATTAATTTTTAGACCCTCAGGATTCTACAAATGTTGCTCCATCTTAACTTCTAGTGTTGCTGATTAAAAAAAAAAGTTGTAAGCTAATTAATTATTTTCCATTGCAAATAGCCTATTCTTCAAGTCTCAAAACTTCAAGATTTGTCCTTATCCTTGGACTTCCGGCATTTCACCAGTATATGACTACACATATGTTCTTACATTTATCCTGCCTCGGACTGAGGGGCCTATTACTTCTCCATTTGTTCCTTTTTTACCACCAAAACTCCTTTCATTTCACATTACGACTTTGGAATTTATCTCTAAACAATTCAGTACTACATTTTCAGGTATTTGGTGAGCTTGCAGATTTGACTCAAGAAATACCATAACCATAATCTGTTTAATTTTTATTAAAAACTCAAATTTGTTCATTGCAAGAGATTTTTGTTTTGTGTTTTGATCATCTAATGGCACCACCTTGAAAGTTTTCTTTCTTTCTTTGTTTTGTTGTTGTTTTTAAATCACCTCTGGTCTTTTCCAACATGGTGTGAGTAGATAACACAATTATTTTAGTACCTGGTCTGCTCTTTCCCCTTGGGGTTCTAAGTTTCCTTTAGTGAGTTATTACTTTTCTCATCCTGCTTATGGCTTATGTTCCCTCAGCATCTACCCAACCAGGTCATAGAGGTCTCTCCAACAGTGTAAAGCAGTGAGTGATGGAAAGAATATGATTTTCTGCTCCTGAGGTCAGGCCATGAACAGCTGCAAATCATGACTTCTTTGCTAAGGTAGAGGTTAGAGGTGTCTCTGTTGCTTCAGTTCTATAGAAGCAAACTTTAGTCCCAACCAAAGTGATGGGCCAAATTAGTCCCCCCATGCAGTATTCTTCCAGATCCCTGACCAAATCAGAAAGGCCCTGTGAGGACCACATAAAACAGGCAGGTAGAAACAGCCTTTCTTTGAGGAGATTCACTGGATTCAGTCAACCAAACCTTTGAAGAAGCACACAATGCTTGTTTTTGAGCCAAGCAATGAGTAAAAGGAAGCCTACCTCTCTGCCTCTTGTCTCTTGGTTCTTTCTGGTTTCCAAAATGCATGAGGTCCCATATAATGCCTTCTTTTCATCCCCCTCCTCCCCAAGATACACCCTCCATGCTTTACCAACTGGCATGCCTAGGCTACCTTTGATCTAAAATGCTTTCTGGGTATTATTTTTTAAAGTAATTCCTATAAAAGTAGCTTCACTTTCTAAATCATTACTGCTCCTAAATTTTATGACACAAGACAAAGAATAAGATAAATACCTTTGTTGTGTAGTAGAGACAACAAGCTATCATGTGCTGTATGCTTTCATAACTTGCCATATGTTTCTTTGAGTGGATGACATTTGGTAGTCCTTGCAAAACCACCAAACACTTTATCAAGATCTAAAAAATAGAAATGCAATGGTTTGTTGAAAAATATTATCCTTACACATTATAAAATGTTCTATTCAAATCATGCAAATTTTAAGGCATTAAATTTTATTGTTATTAATAATGATTGATAAATTGTTTATCATGTATAGAGGAATGTACTTCGAAAGAAAATTGGTACGTTCAATTTTCAGATCAGTCCCTCATCTAAAGTAACTTAAAAACCTGTGGGGAGAATAAAATAAGTACATGAATAACTATAAAACAAAGCATATTTTATCAAGTGCCATAAAAGATATAGACAGAATGTTACATGGGCATAAGAAACACTAAGCTCATATCCAGGCATAGGAGGTCCTTGAAAAACCATATGGAGAAAGATATACCATATTAAACATATACTGATACCAGGTACTTGGAATACTAGTTTCCTTCAAAATTAAAACCAAACATTCATATCCCAGGAAAACAATTAATTCTGATGTTTACTTCTATTCTCCTTGCTTCATACTATAAGTAATACTACCATCAGAAAAGTTGAATTGAGATTGCATCAATCTATTCTTTATTCAGATGATCTCAAAGGAAAAATTAATATGTTAATTTCTTCAAACTACCATTCCAACAATAGTATTACTATTGTCACAGTTCACTTACACGTTTTTTAAATGCTTCTTTAATTACTCCCTTCCACCAACACCCTCTCCTGCCCTACCAGATCATATCCCCAAATCATGTTAACATTAAGTTGTGTCATTTTCTCCTGCCTCAAATAATTGTGTGTGTGTGTGTGTGTGTGTGTGTGTGTAAATACTAAATGTGCATAATAAGAGGGTTGATGTTAGGTTACAAAATAGGATTTATACACGCTTTTGTGAACTGTGCATTTCTCCTTCAACCATGTCTTGTGAAAAAAAATCCCTCCAAGTCTACAGGTTTAGCTGCAATTCATTATAGTATTTCTAATGCTGCATAATTATTTACTGTGGATCAATCATAATTTAGTCAGCCACTTCCAGAATCTCCATGTTGCAGTTTTAGAATTGAGATTTTGCAGTGTGGCCATCCTCCTTGCTACTTCACTTTCTCTTTGTCTCCAGTTTTATGGCCACCACCAAGAGTGCCACAATAAATACCCTCATACAGGCTCAGTTTCCAGTATGAGAGGCAATTGAGGCGCCAGCTTTGCGATGATAACCAGTGAGGATGAGGTACCGTCCTCCAGGGCGCAGTAAACATTCTAAGTCAGTGACAATTATGTGGTACTGGGTCCCCAGCAGGTAGAACACATGGATCCAGGAATGAAGGGGTAAAACTTTGAGAAGCATCTCACCAACTGGTGATTTTATCCTATGGGATAAATTACTAGTAGATGGATTGCTGTCAGGTATACTTGTTTTTAATTTTAATTAAAATTAGATTGCTTTACCAAATCCAATGCCTATAACAATTCACATTTCCCCCATTAATGAATGAGAATGCCTTTGCCCCACATCCTCACTAGCAATAGGAATTACAGATCTTTTCCATCCTGCCACTGATATGAGATTGTTCATTTAATGCGCACATATATGAATAATCAGAGTTTGGGCAGCTTTCATATGTCTCTCAGCCACGTGGATTTGCTTTTCTGATAAACTACCTATTTGTATCCTGTGCCCAGTTTTCTGTTATAATAGTGTCCATTTGTAAGACTTTTTGTTATGTATGCTTATCCTTCATCAGTGTTAGATATATTTTTTCCAAATCCATAAACTTTGTACTACCTTTATTATGGTCCCTTTTTCACACATAGATTGCTGTACATACAATCAAATATGTCTTTTTTTTTCTTGTTGTTTCTAAGAGTTCTGTCTTGCCTAGAAAGGGTTCCCCAACCCTGGATTGCACAGGTAATCTCTTGGGATTTTTTGTCACATTTTTTGCTTTGGTCTGTATTTACAATCTCGATATTATTGATATGGCACAAACAGAATCAAATTCAACTTTCTTTCAAATGAATATCTAGGTGTTTCACTACAACTTACTAAAAATATCCACTCTCTTTCCACTAAATGGGGCTGCCAATTCTGCCATACATTACATTCTCATACATACTGAGGCCTACTGCTAGAATCTTCTTTCTGTTCCACTCATCTTTTCCTATTCTAAAGCAATGCACTCCATTCCTCGGTTTTTTCTCACAGCCATAAGCATTCTGAGCTGTAGCTAAAGGAATCGTGAGTCAGTAGGATCCTAAAGGATGACAGTGGACTATCCTGAACTCAACCAGCCTGAGCCCCAATCGCAGCTGCTGCTCCTAATGTGGATTCTTTGCTAGAGCACATCACAAGGCATGCATTGATATGGTTAATGTTTTCTTTTCCACTCTCTAGGAAAGAAGTACTAGACGTTCCCATTCACACTGGGCAGATAAGAATATACATTTAGAGTCTTGCCCCAGAGCAATGATAACTCTCCTACCTTCTGACATACTTTATGAAAGGATATGAACTTTCTGGGTGATTCTCAAAACAATACATTAGACCACTCTATTAGTAACATGATGTCAATCAGACCTAATGAGCAAGAAATGGCAAGTGCACTAAAGACCTGAATACGATGAATGCCCTCCCGAGGGTAGAAATAAACCCTATGAAGATTCAGGGCCTGACACATTAAGTAACTATCTGGGAGATGCTGAGACACCCCCTCCAGAGTAAGTCTGACATCTGGCATCTCTCATCTCTTAAACGGAGAAGACCATGACAGGTAGACACCTTTGGATTCAGGAGGAAAAATATTCTACACTTGAAAATACTGCTTCAATCCATTTACAAGTGACATGGAAGGCTGCCAACTATTAGTCTAGATGTTGGATTTTGGAGGCATATCTCTTGAGCAGCTGAACTACTAAATATGGGGAATTCAGGAGGAGGAGGCATGTCTATACTAACGGTAGAGGCACTCCGAGGTGAATATTTGTTAACTTCTTTAAGCTCTCTGATTAATTTCCTCAATAGTGAATGTAAAATTTTTACACTTTGTGTAAGTTCACTGACATCATTTTGGCTCTCAAAATCTGAGCCAATGATGATGATGACAATGATGGTGATGATGAGTAACTTTATGCACCATCAGCAGTAAAATCTTCCTTCTCTCCTTATATCCTTGTCCTAGGCAGAATTCTAAAATAGTCCGCAAGTCCCTGCCCCTGATGTGTAAGCTTTGTCTAATTCCTCCCCCTGAGTGGAGGTAAGACCTGTGAAGGTGATGGTGCAGTCACTGTCATGACTGCATTTCATTATATAAGACTCCTCGGGCATAGCAGAGGAGACTCCCCTGCTGGCTTTGAAGGAGCAAAGTGCCATGTTGGGGCAGGAAACTGGTAGTCAGCCTTCAGGAGCCAAGGACCTCCTATCACATAATCGCAAGAAAATGAATTTTCTCAACAACTAGTGAGCTTGGGAGAGGACCCTAAGGCTCAAAAGAGATTGCAGCCCTAATTTCAGCCTGATAAGACCTTGAGCAGCCCAACTAAACTACATTCAGCTTCCTGGACCATAGAAACTGTGATAGTAAATGGGTGTTGTTTTAAGTCACTAAGTTACGTTGATTTGTTAGGTAGCATGAACAACTAATATAATCCCTTCAGCCAGGGTATCTTCTAACTTCTCCATCACTGAGACATCAAGCATGTTTTCTTGGATCATTCACCAATTTTTCTCCCAGATGATAGCTTTAACCATTGCTTTGAATAAATACTATTGCTTCTAACATTACAAGAACACAAAAATTGAAATGAAATTTAAAAACCTGGAAAAGTATTTAAATATAGACAGCACTGGGGCTGAATATTTTCAAAGAAACACATTTTAAGTCCTTATTTATGTCTGCCCAGACATATCATTTAAATTATTTAAATGTTTTTCAGTTAACTCATGACAATTCATAAAATACTTGTTATTTGTACTTTATAAGAGATACATTGTTTTTTCTTTTCCAAAATGAACTGTTGAGTTGCCTTTGTAAAAATACCCTTATCTGGGGGGAGAAGAGGAAGAAATACCCTTACCTGTATGACCGGTACCAAAGCAATATTGTGATAGATTATAGGAGCAAGGAGGCCATAACATTGAGTCACAGATTGAAGAGCATAACTGGAATCATTTAGGTAGTTGCTAAGTTCCAATGCCACTAACACTCTCTCACATTCAATTAGTCTAGCAATCTGTAAAGAAACAGGTATTGTTACACAAATTAATTATCAGGTACTTCACTAATGTGTCTAAGGAAAATAAAGGTAGGAAATACGATCCCTATGGCTTAACAGGATGAACATTGGCATAAAGAAAAATCTAAATTCAGGAACAACACTAACTCCCAAATAATGCTATACAAGGATAACACAATTTTAGAATTAAACTTCAGAATTTTTTGTAAAACAATACAAATACCACTAGTAACAGAAAAAGAACCAATCTTTGTAAAAAAAAAAAAAAACAGTTGTTGCAAAAGCAAAAATTATAATAAATAATAATTAAAATATAATCTCTCTGTAATATTGCCCCCACTTGATTAACAGAGTCCCATTTCCCTTCTGAATTTGTGAGAAAATAGCAAATTTTCAGTAGAGCACACTAATCTCCTGTTATAATGCTCCTACATAAGTAAAAATGATAGTAAAATGTGAAGATAGGCTTTTGTGATTAAACGACACTTAAAAATAATAAGAATCTTATCTTACTCCTCCTTTCCCTTTCCTGAGGAAGATTTCATTATTTTGCTATGTATATACATACAAGATTATGTACAAATAAAACTGTATGAGTGGCAACCAGAAATTTCCATACAACAAATTATTACTCAAATACTAGCCTAGCATTCTGAAAATCATTGAAGTACTTCAAAATTGTCTTTCTTTTCAGACTGGATGCTGAAAGAAGAAACTGAATACGATGTATAGTAGGAACAGACTGATGGTTATAAGTACTTGGGCTCTGCAAGACTGTGCACTTGCCTTGGACAAAGAATCATGTTTTTTTCACTTTCATATTCATAAAAACTAGTACAAATTCACATAACAAATTATTGATTAACTAATGAATAAGTGCATGGGTAGAAAAGAGCAACTGCATAAGAACCTAACAGCCAGGCCGGCATGACTCAATGGTTGAGCGTTGGATTATGAACCAGGAGGTCACGGTTTGATTCCCGGTCAGGGCACATGCCCAGGTTGCGGGATCGATCCCTGATAGGAGGCATGTAGGAGGCAGCCAAGCAATGATTCTCTCTCATCACTGATGTTTTTATCTATCCCTCCAACTCTCTTCCTCTCTGAAATCAATAAAAATACATTTTTAAAAAACAACCTAACCAAAAAAAAAAAAATGTCAAAAGCCTCCATATATCTAAGGTGAAAAAAGTAACTTCAATCTAAAAAGAAAAAAAAATGTAGGATTGTTATTAAAAGCAAGAGTGTAAGAAGGTTGTAGGTGTACATAGGACAATGTTTATAAGCTCCCTGAGACTCTACCAATAGGACATAGGTTAAATTCCTGCCTCTGTACAGGAATGCAATGTTATAACTTAAAAAGAATTTGGTAATTGATATGTACCATCATGAAAATATGTCGAAGATATATTATAAAAATGTTGAAAAGTCAAGGTGCAGAATAACAAATGTATCATGATCCCATATAAATTGAAAAAAAGAAAAGAAAAGATAAACCTGTGAATCCTACATGGACTATCAAACAAATCAGCACAAATACACAAGGGCTCCTCAGTCCATTCGCAAACCAGGACTTACATTCCCCAAAAACATGAAGTTGAGACATCAAGAAACAAATAAAGGAAAACTGGCACATTTTTAATCATTTTTAATTCACTTACTTGTTGAGCAGGAAAAATCTCATTGCCTTTGATATTATCACAGAAAAGATTTTCTTCTTTAATTTTAATGTCACTTGTTACAAAAATATTCCTGAGAAAAAGGCTTAAGAGGATTGAAGAAGTCTCTGCCAAAATCTCTAAATGTAATCTGTAAAAAGGATTAAATGACAGTACAGGTTTAAATATAAAAATGATTTACCATGTGAACTTGCCTTTTTAGATTGATTTGTTCTTAGTATCTAAACAATGATCCCAAGTCGTGGAATAGCTACTCTGGTACAGTGTTAAGTTACAAACAAAGACTATCCTTAACAAGTTCACAACTAAAAGAATTAAGCTGTCATAGATACATAAAAATAACTATTGTCAAAGCTTTCTGGTTCTGATATATAAAGTTCTATTTTATCAATATAATGAAAACACTATAGATATTCAAGTTTGGAAAATAGACCCATTAATTAATGAACTTTATGAAAATGAGGGCCATTTATAGTAGAATTGGCTGGGGGTGGGGTGGGGTCGAGAGAGAGAAACTTTTGCATTATTCCTAATTATCTTTTCTAAGTTGCAGTCAACAGTGCCAACCATTGGCAAAACTGGGAACTCTACAATCATCCTTTGCAATATTCCCTCCCTTACCCCTTAGTCTTATTTGGTAGCAAACCCTCCCTTCTAAGATTCTAAGTTTCAGGTTCATCTACTCTCTATACACCCTATTCTTATAAAACAAGAAAGAGTCTAGCATCAGTAATTCACACCTGATGAATGTCTGTTTTATCACTAGGTTAAACTCTAAAATTATCTTTGCTAGGAGAATTTTAGTTCTCCTACTCTCTTTGTCCTCATGCTAACCATCAGAACCTTGACATATGCAGTAAGTCCAGGCTATCACCTCCTCCTGGCTCCATCTCATTCTCTGCCCAGCTCAGACTCTGATAGTCATGTCAATAGTGGCTTCTGTAGCACTTTAGATTCTGCACCTCTTATTTTATGCAATAATCAATTTGCCTGCCCTTGTATAGATGTCACTGTCCAATTTTTCTATTGTTTATTCTCATTCATTCTTTTTTTTTCATTCAAACTATCATTTTCTGAACACTTACTATGTATAAGACACTATTCTAGGATCTGGGATATAAGGATGAATCAAAAGTGGCCCTTCAACACAAGGAACTGGGCTCTACTACAATTCATGTTATGTGACAGCAACTGAGTCATTAGTGCCTCTCATCAACACTTTTCCTGATGTCACCTTATTCATGTTCCCCACAACAAATGTTCTAAACCCCCTGTTGTCCATTCCATGTGCTCCTATGTCCTTCTGGCTCTAGCATAGTATCATCGTCATCTGCATCTTCTTGTATCTTCAGTCTCTCCCTCTCTACTGACTCCCTTCTTTCTACCCTCCAAAATCCTTTCCTTAAGCTTTCCCTCCCCCTCAAGCTTCTTCCCACTTTCCTGTTCTCTTTACCACCAAACTTCACATGAGTAGTCTGCCTGCTACAATTCCCCATTTTCATTTATTCCTCAGTCAATTGCAAAAGTTTTCTGTCCCATCATAGCACAAAAATCACTATCTTAAACTCCACAATGGCCTCCTAATTGCCAACTCTAAAAGCCTCTTCTTAGCCCTAACTGGTTTGGCTCAGTGAACAGAGCATCAGCCTGCAGACTGAAGGGTCCCAGTTCAATTTCAGTCAAGGGCACTTGCCCAGGTTGCTGGCTTGATCCCCAGTAGGGGGCTGCTGGCTTGATCCCCAGTAGGGGGCATGCAGAAAGCAGCCAATCAATGATTCTCTCTCATCATTGATGTCTCTATTTCTCTCTCCTTCTTCCTTCCTCTCTGAAATCAATAAAAATATCTTTAAAAAAATAAGTAAATAAAAGTTTTTTCTTAGTTTACGTCCTACCCTGTCTCTCTGTAGTGTTCTATTATGCAGCTGCTCTACTTGACCTTGCACTTAGCATCCAGTACTGCTGGCGTGTTCCTCCATGGTGATGCTCTCACTGCCCTTGGCAGTGTACTTTACCAAACTTTCACCTCCTGGTCTGCTTCTTTCCAATAGCCTCCCTTGGTGCCATTTCTGCTTCTGTCTCTTAAATGTGTGCACACCCAAGGTGCAAATTCCAGCCCTCTATTTTTCAGCTAAATAGTCATCCCCTGTCAAAATTTCAATGATGACCTCAATGAAAATTTCTAAATCTGCAGCTCTAGCCCTGACCTCTCTCCTTAGATGTCAGCACTAAATATCCAACTACCTACCTGATATCTCATATCTACAAAGATGTCCTGCTGGAAAACTAAACTCAAAATATTTTAAATCATATTCATTATCTTCGTCCAAAAACTTGTTCTACCTGTCCTATCATGCTCCCTTAGTAAATGCAATAGGCCTCCCAGTCAGGTAACCTTGGAAATCCCAGTCAACTTTCACTCCTTTCTCTCTCTTATCCTTACAAGTGACATAAGATATTCTCTTCCTCCTCTAAAAATAATTCTCAAATCCATCCTGCATAGCACCTAGGACATAGTAAATGCTAAGTCTACATTTTTTAATTAAATGTAATTATATCTAAATCTGAATAAGGATCATCAATGTCTTTACTCAACCAGAATTTGCATTTTAAGCTCGTTATCTTTGATTCAGAAGCGAAGGGTTTTGTCTTCTTACTAAAGAAATTTCAGGCATTAACAAGCAGGTGAAGGGGAATGTTGTTTTTCAAACTTGTTGAGACTGCCTGAAATCATACCAATCCTCATTTGTTAAGCTTCTCTTAAGTTTATTTTCTTTTTAAAAAAATATATTTTATCTATTTCAGAGAGGAAGGAAGAGGGAGAGAGAGACAGAAACATCAATGATGAGAGAGAATCATTGGTCAGGTGTCTCCTGCAGACCCGTACTGGGGATTGAGCCCACAACCCGGTCATGTGCCCTGACTAGGTATTGAACCGAGACCTCCTGGTTCATAGGTCAATGATGCTCAACCACTGAGCCATGCTGGCCAGGCAAACTTTGTTCTTTTAAGAAAAAAAAGGCTGTAAAGCAAAGTATGGCCTGTGGTTTTATATGTGGCTTCTACTGGCCTATTTGCAGTTGCTGGTGGTCTAATTCTGGGAGCTCTTCAAGCAAAGAAAAGCATTTATACCCTAACAGTCTACCCACCCATCAGACTCAAACCTTAACCTGAATTTGACCTTTCTCTGTTATAAAAATTCCTGCCCTAGCTGGTTTGGCTCAGTGGATAGAGCGTAGGTCTGCAGACTGAAGGGTCCCAGGTTTGATTCCCGTCAAGGGAACATGCCTGGGCTTCAGGCTCAATCCCCAGTAGGGGGCATGCAGGAGGCAGCCAATCAATAATTCTCTCTCATCATTGATGTTTCTATCTCTCTCTCCCTTCATCTCTGAAATCAATAAAAATATATTTTTTAAAAATTCTCAATGCTATTTATGCTTTATAGTATAATTGACATTACCTTGGTTAGTGTTTGGTATTTTTTTACATAACTTTCATTAACTTATATTCAGAATGCATCCATATGCCTGCAGTGTTTTTTTCTGATTCTAACAAAGAAGTTTCTAACAAGGACTCAAGACCTTGAAATGTATATACTCATTAAAAACTGATCAGAAAGTTTTATATGGGCTATCTTAACATGAAATTAAAAATAAATTAATTCTAGGCTTCACACCCAACATTTAATTTCAAAAGGCAAATTAATATTTCGAAGGAGTATTTCTAATTACCTTCTCTGTGTAATAGTCATCATACTGCTTAAACAAACCACAGATTGTTCATTGTGAGGTGGTGAAGTGACAAAATAATCCCAGACTGGTGAGAAAACTTTCTTAGCCAATTCATAGTTACCAATCTGATAGGCAACCTACAACAGAAAGCACATTATCTTATGAAATATTTTTATTTTTGAAAAGTACATTTTAAACAAGAGTTCTGCTAGGGTCCTATAACGTACTCATTTCATATACAGTCATTCACATTTGCGGCTCTGGTCTGCAGTGCCACAGTAAGGTAATGATGGCCATCGGCAAGGGAGACAGACACATTTTGAAATCTCTTTTATTTCTGAATTGCATGGAAATTTGAAACTCTGTAAGGATGTTTCAAATTCTCATAAGCAAAACAAAGATCAGATCTGAGCCAAATTAATTTCATTTCCATCTATCTCAGCAGCGCACTCCATTTATTATAGACACTGTTATAATGAACAATCTGTTCCAAGAGAAACAATCAGATTTCCCAAACCAAAAATATGAAATATACTTCATTCTTTTCTGCTTCTGACTGACACTTTCGGAATTTTTGTACAACAAAGGGTTCACAGCTGAAAAGAGTGAAGAATAAAACAGAGATGATTCCAAGAAGCCATGATATATTTTAAATTTAACACATTCAACTTTAGGCAAAATAACTGCTTTTACTCATATAACCGAAACATTCAGAAGAAAAAAGTCATCAACTTACCTATTTCTTTTGGTAGAATATATTTCTTTAAAGATATTTCTAAATATAATTCTATTTTTTATGTATAGCAATATGAAATCTCACCATAAGTTATATGCTGCTTCAAGTCCTTAATGGAAGCAGATAAAATATAAAGTATACTAGTAAATTCATTGAATTAAGGATGTAAATGACATGTTGCTAGGTTATATTCCACTCCAGGGAATAATTTACAGATCTAGAACTTTTTAAATCTGCCAGGTCAACATTCAAAATCAACCAACCAATAAACTTTTATGAAGTTTCTACTGTGTGCTAAGCACCATAAAAATAGATTCTTCAAAGCTGAAAATGCTCTCATATTCCATGAAACTGTAATCAAGTTATAGACATAAAACACAAGAAATCACAGAAAAATTACAAATGATAACATAATAGTTGTGGAGGCTTAGAAAAGAAGAAATAAAGACTTCAAGGAGGAGGCAGGGCTTGAGTTGACCCCTAAGAAGAGATAAGGTTTAGATGAGCATAGCTTAGGCAGAATCTGAATAAGGTCCATTAATGGAAATCACCACAGTGCAGTTAGGAGAGACTGGAAAGGCAGGACAGAATTTGGAGAAAAGTGGGCAATATGATTGGACAGGTAAAGTGGGACATGGTGTCAGAAGGTCTTGAAAATAAGGTAGAAATATTTAAAGATGTCATGCATTATTGTATTGACTCCTCACCCCAGCTCTATTAAGTAAGCTCTATTACCATCTACGTATTTCAGATGAGGACAATGGGGCATTGAATAGTTGAATAATTTGTACAGAGCCTGACACTCAGTAAAAACAGTGGAGCAGAGACTTGAAGTGGAAACTGAGTCACTTTTCTGGGCTGCATTGTTCACATTAAGGATTTGGACTAAGTGGTCACTAAAACACCATCTAATTCTAAGATTTCCATGGGAAATAGTAACAGATGATGTATAATGGGGTTGGTGAAACTGTCATTGAATGTTCTTTCCTTTTGAAAAATAATGTTACTTATTCAATTAGTGAACACTGTGAAACAAGAAAAGATACCTTGATAAAACTATGGTTTATAAAATAACCAGTCTTTGTGGGTTAACAGAGGAGTGCGATGATATGAGCATGTTCAAAGATGGTTAACTGGTAGTGATGTGCTGAACAGATGATAGAGGGGATGAGGTTAAAATGAAAAAGCAGCACTAAAGACTGATGTAATTATGAAGTACAGTATAAACTTTGATACATGACCTTCACCTGGCTTCCAGAACACCACACTCTTGATTTTCTTTTCACTACAAAGGCCACATTCCTTTTCAGTTGCCTGTACACGCTCCTCCTCTTTCCCCCAATCTCTGTATATTGGCAACTCAAGGCTTCAGTCTTTGAACCTCTTCTCTTTTCTGTCTGCACTTATTTCCTTGGTGATATCATCCAGCTCCATGGCTTGGGCACATGACTACTCTCAAATCCCTCTCCTGCCCAAACCTCTGTCTCTCCTAGACTCCAGATTCATACATCTAACTACTCAACAATATCCAACTACTCTCTGAATATCCAATAAGTCTGATAAGTAAGAAATATCTAATAATATCTAATATCTTACCTCAACATGCCCTGAGCTGAATTTCGGATCTTCCCTGCCTCTATCTACACCACCCACGGCCTTCCTCAACTCAGTTCATGTCAACTATATCCTTGCAGTTGGTCAGCTAAATATCTTAGAGTCATCTTTCAGTTTTCTCTTTATATTCGTTCCATCAGGAATTCTTGTTAGCTCCTCCCTCAAAACATATCCAGAATCTGGCCACTTCTCATCACATCATCTACTATCACTCTGGCCAAGCCACCTTCATCTCTCATTGGATTATAGGAATAGGGAGGTCTCTCTGCTTCCACCCTTACCCTCTTATGGTCTATTTCCAGTATAGCAGTCAGTGTGAGCCTTTGAAAATATAAGTCACATTATATCATGCCACTACGCAAAACCCTCCATTTCACTCAAAGTAAGAGCCAAAGTTCTTAAAATGGCCTAAAAGTCTTTTCATGATCTACTCCCCTACCCACCCACTCAGCTTTACTTCTCTGACCGATCCTTTACTCTCCGTGGGTCCCTCTACTCTAGCCATATTGGCCCCCTGGCTATTTGTAAAACATACCAGGTGCACTTCTGGATATCTTAGGGCTTTTGCTCTAGCTCCTTCTGCAGAACGCTCTTCTTCCAAGAGTCTTTCCCACACCTCTTTCAAGTCTCTGCTCAAACCTCACTTTCTAAGAGAGGTCTTCCCTGAGCACTTTATTCAACACTGTAATCAAACTTCCATTCCCCCACTTCACATTTCCATTTCCTTTTACCATACTCCACTTTATATTTCCTTAGAACTACCTATTTCCTCTGATAGAAGGACCCAGCAATCTGTTTAACTAGCATTCCTGATCACTGATTCATGCTCAAGTTTTGAATAACTAGCCTGGAGCAATGCTGGCACAGAGTAAGCACTCAGTAACAAGGTGTTAAATGAATTGAATAATGTGTTGAATGCATCCTTTTCCACAGAAGAGGATACCCAGAGGTTGCACTGTACTATAATATAGCTGACTGGCCCAGAGTGAGTGCCTGACCTAAGCTGTGTTTTATAGCCCCCACTTCAAAATAAGATGGACCCCAACCCTAATTTTGGTTCTGAGGTTAAGGCTGATGACCTGGACACACTTGGAGAATTTGAGAGAAAATTTATTACTCACACAAGACTCCCAAGGAGAGTTTGGCAGGCACACACAGGTCTGGGCTGGCTTGGACAAAGCAGAAGAAATGGGCTGGCCCTTGATTAGTGGCTGGGCAGCAGGAATAAGGAAAGTTCCTGCCTCCTGGAAGGTTTAAATTTCCTGCTGGCACCAAAGATAAGGTAAGCCCACAGACCTCTCTATCAGCCTGCCTTACTGTGTGGCCAAAGGAAAAAAGAGGGGTGAGGTTTAAGACCAAGTCGGTGGTCAAACATCAAAAAAGAGGTCAGATTCTTTATTATATTAGGCAAGTCAAAGTCTCTCTCCCAGGAATTTGGAATTAAGATTAGGAGGCAGCTCTGTTCACAGCTAAATTTGAGGGATATATAAAAATTAATGAGGTGCTATTTTTCCTCCAAAGATAGAGAGGTAAAGAAATTAAACCTTTAGAGAAAGAAAAATAAAGCCTATTTAGAGGGAACCAAAGGTATGAAACTTAGAGCTCTGCAGCCTTCCCATGGTGTATTCCCCACGCCAAGCTGGCTCCCCTACTTACAAAGTCTTAACTGAAACCATAGTCAAAATTATCTAAACAAGGGTTGTTATATATGTTTCAAAGGAAGAAGAAATGACATCTAGCATAGAACCTGACACAAAACAGACAGTGAATAAATAATTCATCAATAAGCAAATGGGTATAAAACGAGTAGTCATATTTAGAGGATAAGAGGGAAAAGTTGAAATTTCTTAAAGAGCTTAAAAGTGGTGTTAACTATCTTTTTTACCTGATAGCTTTTTCTTTTATTATTTGAATAGTCATAGGCAAAACTCTATTAATCAAATAATATCAATGACTTCATATATGAAGTGAAAATAAATGTATGAACTTTATTTCCCCTTCGCCTGACACCATTGTGTTTACTGACAAAGCATTCATGTCCCAGCATCAAATTCTCCTGCCAACACTGATCATCAAGACCCGCTGAACACCACCAAACCCAGGCAGAGAAAAGATGGGAGAGATGCAGGCTCTAGAATAACTGGGCACATGTTAGACATCGAACACATGACTTCCTTGGAACCTGACAGAGCAATAAAAATGCATGAGCTGGTTCAAGTGTCAGGCTTACCATCTGCTACCCAAGTAACCTTGGGTAAATTAACCTCCCTGAGACACCTTTTCTGGAATTAACTGGGACTGGCAGAGGAAGAATAAAATTAATCTCAGGCTCCTCAACTATAAAATGAAAGTGATAATACCCCCTCATAGAGTAATTATAATAAAGGGACTAATGCATTTTTAAATGCTTGTCACACAATAGTTTTTGATATTCCACGTTTCCTTTGTTCAACTAGCCATTGTACCCACTCACTATTGGATTTAATAGTTCAATAATCCTGCAGTATATGGCATTTTGTAGATGTCCATTTTACAGATAGAGAAATAGAGACCAAGAAATTTGTCTAAAATTTTGCTCACAGATTTCTAATTTTCTATATTTTATATCACATTATCTAGCCATTCCCAACTTAAAGGGGAAGAATAAAAAGAAATGAGGCTTTAAAAAGAGGGAAATCAGAAAATATCCACAGAAAATATATCATTCATATAGGTTCCTCAAAGCAATTTTTCAAATAGCCTGAATTAAGGGAATACCTACTAAAGATTCACCTGAATTTATTAATGTCTAAAGAATAATGTTGAGCAAAAGTGCAACCTAAAATCGCAAGCCCAAGTTAATAATAGGCAGTAAGTGAAATATCTCCATAACTTACTATAAGAATATTTATAATATTTTTTAAAGAACAGAACTATCCTGAAATTAAAAACCACTCTCATAAAAATAAATCACAATTCCAAGAGAAAGGTCTATTTTCTTGCTAGAACCTTTAAACTTTTGTAAATAAGGAGATTTACTAAATGAGAAAATTTTGCTTTAGCCACTTAACGTTATGAGGCAGAATGCTCATAAACTGTCATAAACTAACTGAAGTACTGCAAATATGGTATCAATAAAGACACACAGGTCACTGCTTTATGACATTTCTCATTATCCCGGCAGTATAGCTGAGACTTCGTTTTATTAATTTTCAATGAAAGTTCTGCCAAGTGAATCCCAAGATTCAAACCACTCCCTGGAGAAAAACTAGGCCTTGATAAAATATTCTATTCCTCTTTTTGAAATAACTCCATCACTGCAAATTAGGGAATATATCAGATCCCAAAGAAATCAAAACATCAGAAAACTATGAGCCAATATGATGTGCTAAACCAATGCTAGACAAATCCTAGCAATTCTCTCAATTTAATTTTCTTTGAAAAATATGATCATATAAAAAGCCACTAAAATCTTCGCTTATAATACTAATCAACTGTTAAGAGAAAAAATAGCACAATAGAAATGTAATAAAATTTAGAATAGCCATCATCTCTATAGTCAATAATAGGTTTAAAATTAGATGCTTGAGACTTAGGTCAATGAGTCATACTCTTCTTAGCATCCTTTTCACTGGTGACATGCTTTAAGTCAGGTAACCATTTCAGCAAAAATGTTAATTCATGAATATATCCACAACTAAATACAACAATAATATTTATTAAGTGCCTACTGTGTGACAAATGCTCTGGTTAAACATCTGACATGAATAGCTCCACTTAATACTCATATTAGCTTTAGGAGGTAGCTACTATTATCATTCCAACTTCACAGATGAAGGTTATTTGCCCACTATCACGTGGCTAGTGCGAGAAGCTTGAATTTAAACTCAGGTCTGCCTGTCCCTATTAACTCAGAAATTTCACTTCTATAAATCTATCCTAAGAAAGTAATCATGAATACAGCAAAGGTGTATATAAAAAGATGTGCATCACAGCTTTGCTTATAACAGCAAAGGACTGGAAGGTCTTTAAATTTGTCCAACAATGAAAAATTATTAAACAAGCCACAATCTAGCAATAAGATAGATATTACCATGCAGTTGTTAAAAATTATGTTTTAAAAGAATAATTTAATGGAATGGGAAAATGTCAGTTATATATTAAAATGAAAATATCAGAATATACAATAATATTATTAAAATTACATAGACATAATTCATATGTATGTATGTGCATGTATAACACCCATATATACACACACAGATGAAAGTATATCTCCTGTTCTCTCCACATTGGCACTACTGACATCTTGGACTGGATAATTCTTTTTTTATATATATTTTATTGATTTTTTACAGAGAGGAAGGGAGAGGGACAGAGAGTTAGAAACATCAACATCGTGTGCCCGCAAAAAAGTTGCATGCCCTTGACAGGAATCGAACCTGGGAACCTTCAGTCCGCAGGCCAACGCTCTATCCACTGAGCCAAACCAGTCAGGGCTTAGACTGGATAATTCTTTGTTATTGGGGCCGAGCGCTGTCCTTTACATTGTAGAATGCTTACCAGTATCCCTGGCCTCTAACCACTAGATACCAGTAGCACCCCTCTAGATTGTAACAACCCAAAATGTTTCCAGATAACTGCAAATGTCCCCTGGGGGCCAAAATTGCCCCAGGTTAAGAACTGCTTCTCTGGATGATAGAATAACAGATAACAATCTCTTTTTTTTCTTTTTTCATTTCAGTATTTTCCAAAATTTCTAAAATTAATGTCATATATAAATATATTCATTCATTCCAGGAAAAACTGTTATTATAAAAAGCAAACTCGAAAGAGAAGGAATTATTCCTGCTTTATGAGATTAAATTGCAATAATGGAAAACATGTATTACAGGAGCTTTAGAACATCTGCTGTGATTTTTTTCCCCCATCAGAAATTACTTAATAACTGCTCAATGGAAAAACACGTAAAGAACAAAAATATGAGCAGAAATCTCTTGTACCTGCGTCAGGAACATCCGAGCAGTAACGGTAGAAAGAGGTGAATAAATCAGAATCGGTTTAGTTGTCTCCCCAACAGCATTACCGACAAGCTGCCCGTTAGAAGAATAAGCAGCAATTGCAAAGACATATTTTTCATTGGTTTCCAAACCTTTCACTTCAAAAATGCTTTTACCATCCGCTGGTATCTATTAACAAAAACATTCCAAGTTATGTATGAAAATTAAAGTAATGTAAATTTAAGTATATAGTTAAGTAAACCTTATATATAAAAAAAACCTTTTCATTTACTGTTAGATTTTAGTCAGACTCAAGTTGAAATTAGAGAAATTCACTGAAATGATAATGACTTCATAAAGGAAAAATCTGTCATTAAATGAGATGTTTGGTGAGATTTCTTGACAATTAGAGGTTTGTTTTGTTTTTATTTTTCATTTGACATACCGCCTCTCCTGAGTTTGGGAGACGATTATTATTTAGTCTCACTTTTCCATGGCTCCCTTCTGCTTTGCAGCCCAAAATGCGGTACCACGACACCTGCAGAGGAGAGAGACAAGCCCAGCATCTGTAGTCTGTTTAACAAGGCATTCAATTTCCTTTATCAGAATGTGGCAAAGAAATGAAAATGTAACTATGCAAGTTTTAAAACATGACATCTAGGTTTACAAAAGTACTTAGGTTTAATCTTTTTTAAAAAAGGCAAATATAGGCTAGTTTACCTGGGACTAACAGGATAAAATATTATTCATTATTAATTATTTTAGCTACCACTAACTGAGCAGTTCCTACATGCTGAGTATTGCTAGGAAATTTACATATGCTTTCTAATATTCACAACATCACTATAAGTTGGGATTACTGTTGTCATTTTGCTTTACAGAAAATGAAGACACAGAGATGTTTAATAACTGGCCCAAGGTCAGACAGTGTCAGGGAGTGGCTCCAAAGATGACTTAATCTTGATGGGAAAAAAGACTAACACTGGAATGATTTTCATATTTTATTTAATAATATATGACAAAAAAAGTAAGTGGAAAAAGAAGCAAGATACTAAACTATAGTATTTAATATAAAATATAAAAATACATGTTAAAAAAAGCCTGGAAGAAAATGTTCCTAAATAAGAATAGTGGTAGATTTGGGGTAATAAAGTGGTAAGATTATGGGTAATTTTTTTTCTCCAGTGCATTCATTTTCTGATATCCTTTTTTAAAAAAATATATTTCTTTATTGATTTCAGAGAGAAAGGGAGAAGGAGAGAGAGATAGAAACATCAATGATGAGAGAGAATCATTGATCGGCTGCCTCCTGCACACCCCCCACTGGGGATCGAGCCCGCAACCCAGGCATGTGCCCTTGGCCGGAATTGAACCCGGGACCCTTCAGTCCGCAGGCTGACGCTCTATCCACTGAGCCAAGCCGGCCAGGGATGATATTCTTTTGATAATTCTTAAATATAGGTATAAACCAAAAGCAAACTGCACAATCTACTAAAACAATCAAACTTAAACTTGATTAAATGCCTAGACAATGGCCCTTCTGCCGAAATGTCAAAATAATGGAAATCCTTTATTGTAATGAGCTATTCTCACTATAAGGAAAGGGAGCAAGTTGATACCCAGGGACCAGCATTATTAGGAGCCATACTGACCAGGGCTTAAGAACAGAGGAATTGTCATCATTGTGGCATTCCCTTTTCCCCATAGATTCCACTTCACAACATCTCAACTCCTAAATTACAAGGGAACTGGATGACAAGCGAAATGTAAACTTCTCTAAGGAGTAAAGGCTTCTCATAGCTTAGTCTGCTATCTCTTCTTCTGGGTCAACAGAAAACCCCAATTGTGTCTTGTCTAAGTAGTTCTCAACTCAGACTATGCAGCAGAATCACTTTTTAAAATACACTTTGTACAGAATCAATCATTTAAAAAAATTACATACACCCAAGCCTGCATGGCCTCAGTGAATAAGAATTTCTGGTGCAGGTGGCCAAACTTTGTGTTTCCAGAAAAATTTTCTCAAGTGATTAAGGAGCCGTATACAAAGGCAAGAGAACTCTAAGGACAGAGAGTCCTGAAAAAACTTGGAAGCTGGAGGTTGGGAAAAGAAATCAGACGAATCTCACACAAAAATGAGAAACTAACTTTCCTTGACCGCCCATGCAAAAAAAAATGAACCATTTTTCGTAAAGAGAAAAAAAAGAAAGTTTATACTTATGATTTAGACCGTTATTGCTCTAAGCTAAGCTCTATTTATCAACCAGAATTTGAAGGGTAAAATTCTCTCTAAAAGCATATTTACAAGCAGGCTTTATATTTTGTTCCACTGATGAAAACATCTTAGTTTATATAATTACTTATGAGAAGCAATGTGTGATTAGAATCTACATAAGAGTAATGACACCATAAACAAATCATCACTAACTTCAGAAGTAAACATGCATAAATAGCATCAGCACTTTCAACTATTAAGACAGATTTTAATGAAACAAATACCTTAACAGTGATTTTGATCAAACAAAAGATGGCTGAATTCTCAAACCAGAAAATGTATTTAAGCCCACAGCACCATCTAGTGCTGCGCAGTAGGAAGCAGAAGGTAATTTCCTAGAGTATATAACTCTGCTAATGTATTACATACATAAACTTAATATAATGTGGCCCGGCCAGCGTGGCTCAGCGTTTGAGTGTTGACCTATGAACCAGGAGGTCACAGTTTGATTCCCAGTCAGGGCACATGCCTGGGTTGCAGAGTCGATCCCCAATGTGGGGTGTGCAGGAGGCAGCCAATCAATGATTCTCTCTCATCAATGATGCTTCTATCTCTATCACCCTCTTCCTTCCTCTCTCAAATCAATAAAATGTATATTTTTTTTTAAAAAAAACACAAAACTTAATATAAAGTGCTAAGTGATAAGTCCAACAACTACAAGTCAAATATGGGACTCATGTCTTCCTATTTCTAAGCATTATGAAATAAAATAGTCACTAATTTAAAATGCATAAAAAATAAGATTTTGGTAAAATAAACCAAAACATTTGAAAAACAACAACTAAATCTCTTGGTAAATCATCCAGTCTTAGTTCTGCAGTAAATTTCTAAAATCAGTGACTCCCTATTCTTTCAACATATCCAGAAAAATCCAAAGTTGAACTTTAAAATGGCTAGCAATTAGAATAATGCATTTATTATAGCGCAGTTAGACATAAGACAAATGATACTTCTATTCCCCCAATTATAAGGCATTGGGAAGATGGTATTACTTCTCACTGATGTTCATCTATCATCAGTCTAAAACTCCTCAAAGACTAGAACCATGTTTTATTTGTGTTTATTTTTATACCTCAATTACCTTACACTGCTTGATAGATGATAGATACTAAATGCTCATTGGACAACGTTTATGAAAAAATAAAAATTAAATCATGTAATCATGGTTACATTATTAATTGCTTTTAGAAAACTTTACTATATATATTTAATAAGATATGAGGGGAAAAGTTAATATACCAAGAATATTATATAATACTTCATTTAATTTTCACAGTAAACATATTTTACAAATGAAAGCTCAACAAAACATAAAACACCTCAGGAAGTATAACCAGATTTCCTAGAGAGTCCTACTGCTAGCAGGTGGAGCTGGAATTTTTAAACTTGCATCTGACTTTAAAGCCCATGCCCTTCCCACTATACCAAGTCAATGTAATCTCAAGTGGAAGTCCTAAAAGAATCAAAGACACAACTTTAATTTTTATATAACATCAAAGAGCATGTTGTTGATCATCCAAAAGAGGAAAAGGTAATATTTAAAATATAAATTAGGTAGAACCAAATGTTTGTGAGGAAACTAAAATCTCAAGTTACAGTAACATTTAGGCTGAGTTCCAAGGCATTCAGGATGGAAAAAAGAGCACATTCTTCAATACATACATAAAAATGTGTGACTTATAATATAGCTGGAATTGTCATTTGTGTGTTTGTATTAAAAGCATCCCCATTTACTTGGAAGAACTTTGGAAAGAGTCACTAAATTCACCATCCCCAAATTCATCTCCATCATTGACTCTGAGAATAACATCTACCCTCTTCAAGTGTCACACTAGAATGTCAGCATATGACTCTGTCATGGTGATGAAGATACTTACAAATGCTTCTCTACTGTTTCTCTTTATTATATATGTGGGTATAGCAGGACTATAAAGAGCATAAAGGGAACCAGCATAAAAAGGAAAAGATCACGAAGAAACTAAGTATAATGACTACATTAGAATATTAATCCCAGTGTTCAGTGCTTATAAATAAGACTAGTCAGGCCCTAAAAGCAATAAAAGTATCAATCATTGTAGTCATAAAGGTACTTATGTTGCATTGCCTGAAGTAAAGATAATAGTGGACAACATACCTTAACATCTGAAATAAATGGAGCAGGTTTCAACATCACAGAACAATGAGTTCGGGATAGCAGGATAGGTGGAGGAGGGATTCTGCTTTTCTTTTCTTTTGAACTTTCCATACTTTTCAGATACAAATATTGAGCATTTTGTTCTACTTCAACCTTCTCAATTAAAGAATATGCTTCCTATAATAAGGTGTGAAAACAGAAAAATATATTTCAAGAGCTTTAATTTCACTTATATTTGTAGTAATATTAAACAACACTATCTACACTAATAAAGGAGAAACATGCAAATTAACCATCACACGGCCACTCCTCTACACCCACAGGCCACGCCCACCAACCAATCAGGAGTGAGTATGCAAATTTACCCAACTAAGATGGCGGTGGCCACAGAGCTGGAGCGAGCAGGAGGCTTGGGTTGCCTCCGGCAATGGAGGAAGCCAAGCTTCCCGCCTTCTCTGGCCCGCCCTGGCCTCCGCTCAAGGCTACAAAGTTTCAATTATAGAAGATAAATAAATCCCAGAT
>NW_005370777.1:3548475-3593721 GCF_000412655.1 Myotis brandtii
CTTTGTTTACCTTCTGTATTCGAAACAATGTTGCGGTCTTGCTGGCTGAAGCCTGGCTGACTAAAGCCGGTTTCTGGGGTTTTGTTTAGCTTCTATATTTGTTACAATGTTTCAAACTGCAAGCTCAGAGGCCTGCAGCGCAGGCAGGGAAGCTTGGATTCCTCCGTCACTGAAGCAAGGAAGCCTCCCTGTTCGCTTAAAGCTGCCTGGCTGCCGGCCGCCATCTTGGCTGGCAGTTACTTTGCATATCTCACTGATTAGCCAATGGGAAGGGTAGCGGCTGTATGGCTAATTACCATGTTTCTCTTTTATTAGATAGGATATTAATATGAGACATTTCATTTTTTAATCAAATCCTCTGAATATCTATCATCATATTTATTGTCCTTAAAAAGTTCATAATGCAATCATCTACATTTATACTAGTGAACTGTACACCTACTCTTAATGCAACTTGAAATGTAACTCTCAAGCAATGAGACTATTAGTATATGTGGTTTTTAAATGAATATTATTGAGAGTTTCTTCCTATTAGCAAGAAGAAATAAAGCAGTTAAAAACACTTGTTCTATATACCTGAAGGAAAGGCAATCAAAAGAAAAAAACATGGGAACCAGAAGACCTAAAGGATATTCAAAATAAGACTAAATATATCATCAATAATAATACATGCAAATGGGTTACAATCCTCTTTTAAATTAAATTAAAAGCCAAAAGCACTCTAATTGAGCTCCAAAGCAAAAACCTACGTAAACATTCAATTTCAATGTATGATAGAGAAGAAATAGCCTTTCCAACAGATAGTACTGGGACAATTAGACATCTACATGGACCCCTACATCACACCAAATACAAATATTAATTCAAAATTAGTTACAGATCCAAGTGTGACAGCCAAAATATTCTTAGAAGAAAATGGAGTAAATCCTCATGACCTGGGATTAGGATTTCATCAAAATTAAAAGCTTCAAATGATACCATCAAAAAAGTGAAAGGACAATTGACAGAATGAGACAAAATATTTACAAATCTTACATCTGCTAAGATACCTGCATTTAGTATATATAAAGAACTGTTATAAATTCATATAAAACAACAAACAACCCCACTAAAAATGGACAAAGGGTTTGAACGAACATTTCTCCAAAGAAGATACACAAATGGTCAATAAGCCCATAAAAAAGTTTACATCATTGGTCATTAAAGATGAAGATATAAAATCAGCAAACTGACTCAAAAAACAAAACTTGAACACAGGAATAATGATAGAAGAAACTAGAAAATATATCTGAAAAAATACTTCCCACAAAAGTGTCAGGCTCAACTAATTTCATTTGAAAATATTTCAAACATCAAGGAACTAATAATTCCTGTGCCATTTAAAATTTTCTATCTACACAGATAGATAGCTGCTTGAATAATTTTACAAATTTATTATAACTTTTGATAACAAAATCTGAAAAGTGACTGCACTTAAAACACAGAGCAATCTTCTTATAGTATGATACTGAATCATGAAGAAATAGAAAATATGAACAGACCAATAACAAGTAAGAAATGATCAGTAATCAGAAAACCTCCCACTAAAGAAAAACACAGGACCAGATGGTTTCACTAGTGAATTCTACCAAAAATGTAAAAAATAATTAATGCCAATCCTTCTCAAACTCTTCCAAAAACTTGATGAGAAGGGATATTTACAAAATGACTTTACAAGGTCAGCGTTACCCTGGTACCAAAGCCAGAAAAGGATACTACAAGAAAATTACAGACCAATATTCCTGATGAACATAGATGGAAAAATCCTTAACAAAACATTAGCAATGAATATTTAACAGTATATTGAAAGACTCATACACAGTGATTAAGCAGGATTTACTCCTGGGATTCAAGGATGGGTCAATATAAATATGATTCAAATCAATAAATGCAATACACCACATTAGCAAAATGAAAAAAAAATATGATCATGTCAGTAGATTTTCTAAATTTCAAGTACTCAAGAATAGATTTTAAGAGTTCTCACACACACAATAACAACCATGTTGTGAGGTGATAAATGTAATTAGCCTGATTAGCCTGTAATATGGTAATCATTTCACAATAAATATATCAAATAATCACAATGTACATTCTAAATATAATAAAATCTCACTTGTCAATTATACCTCAATAAAGCTGGGGTAGAAGGCAAAGCTCAATAAACTCAGAAAGCTCTTTCTTTAAGCATGAGAAAAAAATAGTAATTTTAGACAACAGAGAAAATCATGGCAATCGTGAAGCACTAAAATAGCATCCAGGAGGAGACACAATGTCACTATTCCTTTTTATTCTGAAAGTTCTAGCAAATTTAATAAACACCTCAGAAAGAAAATCCTGAGGATGAGGAGACAAAATGTCCACCAAATGTCAAACGCATTTCTCTCAGATACAAAACCCCGTGCTGTTTCCCCTACAGAAGACACGATGAGTTTAAAGCTTTCATTTGGAAAGCTGGGCTCAAGCTCAAAAGAAAGGCTAAGGCTGGAGATAGGATCTGGGAGTCATAAAAATCAGAGTGATATTTAAAGCTAAGTGGGTAAATCCATTCCCTGTGGGAGTGCAGACTATAAAACTATAGCATCATACTTTTTCCTTAAAATAATGAAGCTTGGCCTAAACTGAGGTCAGAATTAACTTCTCATTTTTATTTCTATTAGAAACGGTGGACTTAAGGTCTAAAATCATTTGTCGTGATTAAAATTTATCTCTAGTAATTCATGGTGTTTTAATTCCACTTATTCCGTGCCAGAAGACCTTGAACATTTTCCTGCACTTACAGTTCAGGAGCCTTAGCCTTCTGCACAGGACAACCGTTCCTTCTTGCGAGAAGGGTGATAAACGATAACTATGCTTCCAGAGCCTACGTGCCAGAGACCATACACGTTTACAATCAAAAGCTACTTGTTTAAAATATATTTCTATTGATTTCAGTGAGGAATGGAGAAGGGAAGAGAGAGAGAAACATCAATGATGAGAGAGAATCACTGATCAGTTGCCTCCTGCACACCCGCCCCGGGAATTAAGCCTGCAACCCAGGCATGTGCCGGGCCCAGGAATCGAACTGTGACCTCCTGGTTCATAGTTTGATGCTCAGCCACTGAGCCATGCTGGCCAGACAAAAGCTAATTTACGTACACATGGTGCCTGGTGTAACTGTTGAATCACAGAATGAATGAATCAGTCAATCAGGGAGATAAGATGGCATCTGTTACCTTCCATTATCTCCACTTTTTCATTCATTCAATCAAACTAGGGGGAGAAGGGGAGGAGATGAAGAAAATGGATGGAAAAATGGTAAAGGCCAGAAGCGGAAGAGACTGTGTCATAAAAGACTATGAGAGAGTCAAGTTCCAGTTCAACCCAGAGGACCCAACCAGCACAGGGCTGGACAGAGGCTCATTTCCCCATCCACCTTCTGCCGCAGACCACAGGCCCCCCTTGGCCCCCTGAGAAGGCAGATGTGCCCACAGAGCCGGGCTCCCTGGAAAGGTAACAATAGGTGGAAGCTTGATAAGAAAGAGGCCAGAGTTGAACAAGGTAAGTAGGTTCCCCAGATAACTGTGGGAAAATTTTGAGGGAAGAAGTTCCTAGTTGAACAGAAGGGAAATAAAATCTATTATATTTTGGCCCTGGCCAAGTGGCTCAGTTGGTTGGGGCATTGTCCCGTACACCAAAGGTGGTGGGTTCAATTCCCAGTCAGGGCACATACCTCAGTTGAAGGTTTGATCCCTAGCCTGAGGTGCTTACAGGAGGCAACCGATGAATGTATCTCACATATTGATATTTCTCTCTCCCTCTCTCTCTTGCTCCCTCTCTCTCTCCCTCTCCCTTCCTCTCTGAAAATCAATAAAAACATATCCTCAGGTGAGAACTTTAAAAAATCTATTACATTTTGAAGATTAAATTTTAATGTGCCTTCATTTGCATTGCAGGCTGTGGAGACTATGATTATTCAGGTTGCAAAAGAATAAGTAAAATCAGCCTAAGGAAACTTATGCAACATAAGGAAAGGGGAGCAATGCCTTTAAAGTCTGGAGACATTTCCTTCCTCTGGATTATGTTTGGAGCCTGAAAATATACCAGCACCACTGGCTCACTGGCCCTGATATTAACACAGACTGCCTTTGACTCCATCTCAATTGACTGGTCAACTGCTCTGGGCTTTCTACATTTATTCCCAAAATTTGCCTCAGCAGTTCATGCTCAGCTGAACCAGCTGGAAACGAGCATCTTCTGACTTGACCCTAGCAGTTTCTCCCTGCATAACCATGAACCCAACTGAGATCTTTTTAAACTTCCTGCCCTGGGCCATCACACAGACATTTCTCAGACTTGGCTGTTGATCAGTATCATCTATGAAGTTTATTTAAAAATTAAGATAGTCTGTCCCTACTCTAAACCCACTTATTAAAAATCACCGGCGGTGCAGCTTGACCATGTATTGTTAACAAATGCCAAGGATAATTCTGAAGGGAAGCAGGGACTGGGGACCACTGATTTAGATGAGTAAATAAGCCCCCTGTCCTTCCTCTCAGCCTCTAGGCTCTTAAACCTTCAGTTGCCTAGCTCGTCAATGGCTCCTCCATACTGGTTACAGTACAAACTCCTCCAAAGCCCTTTTTATTCTGATTACAACTATACTTTCCAGTCTTTTTGCCCCCTGTACTCTTTTCTCCTCCCATAGCTACCACCCTGTCCAACCTAACCTCCAAAACCATAAAAGAAAAAATAATCATTCATTCCCAGATAATTCTATATTCTTTTGTGCCTCTAATATGTCTTTGCCCCTGCATTTTCCTCTTTCTGGAGGGTCTTACACCCTCTTCTGTGTTTCAAGACCCATTCACACATCTTCTCTGCTGAGTTCTTTCAAGATAAGTCCCATGCATTTAGGTACTCATTCCCTTCATTTCACACAATCTTTATGTTAGTAAGTATTATGCAATAAGGCACCTGTGGACATGACTGTCCATACTCTCTAAATAATGAGTGTCTTGGTGACAAGAACAGTGCTTTATTTATCTCTTTAGGTTTAATAAATGTGTTCTGAATGAAAGATGTATGAAATTATGAAGAGGAAGATAATCTATACTATAATGCATTCTAAGAAATCATGTTTAAAATGTTCTGATTAAGTCTTGATCAATTTTAACTTTATTATCCCTCATTCATAATCCCATGACGTGATTTGAAGTAGGTTAATAAAAATATTGAAGTGTTAATAAAAATATCACAGTTTAATTGAAAGGTGATGGAAGAAAAATCTAAAACAAAGTCCTTGATTTAGGTAAATCAGAACAATTATATATACATATACATATGTGCATATCACAACCAGCTCAGGAGGAGGGGCCTGGCGCGGGCCCCTCCTGAGAAAACAACAGACAGGGCAGCCCGCACCCAGCCCCAGAGCCGGAGAGAACAACTCACAGGGGGGCCGGCCCCCAGCCCCAGCCCCAGACCCAGCCCTGCAGCCATTGCGCTGGGCTGCTGTGGCCAGAGCGGAGACACAAACCCGCAGGGGGGCTGGGTTGATTCTGATCAAGGGCATGTACCTAAGTTGCAGGCTCCTCCCTGGCTGGGGCCCAGGTCAGGGCTCATGCAGGAGGCAACCAATCGAAGTGTGCCTCTCACATTGATGTTTCTGTCTTTCCCTCTCTCTTCCACGCTCTCTAAAAATCAATGGGAAAATAATCCTCATGTGAGGATTTAAAAAAGAAAGAAAGAAAGAAATGTCATATCCTATGAAAGAGACATCTTAAAAATTCCTAAAGGAAGTTGTCATTTTTTCGTGGTGAAGGGACTGAAGTCCGTGTTGATGAAAACACCTTGGCGGCTGTGGCAGCCAGCAGTGGCAGCAGCAGCAGCAGCAGGGTGATGGGGGCGGTACCATCCCCCAATCAGCCAGTTGTCTCCTGCAGAGGGAGGCCAGACTGTGGCTTAGGCCCACTCCCCGTGCTCCCGGACTGTGAGAGGGGGCAGGCTGGGCTGAGGGATGCCCCCCCCCAAGTGCACAAATTTTGTGCACTGGGCCTCTAGTATAGTATAATAGGACTCAAAGTAAACACTACTGATAGTTAGAAATTAACATCCCAATTTAGTGAACCAAATCATTAAGCTGCTAATGAGGTTCCATTTACGAAAAAGTGACTAGGAACTTTTTAAAGGGGTTTCTCAGATAGAAAGGAGGAAATATCATCAGAGACAAAGTCCCAAAAAATCAAGGAAGAAAAATTCTCATGAAACTAGCTCTACTCAGTTGTGAAAGTGTTATCAACGTGGACATGAATATGGCCTATAACAGCAATGATCTAGAACACCAAAGTATTGCAGCTCTGAAATATAGACAATTCCCTAATCAGAGGTCAAGAGGAAATGGGTTTTCCATGACATGGCAAATAATGGAAAATAACTATATTCTCACTGCTATATCCTCACTGCCTAGCACAGTGCCTGCCAAATCAGAGGGCTTACTAAGTTTGAAAGAAGAAATGAGTCTTTACCTATCACAGGAAAAGAATCAGCCACAGAACCTCAATGGAAAGAGGCTCCTATACCCATTCACAAAGGAAGTAAGTCCTGAGTGTGTTTTTTAATGGGGGTTTGTGCTGCAATGTGCCCCAAAATAATACTACTGAAGTCCAAAATATTGTTGACTGAATGAAGTCTCCCTGCCTATAGTTTCCACCACAGAAACTGAGATCTGCCTCTTTTCAGAAGTTATTCAATGTTTATGAGGACAGGTTGACAAATACATTTGATGATGGCTTAACACCCACACTGCAGCAAAACACTTGTAGGAAGATATAGAGCAATCTTCAAGGACATGATTAAGACATATGGAAACAACTATCAAAAGACTGCAATGATAAAGTGCCATATTTACTAGTTGCCTAGTAGATCTGAGGTATAGTCTGGGTTCTTAACACTATTATGTATATTTCAGAAGGAGATGAAAAGTACATTAAGTCATATCTAAGAATAATGGGAAGAAATATTGCTTAGAATAAAATATATAATTTATAGGATAGGAAAACACAGAAAAATGTGTAAAAAATGTGTAATTTGATTTGATAGAGAATATGCTTAAAGCACCAAAAATTATTCTGATGTGACAAAACAGGACCTTCCAGAGTGCTTGAGGTGGGAGAAAGAGTAGTAGTAATAATAATAATAATGTTGGCTAACAATATTGACTGCTTACTCTGTGCCAAATACTACGCATTAAATGTGCATCATTTCATTTAATCTTCCTATAACTCCCACATTTTACAGCTGAAGAAATTGAAACTTAAGAGAGCATAAGTAAACTTGAATTAAGTCATACAACTAGTCTGTGGTAGAATCAAAACTCTAATCTAAGACCCTTATACTCCTAAGCATTATACTATATTGTCTTCATCAGAAAGGCAACCTAATGAACTTTCCTGTACAATACCCTTAAAATGTTTTTAAAAGGGGGGTGACCTTATATGTAAAAATGCTTAAATCTCTGTCAGTAGTTTCAAGCCTGGAGGTCAAAACATGATCTCATGGGAGGGCTCAGAATCATAAAAGGTTTGCTCTTTATGAGGAAGATATCAGCATGGAGCAATAAAAAGGGCTGAGAAGATCTCTGGAAAAAAAAAATTAGTTCATCTATGTTCTTCCCTTCCCCCCAAAAAACAAACAGAATTCATTTGACTAAAATGCTATAAAATAATGGGCAAAGGACCTAAATAGACACATTTTAAAAGAGGACATTCAGAAAGCCAAGAGACATATGAAAACATGCTCAAAGTCGCTAATCATCCGAGAGATGCAAATCAAAACAACAATGAGGTACCATTTCACACCTGTCAGAATGGCTATCATCAACAAATCAACAAACGACAAGTGCTGGAGAGGATGTGGAGAAAAAGGAACACTTGTGCACTGCTGGTGGGAATGCAGACTGGTGCAGCCACTATGGAAGACAGTATGGAGTTTCCTCAAAAAACAAAACATGGAACTCCCATTTGACCCTGTGATCCCACTTCTAGGAATATATCCCAAGAAACCAAAAACACCAATCAGAAAGGATATATGCACCCATATGTTCATAGCAGCACAATTCACCATAGCTAAGATCTGGAAACAGCCTAAGTGCCCATCAGTAGATGAATGGATTAGAAAACTGTGGTACATCTACACGATGGAATACTATGCTGCTGTAAAAAAGAAGGAACTCTTACAATTTGCAACGGCATGGATGGAGCTGGAGAGCATTATGCTAAGTGAAATAAGCCAGTCAATGAAGGAAAAATACCACATGATCTCACTCATTCATGGATAATAGAGACCATTATAAACTTTTGAACAATAATAGATACAGAGGCAGAGCTGCCTCAAACTGATTGTCAAACTGCAGCGGGAAGGAGGAGATGAAAAGTACATTACGTCATATCTAAGAATACTGGGAAGAAATATTGCTTAGAATAAAATATATAATTTATAGGATAGATATAAGAGAAAACACAGAAAAAAAATGTGTAATTTGATAGAGAAAAATATGCTTAAAGCACCAAAAATAATTCTGATGTGACAAAACAGGACCTTCCAGAGTGCTTGAGGTAGGAGAAAGAGTAGTAATAATAATAATAATGTTGGCTAACAATATTGACTGCTTACTCTGTGCCAAATACTAAGCATTAAATGTGCATCATTTCATTTAATTTTCCTAGAACTCCCACATTTTACAGCTGAAGAAATTGAAACTTAAGAGAGCATAAGTAAACTTGAATTAAGTCATACAACTAGTCTGTGGTAGAATCAAAACTCTAATCTAAGACCCTTATACTCCTAAGCATTATACTATATTGTCTTCATCAGAAAGGCAACCTAATGAACTTTCCTGTACAATACCCTTAAAATGTTTTTAAAAGGGGGGTGACCTTATATGTAAAAATGCTTAAATCTCTGTCAGTAGTTTCAAGCCTGGAGGTCAAAACATGATCTCATGGGAGGGCTCAGAATCATAAAATGTTTGCTCTTTATGAGGAAGATATCAGCATGGAGCAATTAAAAAGAGCTGAGAAAATCTCTGAGAAAAAAAATTAGTTAATCTAGGTTCTTCCCTCCCCCCCAAAAAAACAAATAGAATTCATTTGACTAAAATGCTATAAAATAAGAAAAACAATTACGCTCAGTAATCCAATTACTGCTATCATAGTTAACAGAGTGGTAGTTAGAGGACCTCAAGATACAAATTTAGGAAATATTAAAGGCAGGAGTTATTAGAACTTCTAGTGGCTTCTTCATTAGTTCTGGTTTCAAAATAGGACCATAAAATTAGATTTCGTGTCAATTATAAAAATAAATATGCTAACTCACAATGTTCCTTTGCTTAAAGTTGAAGCATTATTACTGGAATTTGGAACCGCTAATATCATCTCAGCTATCTATTTGTTTAGGTTCCAATGAATAATATTAGGAGAAAATTAGATGCATCATTTGGGTTTGTTTTTTTTTTCAACAGAAACTGGAAAACCAGGCTTGGACCAAAGCAGGCCCACAAAGATAGGAGGGTTAATAGAACAAAACTATAATTGTCTGACCAAGGCACACGAATGAGAATGAATGAACACCAACTTAGTTTCAAGGGAGGTCAAAACATGATCTCATGGGAGGGCTCAGAATCATAAAATGTTTGCTCTTTATGAGGAAGATATCAGCATGGAGCAATTAAAAAGAGCTGAGAAAATCTCTGAGAAAAAAAATTAGTTAATCTAGGTTCTTCCCTCCCCCCCAAAAAAACAAATAGAATTCATTTGACTAAAATGCTATAAAATAAGAAAAACAATTACGCTCAGTAATCCAATTACTGCTATCATAGTTAACAGAGTGGTAGTTAGAGGACCTCAAGATACAAATTTAGGAAATATTAAAGGCAGGAGTTATTAGAACTTCTAGTGGCTTCTTCATTAGTTCTGGTTTCAAAATAGGACCATAAAATTAGATTTCGTGTCAATTATAAAAATAAATATGCTAACTCACAATGTTCCTTTGCTTAAAGTTGAAGCATTATTACTGGAATTTGGAACCGCTAATATCATCTCAGCTATCTATTTGTTTAGGTTCCAATGAATAATATTAGGAGAAAATTAGATGCATCATTTGGGTTTGTTTTTTTTTTCAACAGAAACTGGAAAACCAGGCTTGGACCAAAGCAGGCCCACAAAGATAGGAGGGTTAATAGAACAAAACTATAATTGTCTGACCAAGGCACACGAATGAGAATGAATGAACACCAACTAGTTTTAATCATTTTATCCCTCTGCTCAAGATTCAAATTCCAAAAAGGGAGCAACGAATCCGCCCAGCTTGCATCACTAGTCCTCATCAGGGCCAGAAGAGAAGAAAGCCCCTGAAAAGTCCCACCTGATTACATCTAGTGGGAAGAAGAAATTCCTCAAAAGGTGATGTTCAGCTGAACAAAAAACAACAGTGAACAACCCTGCCCTGGTAACATTTAGCACATGGATAGAGGAGTAGTCCTGCCTCTTCCCAATGAGAAATCCCATCTGCAAAGATGCTGAATGCTCAGTGGGTGGACTCCAAGGGCAATGATGATAAGCCACACAATGATAGCTCTATTTGATCAGAAGTAGAAGATCAAGGATATCTCAAGTGATTCTAGTGGCAATAAATGAAAATAAATTTGAAGTATAATGTGTAAAAAGCCAATATAAACTCCCAGAAGTCAAATAATCAAGACAGGAAAATGAGGAAAATAAATACCCCATAATCAAGAAAAAAATTCATCTCATTTGGAAAGCTAACAGTGAACTAGGAAGGTTTATCCCTCATTCATGGCAACTAGTTTGTCCACCTTTAATTGATTTGTAATAAAACAGACACCTGATGAGATTATCCAGCTCCACAAAGTCACAATACTTTTGAAAAACTAAAACAGAGTATGAATTATTTAAGAGTTCTGAAAAGATCCGGGCTTTTCAAACCATTTTATATCAGGTGACACATCAGTTACTGATTTGGGGATAACTTAATTACAAGATCATAATAATGTAAAACATTCTGTAATATGCCCCAGCACAATATACTTGCCAAGGGAAAGAAATCTATTTGTATTTTTTAAGGAAAGAAAGTTTGGCAATAATTTGAGCCATAATATCATTGTACCCTGAGGACTGATCATTAAGCTTTAACACTTGGATTAAAAAAAGATACCACTGAGGAGCAGAGGTAGCTGCCGAAGATTTCAGGACTTCTAAATAAATATTCAATGCTTGTTAGTTGGTGAAAATCCTTAAGGAGGATGACTCATAAAAAGTAAGGTCTCGATATGCATGTTATGAATCTATCCTCAAAGGGCATTATGTTTATAATTTTTCTTAATTAAAATAGTTTCACTTAAGAAATAGAAGGAGGAGGAGATTTGAAGATGGTAGTGTGGGTAAATACCTGTACTCACCGCCTCCCACATCCACACAAAATTACAACTAAAATACAGAATAAACATCATCCAGAATCACTGGAAAGCAAGCTGAATGGAAGTCCTACAACTAGAAAAGTAAAGAAGAGCACACTGAGACTGGTAGGAGGTGCGGGGCACGAAACAGGCTGGTTCGGCACCCACATGTGCTGCTTTTTTAATTGGGAGGGAGGTTGTCTCTGTCTCTGCACAGGCCACATGGAGGAGGAAGGGGTCCCAATAATGTGTAAAAAGCCAATATAAACTCCCAGAAGTCAAATAATCAAGACAGGAAAATAAATACCCCATAATCAAGAAAAAAATTCATCTCATTTGGAAAGCTAACAGTGAACTAGGAAGGTTTATCCCTCATTCATGGCAACTAGTTTGTCCACCTTTAATTGATTTGTAATAAAACAGACACCTGATGAGATTATCCAGCTCCACAAAGTCACAATACTTTTGAAAAACTAAAACAGAGTATGAATTATTTAAGAGTTCTGAAAAGATCCGGGCTTTTCAAACCATTTTATATCAGGTGACACATCAGTTACTGATTTGGGGATAACTTAATTACAAGATCATAATAATGTAAAACATTCTGTAATATGCCCCAGCACAATATACTTGCCAAGGGAAAGAAATCTATTTGTATTTTTTAAGGAAAGAAAGTTTGGCAATCATTTGAGCCATAATATCATTGTACCCTGAGGACTGATCATTAAGCTTTAACACTTGGATTAAAAAAAGATACCACTGAGGAGCAGAGGTAGCTGCCGAAGATTTCAGGACTTCTAAATAAATATTCAATGCTTGTTAGTTGGGGAAAATCCTTAAGGAGGATGACTCATAAAAAGTAAGGTCTCGATATGCATGTTATGAATCTATCCTCAAAGGGCATTATGTTTATAATTTTTCTTAATTAAAATAGTTTCACTTAAAAAATAGAAGGAGGAGGAGATTTGAAGATGGCAGTGTGGGTAAATACCTGTACTCACCGCTTCCCACATCCACATCAAAATTACAACTAAAATACAGAATAAACATCATCCAGAATCACTGGAAAGCAAGCTGAATGGAAGTCCTACAACTAGAAAAGTAAAGAAGAGCACACTGAGACTGGTAGGAGGTGCGGGGCGCGAAACAGGCTGGTTCGGCACCCACATGTGCTGCTTTTTTAATTGGGAGGGAGGTTGTCTCTGTCTCTGCACAGGCCACATGGAGGAGGAAGGGGTCCCAACCACACTCCAGACCTCCAGCCTAGGATCCCAGAGCTGTGCAAAGAAATCCCTAAGGGCAGTAAGAACTATGGCTATATAAACAAGTACAGATTGGGGCTCAGTGACACAGAGGCTAATGGAGACTCAGCTGTTCCTCTTAAAAGGCTAGCACCATGAACTGAACTTACAAGGTCCTGCTTCCTCTGAGCTCCAGCACCAGGGTGAGGCTCTGGGGATCACAGACACATATGAGGAGGAACTGGATTGTCCGGCATTGGGGCAGGAACTCAGGGTGACTTTCTTCCAGATGGAGGTGCTTGCAGGAACATTGTTCCTATGCTGGGACCTCCCCAGTCTCAGGGCTGACTGGCAGCCATTTCTGTTTATGCTGTCCTGGTTATTCCTTAAGACCCCGCTTCATCCAATTTACAACCCCACTCAAGGTGTGTGCAGCGGGTTTTGCATAAGAATGGCCTGTCCTTGCTCAGGCTAAAATCTCTCAAACAAGCTACAGCTGGGTAAGGGAACCTCAAACCTATCAATAAAAGGCCCAAGACCGGGCACCAGCACCAGCCTGCCTTGCTTCACAGCTGGGCCTCATCTGGGTACTTTTAAACCCCATACAAATAGGAGGAATCTGCATATCTCTCTGTAGCTCCTGCTTGGTGGCCCCAGGCAGTGGCTGACTTTGCACCTCCCTGGACACCCAAGAGCCAGTATACCCAGTGGTCAGTGTCAGACCATACCAGATTACAACTCTACATATCCATAAGAGATACACTCCAGGGGCAAACTCAGTAAGCATCAAAGCCCCACTGAAGCAAGTCCTGCTCCATAGGGCTGTCTCCTAAATAGCAGCTCTCCCACTGTAGTCACAGCTGGTCCTCACAGCCAAATGGCCTGGAGGTCAATTCCTCCCAGTGACCCAACAGCAATCAAGTCTCAACTATAACAAGACTGTGCTCACAGCCCACAAATGGGTGCATCTAGAGTGCCCAACTCAGGAGACTGGGGAGGCTGAGCCACTGGGCCCTATAGAACACCTACTACACAAGGCCACTCTACCAACACAAGGACACATAGCCACTCTACCCAATAGATAGAAATAAACACAGGGAAGCAAACAAAATGCAGAGACAAAGAAACATGTCACAAATGAAAGAAATGGAAGAAAGCAAACTACTGGATATAGAGTTCAAAACCACAGTTATAAGGTTACTTAAGAATCTGCTAGAAACCTCCAAAGAAATGGAAAAGGACCAGTCAGAAATTAAGCATACAATGACTGAAATAAATAATAATATGCAGGGATTCAACAGTAGAGTAGAGGATTCTGAGAATCAAATCAACGATCTGAAATATCAGATAGCAAAAACTACCCAATCAGAAGAGCAAAAAGAAAAAAGAATCCAAAAATATAAAGATAGTATAAGGATCCTCTGGGGCAACTTCAAGAGTACCAACATTTGCATTATGGGGATGCCAGAAGAAGAGAGAGAGCAAGATATTGAAAACCTACTTGAAGAAATAATGACAAAAAACATCCCCTACCTGGTGAAAGAAATAGACTTGCAAGTCCAGGAAGCACAGAGAATCCCAAACAAGAGGAACCCAAAGAGGACCACACCAAAACACATCATCATTAAAATGCCAAGGGCTAAAGACAAAGAGAGAATCTTAAAATCAGCAAGAGAAAAGCAGTTAGTTACCTTCAAGGGAATGCCCATACCACTGTTGAATTGAAGGTCAGATAAAGAGCTTCACAGACAAGAAAAAGCTAAAGGAGTTCATCACCACCAAATCAGTATTATATGAAATGTTGAAGGGTATTCTTTAAGAAGAAGTAAAAGAAAAAGAACAAAAATACGAACAACAAAATGGCAACAAATACATACCTATCAATAATTGAATCTAAAAATAAAAATTAATAAGAAATCTAATGAACAGAAAAAACTGGTGAATAAAATAGAATTGGACACATGGAAATGAAACAGACTGATTATTCTCAGAAGGAAAGGAGGTGAGGGGGGCGGGAAGAGATTAAATAAAGATTTTATATGCATATATGCATTACCTATGGACATAGACAATAGGGTGGTGAAGGCCTGGGGCTGGGTGGGAACTGGGTGGAGAAGGGCAATGGGGGAAAAAAAGAGGAACATCTGTAATAATCTCAACAATAAAGATTAAAAAATAAATACAAATGAAAAAAGAAAGAGAGAGAGAGAGAGAGAGAGAGAAAGGAAGGAGGAAAGAAGGAAGGAAGGAAGGAAGGAAAGAAGGAAGGAAGGAAGGAAGGAAGGAAGGAAGGAAGGAAGGCAGGGAGGGAGAGAGGGAGGGAAAAAGAAAGGAAGGAGGAATACCATTTTTCCTAACTTACATGGTGGGAACTCAGAAAGTTATGGTCTGATATTGGTAATTTTGAAAATTACATGTATTACTCTAGGAGAGAATAAAGATATACTTCTAATTGTATTATTTAAAATTGTTTGGTTTTGTTGTTACCATGTACTTATAATTTTTGAAAAGTCAATGTAGAAAATAACCAATCACATCCACTCTTTCTAAAAAATCAATGTAAAAAAATATTCTCAGGTCAGGATTAACCAATAATAAATAAATAATTAATAAAATAAAATGCCACACCAGAATGATGCCCCACCACCATGCTTATAGTGTCTCCTAAAAAATTCAGTCTTCAATCTCAGCTAAGACTTCATTGTGCTAGTCAGTCCTTTAACTTGGAGTCACCTCTCTCTCATCCATCCCTCTCCACTCTCCAATCATTATCTCTCTCCTCAATCCAACTATCCACCCTCACTCACTATTCTTGGCAGATATTTTTCGCTTCCTACTTTATCAGATGATTGAGGTACAAGGGTATCAACTCAACTCTGCTTCTATACCAACAGACTTAATTAAATCTGTATCTATTCTTTCCACCTTCCCTTCTATATCAGAGGCCACCCTTCATTGAAAATGGATCACTTTATCTATGCTTTCAGCCTCATCCCCCTTCCCTCTTCTATTAGACTCCACTTTATATATTAACCATTCTGATGTATCTTCAATTTCTCTCTTTCTGGCTTTTCATTCTTAGCATATAAATATGCTAAAATTTCTCTCTAAAATGTTCCTTAACTCTGCATCTTCCCTTTAGTATTGACCTACTTTTTTCTTTCCCTTATCAGCCAATCTACTTGTAGCATTATTCTCTGCCTCATCATGTGCCATTCACTCAGACAATACAACCAAATTTTTGTGGATAATACACAGGGGGTGGGGGGTATATAAAAGATTCCATAACTTGAAGAGTTATTTCCCTCATGAATTTAAACTCTAAAATTAATATATAATGAATAAGCAAGAAGATAGAACAATTTCCAGGCCAGAGTGAGACAATATCAACAAGACAATTGGTCCATAAATTAGCAATATCCAATTGGAGAGAGGGTATTTTAATTCCATAGTAAGGACTGCCTTATGCTGGCACAGTGTCACTTAGATTCTATAATTTCCCTTATTTTGAATTCTGCATATTCATTTGACTTCCCATGTTAAGTTGCACCTACAGAGAGATTATAAAGAAAGCAAATTGCTCATTTCAGGAGAGTTCAAGACAGGAGATACCCAGGGTGTAGAAAAAGTAGATTTACAGTTGTGAGTATGTGAAACACAGAGTTTATTCATGAATAATTATTTATTAATTACTAGAGACCCGGTGCACAAATTCGTGCACCAATGGGGTCCCTCGGCCTGGCCTGTAAGATAGGGCTGAAACCAGCTCTCCGACATCCCCGAGGGGTTCCAGATTGCGAGAGGGCACAGGCCAGGCTGAGGGACCCCACCAGTGCACAATTGGGGTCATGGAGGGACAAGGGAGGTTGGCCAGTCAGGGAGGGACCGTGGGAGGGCTCCAGGGCATGTCTGGTCCGTTTCATTCAGTCTCGCTCAGTCCTGATTGGCTGGACCCCAGCAGCAAGCTAACCTACCAGTCGGAGCATCTGCCCCCTGGTAGTCAGTGCACATCATAGTGACGGGTCGACTGGTGTTTGCCCCCTGGTGGTGAGTGCACATCATATCGAGCAATTGAGTGGCCTTAGCATATCATTAGCATAGCTTTGATTGGTTGAATGGATGACCGGATGACCGAACAGTTAGCATATTAGGCTTTTATTATATACTAGAGGCCCAGTGCACGAAATCATGTGGGTAGGGTCCCTAGGCCTAGCCTGCAATCAGGGCGACCGGATGACCGAACAGTTAGCTTATTAGGCTTTTATTATATACTAGAGGCCCAGTGCACGAAATCATGTGGGTAGGGTCCCTAGGCCTAGCCTGCAATCAGGGGAAATCATGTGGGTAGGCTCCCTAGGCCTAGCCTGCAATCAGGGCCATCTTCTGCCCATTCACCAGTCCCTAGGCCAAATGCCGCCTCCGCCGCCGGGGCGGGTAGGTCGCGGGCACACCACGCAGCTTCTGTTAGCATCGCAAGTCCCAGCAGCAGCAGCAGCAGTGGCGGCGGCAGCGGCGCCCACATGAGTGGCCCCAAGCGGGAGGCGTGTTCCATCAGCAGCTGGCTGGGCGCAGGCACAGAGAGGTGAAGTTTTTGGCACCTGCTTTCCCACCGGCCTGAGCCCCCGAGCAGTCAGGGATGAGCTGGGGATCCCAACAGCCTGACAGCCAGCCCAGTCCTCCCACCACCCACCCCGGTTCCCCCGTTCACCATCGCTGATCCATCTGAGCCTGCGGGCCGAGGGGGGGAAGGTGAGGACCAAGAAGTCAGCAGTTCAGCCTGCTCCCCAGTCCCCAGTCCCCAGTCCCGCCCCATCCCCGCTCGTGGGAGGGGGGTTACCCCGTTCACCATTGCTGATCCATCGGAGCCTGCATGCCAGGGTGAGGGACCAAGAGGTCAGCAGTTCTGCCCACTTGCCAGTCCATAGTCCTGCCCTGCAGCCACCCACCTGCTTCCCCATGGTTCCCCATTTGCCTGCAGGCACAAGTAGGGTGTAGGGGAGGTGGGAGAGGGGAGGGGCCGAGAGGTGGTCAATGCACCTCATGGCAACTGGTCGAGCGGTCATTCTAGTCATTATACTTATGGTCCCTGGCTTTTTATTATATAGGACTAGAGGCCCAGTGCACGAAATCATGCAAGACCCAGACCTGCTGCGCCATGAGACCCATCAATGTACCTCCTGGTGACTGATCATTTGGTCGTTACAGCATTACAGCCACTGGCCTTTTATAACATAGATTAGAGGCCTGGTACACTAAATTTGTGCACTGGGGCGGGGGGCCCTCAGCCCGGCCTTCACCCTCTTGCAGTCCAGGACCCCTCAAGGGATGTCCGCCTGCCGACTTAGGCCCGTTCCCCACAGGCTCGGAAATCTCTCCTTCATGTCTCCAAACAGAGTGTCCATGGCAGTGTCATTCAAGGCAAGGTCACTTTGCTCCATTATCTGAAAAATTTCACCTGAGGTTAACACACAGTCAGCACGCTGGGAACTATGTAAAGCTGTGGGACTATCTTCTCGAAGGGCCTCCAGTTTCTTGTCATAAAACGGGACCATAGTGATGTGGAAAATCTTGTCTGGGGACAGGTTCTGCCATCTGGCAAAGTAATCCATCACCAGAGAGCCCATGATCTGCTGGGGAGACTTGGCCGTGTAGAGGTGGGGGATGATGGGGTGACCCAGCATGTGCTCTGCATATCGGACCCAGCCAGGGCAGGCGGAGGTCAGCATGGGTAGCCGGGGCTCTTCCTCATGGTGCTGGCAGTACTGACACACAAATTCCTCCTGACTCTCCAGGATGCTGAAGTCCGCAGCTACCTTCAGGTCAAAGACAGTGCGCCCCAAGGCTTTTGAGGAAGCCACAGAGCCTTCTGGATGCATCAGTGACACTGAGGCTGAATTTAGCAGCAAAATAAGGCAGAGACTGACAATACACGGACACTGCCAGCACCTTGTGCTGTGAGGTATCACATTTCTTATTTGGGTTTAGAACACGGAAGAAGTCCGTGGTGTTCTGCTGAGAAACTTAGACTCTTTCCTCTGTGGTCACATAACTGTCACACGCCAGGCAGTCACTCAGAAATATCTGGGCATTGGCCAACTTATGGAATTCTCCCTTCTCTCTGCTCTCCTGAGCTGGACTCCGGACGTTGACTGTGGCATTCTCTTGGTCATCCATTTTTATTTTTTTACTACATTCCTTCCATGTGCAGTGCTCACACTTCATCTGGAGTGGGGTGGGGGGGGGCCGGTTCGAGTGACTTGGAGGAAGCATGAGGAGAGCAGTCACCTCTGGTCACCTCTGGCACTGCTGGCGGTATCCTTTCTTCCTTGTGGAGCGTCTAGGGAGGGGAAGCAGCTGCAGTACCCAAGGCCAAGTTCCAGGAGGCCAGCAGCACTGTCAGGATCCTGCCGGCAGTGCTGGTTCATTGGTGCCTGGCCTGTCCTCTGGAGATTGAAACTGCAGGACTACTAAGGGAGCCAGTCCCCAGTCCCACCCTGCCTCCACCACTGATTGATTGGAGTCTGAAGGCCGGGAGGAGGGGCCAAGCGGTCTGCCTTCCATCTGCTCCACTGCCACTGATTGATCGGAGACCCCGGTACCCCCGTTAGCCAACCCCTGATCAATGGGAACCTGAGGGCCAGGGGGATGGACCGGTCATTTGGTCGTCCTGGTCATCACGGACACTGGGTTTTTATATACATAGATGATTATATTCTTTTCCATATGAACAACGTAAACCTACTTTTGCTCAAGACTAAGACTGTTTCTTCTCAGATCACTAGATTTGGTAAACCTGAAGGTTCATAATTAATGTTAAGGACAACACATTATTTTTAGAAAAGGGAAATAAATCATTCACTTAACAGAGGTTGTATGTCAAGACTAAAAGGAAGGATGGATATATTGTTACCATCAAAAAGTTATGTGAAGAGGTAGAGGTTGCATCTTTCTCAAATATTAGAAGAGCTTTCTTCATCAAGTAAATTGCTTTGGATAGCTTATTCTTCCTTATTTTATTCATTACACTGACTTCTGAAAAAGTAAACAAACATTTAATCAAAAAGGTAACATAAAAACTATCTTTACAAATTTTTGGAAAGACAGGTTATCCCGGTTTTAATTACCTGTAAAACAAACACTGTTTTCAGGTTGTTTTTGTTTTTCTGGAATTTTGGTAGATATATTTTTGCTAATGGTTGGAATCTGCAAAACTGAAGAGGAAGAAGGAGATTGCCATTACAATTAAGCTGTGTTCAAGAAAGGAAATATTTTCTAAACATTAAATAAAAGCTATCTATTTGTAAAATTATCACTTTCTCTATCATGTTTTTTTCCATCAAAAGATAAAAATTCAAACAAATCTACTATAGTGCAGTTTTACTTATATTTGCCACAGTATACATGAGGACATAAGAATTTTCAAATTACTTCTAACTCAAAAAATATGTTTTTTCTATTTCATCTTAAATAAAATCATCTTTAAGATTGATAAATAAGATCCAATGTACTATTTAGCTGTATGTATATGCTTTAGATTGAGATCAGAAGTCATAGTAGGCTACAACACTTAGTTCTATCTTTAATTACTCAATAATTTAAAATGGAGAACGGTTAGTTATATTAATAGTGGCTATACAATCATGTCAAGAGTAAGATGGCTTTATCAAAATTTAATCCTAAACAGAAGAGTTTCTAGACCTAATGATATTAAATCTTATTTTGAGACTCAAGTAAACACATTATTTGTATTATTGCTGGCACATTTTCTTAAAGCTGTTCTTGCAAGAACAACTTAAATTCAAATCATCTGTCCTCTGTCAGAGATGTCTTTCTCAGTTTTTCATTAACTTTCAGGGTAAAATTGATTCAGAACAAATTGTTTGCTTTGATAACTATACCCATTAGCTCTTCAAGATCTATCTGTGATCTACCTCCCTGGGCGTATGTGTTATTCCACGACACGTGCGCTATATCCAGCCATGAGAATTCCAGTCGTTCCTAGAGATGCACCTTACAACTGTTTGCTTCCACCTTTCTAAACATTACTTTCTCTATCCAAAATTATGGCCTCCTTTCAATCCTCTTCATAAAGCTAATATTTACTAGCTTTCTGGTCAATTATTACCTCTTCCAGGTAGTTATCCCCGACTTTCTTGTTTCACATGGATACTCCTCTTCTGTGTGCCCATAACAAAAACTTTGAACCCACTTCTGTCACATGTAGTAACCTCCCTCATTATACCTGGCTTATCTATAAGCTCAAAAGTAGAGGCTGGGTGTCTTATTTGTGCCAAGCCTATCATGATTCCTGGATTTTGGTAGGCACTCAATAAATGATTGTTTCATTGATTTATCAAAATACCAATAATTTAATATAGCTCAAATAAACAAATTTTATACGTTTACTAACTTATTAGCTATGCAAGGTGTAAAGAATAATGAAAGCTATCTATTGATATTAACCACAGAAGAAAAAACAAAATAATAAACACCCAGTTGACAAGAACATAATTTACAAATTAAATTAATTCTATACTTAAAGTTAGCTTAAAACTGATTCAGAACAAATTGTTTGCTTTGATAACTATACCTTCCAGTTGGTCAAGAAGCACAACAGCTATTTGGTGCTGAGCTTGAATTAATTCAAGATGTAAATCCATCATGAAACTATTTGCTGTGACTGGTTTGGAAATGTCTCCATCTGTATCCTGTGTATACTTTGATAGAGTTGAAGTAAAAATAAAAAATAAACATAGTTATAAAAACATACTAATAACAGTTCTACCCTATGAGCACCCATGTTATTTTACTCCTAGTCATTAAATCCTGCTGATTTCTCAACCCTTTGTACTCTGGCTTACAAATTCATCTTCAATGACAAATACAAAGACTCCTTACTCTTCTTGATTTCTTCTGGGAAAAGGGGATTGAATATGTTCCTGGCTTATGAGAGGGAAGCCACCACAAATCATGCTTTACTTATCTACTTGCAAGGTCAGCTCTCATCCCACTTAAGTAGAACTTAAATCTAATATATGAATTTCCCATTCTTACCTTGGCATAGCAATGATCAAACACTGATAATCCATTTGGCAAAGTAGCTAACATGCGATTAACATTTATTCCACCGATTGCTTTGTCAAGAAGTTCATAAGCCAAATATAACTGTTCCAAGGGTGTTTTCTAAATTGATTTTATAAACAAAACAGAAAAAGAAAAGTTGAGAAAAATTCATATGCAACATTTCTAAACTTCTTTTAACAATAATTCAAAACCAAATAACAAATTTAAATAGTCTATCCAATGTCAACAATATTAAAGTTCTTATTAAGTGTATTTGCCTTTTGATTAAATATGGAGTATTATTAATAAAGGTAAAATAATGAATATATTTAATACTTTTCTCCAAATACAAATTAGATTTCACAAACATGTAGATAGCTTCCTTTTATGGTTTTCAGAATTCTGATTGTATCAAATATATAGGTAAATTTTAAAAATATAATTCATTTATCATTTTTACATTATTTTTAAAGTTACTTTTTTGAATCTCAGGATCTTAGAGCTAGAAATCCCTACTTAGAAGCTATTAAATCCAATGGTCTACACCATGATTTTAAAAACTACATACCTTTTTAATGGAATTATTTTTATAGAGAGTCTAATATGAAAAGCAACCCACTTTGCTCAAGCTTTATAACTTTCTATATATTTTCCAGAAAAATTTTAGGAAATAAAGCACACATATACATGCATAGAGTTGAAATCCCTGTGTACCTGAGGTAATCATTGCCCTTGAATTTGGTCTTACCATTCTTTTTCATGTTTTTAACCTTTTACTACATGTGTATATGTCCATTAATGATATGCACTATTGCTTTGCATATTTTTAATTTGCTCATGGAATTCTGCAGTTTGCTTTTCTTCTTTCAACCACATGTTGTTGAAAGTTTTTCATGCTGGTGTATGAAACTCAATCTGTCAGTCAGGGTTTGGTTAGGAACATAGGATGACTCTAGATATTCCAAACAGAAAGGGACTTAAGCCCTGACCGATTTGGCTCAGTGGATAGAGCGTCAGCCGGTCAAGGGCATGTATCTTGGTTGCAGGCACATCCCCGGTGGGGGGTATGCAGGAGGCAGCTGATCGATGTTTCTCTCTCATCGATGTTTCTAACTCTCTATCCCTCTCCCTTGTCTCTGTAAAAAATCAATAAAATATATTAAGAAAAAAAAGAAAGGGACTTAATACACAGAGCTGGTCGTGTCTATCACCATTGGAAGGCATGGGGAGCAAAGATCAAGAAAGTTGCCAGTGACTGTTTTGCTACATTCAGAAGTCTGTGAATCTAAGCACCTAAAAGGCAGCTGACAACCTCAAGGATCTACTAGTGAAGCAGGTGAATTGCAAGAGCTTGCACATTAGGACTAGTGAATTCACTTCTTCCAACTACCACTGTAACATAAGAACTCTCTTTCCCTCTGCATTACAAATTCATGCAAATGTCCCTCATTGGAAGACTAACCTAGAACCATACAAAAATGAGATGCAGGTTTTCCTCCTTTAATGCAAATAAGAGGATGGCAATGATGCCAAACTCACTCTGGCTCAAGCCCACTTTAGTTCATTCATCCTCACGGCTACAGTGAATTGTTACACTGAGGAATATGTCACAATATATTTATCTACTCTTCTGCTGATGGACATTAAGATTGATACTGCTAAAAATATGCATTTCATTGTACTCATCCATGAATAAATACAAAGTTGATACTTCCTTTACAATTCCTATACCTTTTTTCTGCTTTCTTTTTTATACTCACCCCTCTAGGACATGTTGAACAGATATCCTTATGTTGTTACCTCAGTATAAAGGGACTGCTTTTCATCATTTAACATAAGTATAACACTCATTGAAGATCTTCAGATCTTTATGGAATACAGAAGTTCTATTCCTAACTTAAGAGTTATCTTTTAAAAAGATTGCTGTTGAATTTTGTCAAGTGCTTTTATTACATCTCTTTATCTAGTGGGGTGCACACTTTTTTCCTTTTACCTGCTAATGTGGTGTATTGCATTATACATTTTCTAATGTTAAATCATCCTTGCATTCCTGGATTATATACAATTTGGTTACATACATCCATTCAAGATATATAATATATATTTGCCCCTCCCTTCTTGAATGGAGATACAAGAATTACAGGCTCACAAGAAAGGTTAAATTCAAGAGGTGGAAATGCTGTCCATGGTACCCTTTTTATAGAAATCTGGCTCAAACAAGAATCCGTGTTCCAATTATTGTGATTATTATATTTTGTGTGACCGACAAAGTCGTGCCGTGGGGTGGGTTTAACGTCCAGCACTTGAACTACATTTGTGTGCACCAACTAAAAAGAATTCATAATAATAATTTTAAAAGAATCAGAGGCTCAGGGAGGTTTCTGAGCATCTCAAATAGTATAAATTCAAATAATAGACCTACTTGAGGGCAAACCCAAAATTGTAAATCATTAGAGAAACTCTCTCATCCACTCCTCTTTTCAGCACCCATTGAGATACCTCCCTACACAAACAGCCAGATTTTTTTCCTGCTCTACCTTTTCCTAAGATGTAGTCTTTTGTAGGTTCTAACTCGATGTGTGAGTCTCAGTTCCAAGCCTTCATCATTCTGTGCCCAAGCCTCAGCTCTTGTCCCAGGATGGCTGTTATCTAAGCATGTAACTGAGCCCATCAACCTACTGCAGAATCTACTCATAAAATTATTTTCTGGTTTTCAGTTCCCCTTTCTATTTTGACCCCTGGGATTTACCTTACTGTCTAGTGAACTATGCAATGTACTTGAAGATACTTGTTTAATTCTGTCTATAATTTCTACGTGTTTTTGCAGCAAGAGGGTTTTCTGATCACCTAATTTGCTGCTTTTCCAGAAACCCAGGTCTCTAAGGATATCTTTTTAACATCAAAGAATTTCAAAGACCCCCCACACACCCACATTCTATCATCATCATCACTACCACCATCGTATTATCATCTTTATCACCACAGCTAACATTTAATTAAAACATGTTCTAGGTACTAAGCTATATGCTGCTCATAAGATTAACTTTTAAATTTCCACAGTCCTATGAGAAAGATACTCCTTAGTTGTTATAATTTTATTATCCATCTGTTGAAAAAATACCATCACATGTTCAGTATAACTTTCAAATAGTATTTTATATAATTACTAGGGGCCCAGTGCACAAAAATTTGTGTACTGGGGAGGGGGTTCCCTCAGCCCAGCTTGCCCCCTATCACATACTGGGAGCCCTAGGGGATGTCCTACTACCTGCTCCCTGCTCCCCTTGGGAAGCGGGCCTAAGCCGCAGTCTGGCCACCCTTTGTGGGAGTCAACCGGGCTGATCAGGGGAAGGCACCAGCCCCATCACCGCACTGTTGCAGCCACTGCAAGTCAACAATTGCTGGCTGGCTCCTTACTGTCTAGTGAACTATGCAATGTACTTGAAGATACTTGTTTAATTCTGTCTATAATTTCTACGTGTTTTTGCAGCAAGAGGGTTTTCTGATCACCTAATTTGCTGCTTTTCCAGAAACCCAGGTCTCTAAGGATATCTTTTTAACATCAAAGAATTTCAAAGACCCCCCCACACACCCACATTCTATCATCATCATCACTACCACCATCGTATTATCATCTTTATCACCACAGCTAACATTTAATTAAAACATGTTCTAGGTACTAAGCTATATGCTTTACATAAGATTAACTTTTAAATTTCCACAGTCCTATGAGAAAGATACTCCTTAGTTGTTATAATTTTATTATCCATCTGTTGAAAAAATAGCATCACATGTTCAGTATAATTTTCAAATAGTATTTTATATCATTATAATAGCAGCTCATATTTTTTAAAATATTTGCCTGTATATGTGCAAGATACATCATTTATCTCACCTACAGGCTCTGCTAGGTGAGCATAGGGATTTTGGACTGTCCTGACAATAAATTATCACTCCTTTCCCCACTTTACTCCCCCACATGGGTCTGAAACCCTAGGTTAAGATCCAGTTCTCTATATGAAACATAAGGGAAAAGCTGAAGAGCTACCATATGCCAGGTACTGTTTCCACAGTGTTACCAATATCTTGTTTAAATTGTTCAACTTAAATATTACCATAAGAATAGGTACTATACTTATAATTTTACAGATAAGGATACTAACATTACAAGAGATGAAATTATTTATTCAAGATCACACAAGCAGTCAATCTCAGAGTCAGACTCAACTCCAGGTCTCCCAGCACTAAGTGTGCCCTTGACCACACCAGTGAATCACCTCTACTGCATCGACCATGTGCCCCTGTGTAGCTGGGAATGTTGTATATTGCACAATTTTAGGGGATGCCATTTACACTGTTGACATCAGACTTGTATATTTATTTTGACAACTTCCCATCAGATGACAGTAAATCATCGCAAGGACAGAGCACATTTTTCTAATTTAAATAACAGCAATAGTTCATAAGTGATGTTCAGTTTTTTGTTGTTGTGGGAAATTGGACATCTCCTAAGAAAGCCATTTCATTTTAGTGGCAATAGTTGCCAGAAATTTTCCATCACAAGCCAAAACCAGCACTTCGGCACTTCCACTAGTAAGGCCTTAGAGCAGTGGTTCTCAACCTTCTGGCCCTTTAAATACAGTTCCTCATGTTGTGACCCAACCATAAAATTATTTTCGTTGCTACTTCATAACTGTAATGTTGCTACTGTTATGAATCATAATATAAATATCTGATATGCAGGATGGTCTTAGGCGACCCCTGTGAAAGGGTCGTTCGACTGCCAAAGGGGTCGCAACCCACAGGTTGAGAACCGTTGCCTTAGAGAGTGAGAACCAGCCCACTAAGCCAGTGATTCTCAAATTCTTGTGTCTTAAGAATCCACCTGGGAACTTTTAAGAGGAACATATCTGAATTAAGAATTTTTAAAAACATCACACCTGAATTTATGATTCAATATGTCTAGAATGGAAAATAGGAAGCTACAGATTTGACATGCACTCTAAGTAATCCCTGAAAACACCATTGGCAGACAGTTATTAGGCCTCCTCAATCTCTTAATGCAGTTCAAACAATCTCTGTTTTTAATTTAAGATTTCTTAACTCTAGCTCTCTTCACAAGACAAAATACAGTGTAAAGAACTCAAAAATTCTACAGCAAAAGGTAGGAAAATGGCCCTGTAGTTCTAATGTATGTAGAAACCATAAATTGTCAAAGTTTAAATATTCAAAATTACCTTTATAATTAACCATTATACATTTACAAAGTTAATATTATTCAAAAATTAAAATTCATGTTTTTAACTATTTTAAAATATATTTTGTAAGACCTGTAATATTGGAAGAACTTCCCGGCCATCGCTTGGAGTCCCAAATAATTCACTAGTCCTTTTATTTAAAGATGTTTCTGAAAAGAGAGAGAGAGAGAGACTTATTTGGATTTTGATTGGGAAAAAATAACTTATAATATTTTTACTACAATCAGAAACAGGAATTTTCACAGATCATGTAAGGCATAATAATAATGGCATTGTGGAGAGAGAGAGAGAGAGAGAGGCATGAAAGGCATCTGTTGAGTGGAAGGTTGGGAGGCTGGATCCCAATGGTCACCTCTTCCAGGAAGCCTTCCCTGCTGCCCCAGACAGGTGAGCTGTTTGTCACCTGTGGGCACCCTCCTTCAGAGCTCCTGTTACACTGCGTTGAGATGACCTATGTGACTTAACTTAAGCCTGGGCCCAGAACCATTGCCTCCCAAACCCTGAAGGTTTCACAGGTGAGGAAAGTGAGGCCTGAGAGCGGGAGGGACTAGTCCAGCCGTGGGCAAACTACGGCCCGCGGGCTGGATACGGCCCGTTTGAAATGGATAAAACTAAAAAAAAAAAAAAAAAACCCGTACCCTTTTATGTAATGATGTTTACTTTGAATTTATATTAGTTCACACAAACACTCCATCCATGCTTTTGTTCCGGCCCTCCGGTCCAGTTTAAGAACCCATTGTGGCCCTCGAGTCAAAAAGTTTGCCCACCCCTGTGTGGTTCTCAAACTTTAACACATACCAAAATCACCTGGTAAGCCAATAAACACTAGAAAGGTCCAGGCTTGTTGAAGTAGAATAGGGCCTGGGCCTTACAGTTTTAACAAATTCCCAGGTGATACTGATACCAATCAAAGTGTGAGAACCATGACTAAAACTCCACCTGCAAAGCCCTGTTTAACAACAGAGGACAGGCAGAGCTGGAAACTTGTGGTAGGAACCAAAAATATCATGGTGACTAAAACATGCTCTCTTCAAAAAAACATACACTCTATCAGGAAATGGAAGAGCAGGATGTATAAAAGGGAATTAAAGGAGAAAAGAACAGAAAAGAGGAAGAATGAGGAAGCGGGGTGATGAGGAATGGAGAAGAAATATATAGTGTAAGACAGTTTCGTCTGCCATTGATTCATACAGCATATAACTATATTTAACATTCACTTGGTTAAACCTATATCTGTCTCTGATTATAAATCATCGATGAAGCACAATATTGAAATGTCTAGTTTCCATTAAAAAAATTTATCCTGTATTCCAATTTGCACTGATCTATTCATATGTGTATATGTGCATTAATATGTAATTCATCCTTTTTATTCAATATTCTACCTTGAGTTCTTTTAAATTTTCCTTTCGGGTTTCCTAAAGTCTCCAATATTTCACTTAATCGTAATGCGACCTCTGCCACCACTACAATGTCAATCTCTTCCGTTTTGTAACAGTGAATTACTTCATTTATTTGCCACAGAAGATAAATCCACTGAAAAGAGAAAATATACAGCAAAATCAAATTAAAGTATATTACATTGTAGACAGAGTCACACTGTTCAAAACTTAGAACTTCCTTGAAATCCTCATCTACTAATTATATTGAAATGTTATACTAGTACAGGTACCTCCTCCATATTAGTGCATCTTAAATATAAATAGTATAAAATTCAATGACCCTAATGAAATTATTTTTAATAATCAATATGTTTATGTAAATTTATAAAGAAGATCTACTTAAGCTTCTGGTCTGCATATCTATAACCATAAGGAAAATTTATCATGTTATTTTCATTTATCAGTGAAGATTTTATGTATCAGTGAAGATTATCTTCAAAACTCTGAGTCCCCTTCCTAAAAGGAGCTGTTATATTCACTATCGAAGCCCTCCAAAATATTTCTAGTTCCATGGCAGGCACCTTGAACACTGTCTTTGATGCCTATAAATTCAAAGCTCAGCACAAAATAAGCCATCACACTTTGGGAACTAAGACGAGAAAATAGTATTTATGCACCCACATCATTACTTCATCAGAGCATCTGATAAAATCATGCCCAGGCATCCTAATGTAGCTCATCTCAGCAAGCCTCAGAATCCCAGGAAACTGTTATTGCTAAAATATTTTCTCCTGCATTTCCAGGTTATCATATTTACCTGCTCAACTTTTACCTTCCCATGAAATAGCTCCTTATTTACTGGTAGCCTAAATATATTATTGCAGAAATAAACCTAAAACTCCTTACTTATTTGTATTTTCTAAGATTAAAGTTCTCAGTAAATTTATCCAAGCTCATTTGACCTTAGAAACATACTTATTCCTCCCTTAAAAACCTGAAACACCTCCCCACTCCCCAAAACTAAATTGGGGCAGGAGTACAGGGAATACACTTAAAAGTTGACACAGCAATACATTTACAAAATGGTAGTTATGCAGGTGGAATAACAGGGACAATTGAACTATCACAATTTAAATTAGCAATAACAAAAAATATGTGAAAGGAAAAAAATAAATACTTTGTTAGTACTGATTTTCTGGGTGAATTTTGAATAGTCAATTCTGGATATATTGAGCCGCTGAATTCCTAATTTGCATTTCTGCCATAAGAACATTATCATGTCCACCACAATTTCTTTATCAGGCTGAACATTCTGAAAATAAAAATGAGAAAGTAAATTTTCAAGAATAACAAGACATATAGATGACATTTAATGTGTTGAAATCCTAACCTTCAATGTAATTTCATTGGGAGGTGGCTTAGGAGGTAATGAGGCATGAGGGGGAAGCCCTCATTAATGTTAGGTCACAGGGAGAAGACAGCCATCTGTAAACCAGGAGGTGAGTTCTCACCAGACACCAAGTCTGCCAGTGCCTTAATCTTGAATTTCTCAGCCTCCAAAATTGTAAAAAATAAATGTTTGTTGTTTAAGCTGTCCAGTCTATGGCATTTTTCGTTATAGCAGCCTGAACAGACTAAGACATAAACCAAATCATTAAATTCTCACAACAATCTATGAAGTGAGTTCTCTCTCATTATTCCCACTTTACTATCATCCCCAGATGAGCAAACTGAAGCAAAGGAGATTAACTGTACTTCCCAAGATGAAATGAATAGAAAGGAGCAGAGCTGGGATTCAAACCCATACAGTCTAGTTCCAGAGACCTCAGTCTTAACGAATGTGCTAGGCTATTTCTGTCTCTCTAAAAAGAAGTCTCAAACATTTTTAGGCAAGTACATAAACCAAATTTGAAATGTTTATATATATCTTTCTTTTTTAAATTCCTATATTATAATAATAAAAAATGGGGGGGGGGTGGTTAACTAGCAAGAGGAGAGAGAGCAGGAGGTGGGAAAGGATATAGACCAGGCAAAAGAGACATGAAGAAATTAAACAAAATATCACATACTTATATATCTGAACTAGAAGATAACGATTTTATGATTAAAACACAAAACTGAGCTCCTTTGGGGAAGCTCTAAGATTAATTTGTATATGTATCACCTTAGTACAGTGTTTGGGTACATAACAGAGATAGATAAGTGTTGATTGAATTGAACTGAACTGAACCAAAATGGGCATGATTTTTTAAAAAGCAGACAGATAAAAATTCCTTATTCTTTTCAGCCTTGTTTAAAACTTTTCGGTTTAGCTCTCTCACTATAATCTTTATATTTGCTACCAAATATCTTTCTTTCAAAAATTAACCTGTCGCAGGTTATAACTAATCTAATAAACCCAGAAGAAATAGAAAATACTATAACAGTAGATCATCTCAAGTCCCTCACTGTTTCACTTACCTGAACAAAAGTTAATAAAATGCTCTATAATTGTGGTTTTCAAACTTTTTTATAACAGTAAAATCAAATTTTCCAAATAAAATTCCATCAGAATCTCAACTAATTAAAACAGGCCATGATATTACTACCCAAATCTGGGCTCCCGCGGAACCGCAGAAAAGGCCTGGAGATCCTGAAATTCAGTGTTAAAACCAGTACTGTACTATTTTTTATTTAAACATTCATACCCATGAACAGGTCATTTCTAAACACTGGCCACGGTGTGTAAAGTGATTCCAGATGATAACCAGGCTTTGTACTCAGGAACTGAAAAGCAGTGTGTTACCAAGAATATAAACTCTTCATTAAAAACACTAATTTCCTTCATTATTAGAAACTAGAGGTCTGGTGCACAAAATTCGTGCCCTGGGTGGGGGGGCATCCCTCAGCCTGGCCTGCACCCTCTCACAGTCCTGGAGCCCTTGGGGGATGTCTGACTGCTGCGGAGGCAGGAGAGGCTCCCGCCACTGCCACTGTGCTCACCAGCCATGAGCCCGGCTTCTGGCTGAGTGGCACTCCCCCTGTGGGAGCGTACTGACCACCAGGGGGCAGCTCCTGCATTGAGCGTCTGCCCCCTGATGGTCAGTGCGCATCAGAGCGACAGGTCCTTCCACTGTTCAGTCAATTTGCGTATTAGCCTTTTATTATATAGGATATAGGCAGCCTAAAAATTTCCCGAAAAAGAAACAGATTGACATCCAAAATGATGACCATAATAAAAAGAGACTTAAAATTATGTCAGGATAAAAATATCTTATTATAAAGATTAAAAAATATATAGAATTTTGGAAAGGTTCAATTCCTGTGAGATTTAACTCTCACTTTAAATTAGATACAATAGCCTCCTTTGATACTATTAAAAATTACCCAAATAGCTATTTCACCTGGGAAGAGTTGCAGACACAGGAATACAAGGCTGCTCCTAAATGGAAAACATCGTCTGAAAATCCAGAATTCTTCATATAAGTATCTCAATTCATAAAGTAAAGGAAAATAAAACAAAAATCAATTATAAAATTTCAAGTAGAAAAAGCACAGAAACATAGAAATTCTACAGAAATGATACAACTGATATCTAGGCAAATACTATGTCAATAAGACTCTTAGCGGTTCTCAACCTGTGGGTCGCGACCCCTGAAAATACATCCTGCATATCAGGTATTTACATTACGATTCATACATTAGCAAAATTACAGTTATGAAGTAGCAACTAAAATAATTTTATGATTGGGGGTCACCACAACATGAGGAACTGTATTAAAGGGTCGCAGCATTAGGAAGGTTGAGTTTAGATGCTTCTATATGAAAACTAATCAAACTGGGCTGTTATTCAATTAAAATTGACTATTATCATCGTCATCATCATCATCATCATGAATCTACAATCTGTATGGTGACTATGGAAGTAAAGAAGCTTATAATATTAAAACATATATGAAATATGGCAAGTGAAATAAAAATAACAAAAATATCTATTCAGAAACCACTAGAAAAAAAAGTGTACCATTACTTGGTACAAATTATTTACCACAACTGAGCAGCCACACAATGCCTTAAGAACATGATAAACCATAAAAAAATGGGATTAAATAATTCTCATTGGTCTAAAAAAATAGAGGCTGCAGATTTTCAATTATATAAACAATAACTTTGAAGACTTGGAAAACTCTGCATGTATATTTCCCTTACCAAACTAATGGCTTTTGCTCTACTGCCCTGCTGGTCTCTCACCTACCAACCAAGGCAATCACTAAGTAGAACCTCCTTCTGCTACTCAAAACCTACCACTCAGAATAAAATCCACCATCCTTACAAGGTCTAGGATGCTGTAAGATCTGGAACCCAGCTATGCCTCTGACCTCATCGCCTCACATTTTCAAATTCCACAGCCACCACCAGTGCACTCCAGACACACATACCTCCTTGCTATTTCTTCAACAACCAAGCACACTCTCACCTCAGGACCTTTGTACTTCCTACCCTGCTGCCTTGAACATTCTCTCACCTCACTCTTAAAGTGCATGTTTTATCAGATAACATTATCTTAATATTTCAAAAAGGCAAATAAATACTCACCAGAAACAGCATTCTTTTTAACATAATAGGCTGCCTGTCCTTCTTTGAAGTTTTCCAAAGGGAAGACCAAACCTTTGTTCCTCTTTATATTGACTAGAGGTTCCATTGCAAAAAGAAGAGTTAAATCCTTCTCTGCTTTCTTTGACTCTGGGTCATCCTGTGTCTAAGTGAAGTATACCCCCCCACACACATACACACACGGTAATTAGCAATTCAATGTCATCTTAACGATATAAAAACAAATGAATGATTTTGCACATTTTACCTGGAGAAAATCAATAAGCTGTCCAGCTGCTGATTCAAATAAGCTCCATTCCTCATAGTTAAAAGCTAATTTTGTAAATTTCACAGCAGTATCGATAGAGATAATATTTTTTCTTTCTATAATAAATTGCAGAAGGGACGTTTTTGGAAAACCAAGCATTCCATCTACAGCAGTATTTGACACTAGGAAAGGAAAGAGAGGTTGGAATGTCATTCATGCAAAGAAGTATTTACTAAATATTAACTACCAGACACTGCCAGGCACTAGGGAGACAATGGAAAAAAACACACAATCCAGGCCTTCACAGAGCTTACACTCTATGGGGAAGAGGGGGGCAAGAAATAATTCAGGGTGCTGTGGGGACAAACTGGAAGGGCATCAAACACAAGGATTAAGGTATGAGAGTGGTAAGGGAATGTCAAATATAGAGAATTAGTAAAGTTAACTAGTCAAATAGGCAGCTAGATACTACAGACTGAAAGTTGGGGAAAGAGATTTAAAATAGGAATATAGCTTGTACAGTCATCATGATTTATCCACAGTAAATGACAGGATCAGTCATGGACAACGGACAGCTGCCTAGGACAGAACAGTAAAGAACACCAACATGAAAGAGAAGGGAGGCAAAAGGCAGCAAAGAAGAAGGTTTAGAGAGAAAGGACTAATCAACTGCAACAAATACTGAAGGGAAAAATGCACTGAAAGGTGACCCTTGCACTGAGCAATAAGGTTGTCATTCTCAGTAGAGTGCTGGGGACAGAAGACGGCTTATATACATGTAGGAAGAAAAAACTGGGGACAATGAAAATAGACAATTCCTCTAATAAATCTGACCATAACGGGAAGAAGAAATACAGGGAGGAAGTTGAAAGGGAACATGAAGGAACCATTTGGAAAGATTAGGTTTAAAGACCTAAAGAGGAAGAGAAGAAACATCCCTTGCATTTTAATAAGAGGCAGTGGAAATGATGGGTGCAGATGAAGGCAAATTTTCATGTCTGGGTGAGCGAGGTCAAGGGAGTTGTCATCTGAGATCTTGTATTTTCCTTGAGATGAGCCCAAACTGTGGCACAGAGGCTCCCTGCCCTAACGTGGGCATGTGCACACAAGTACACACACACACACACACACACATCCTAAGCTCACTTAGAAGTACACAAACTAAGGTTGGGGCCTTAGCTTTCACGGCTCCTTCCAGGTGGACATTATCGCCAAATCAGCTGATGTTCCAAAGCAACAGAAGCTAAGTTCATAAGCAAAGACAATTAAAAGTACAAATGCCTTTAAACAAAAATCACAGACAACAACATCCTTTACCAGAGGAAGCATAAAAATGGAACAGAGCGAACAACTTAAGGAAATAAGAGAATATTAGGAACATGAAGCAAGAATAAATGGCTGTAAAAAGAGAATCAAATGGATATTTGGTATAAACTATATTATTATTGAAACAAAGACTTCAGTAGATGGATGGAATAGAACATCGAGAATCAAAGAACAAATCAGTGATGTAGAAAATCAGATTGAGAAAGCTTCTCAGAAGACAGTGTAAAGGAATAAAAATGAAAATAATAAAATAAATAAGTATGGAAAGGGAATGTGTTAACATTTGTCTATTAGGACCTTGGAGAATTAAGAAAGGTAAACATAATGAAAAGAATGAAGAAGTAACATGAAAAATTAAAGATGTAAGAGATCAAAGTACCTCCTGTAATACTAACACCACCCCTAGACCCAGTATAATGAAATGTAAGAACATAATAGAAAAGAGAAAAATGTAAAGCCACATCTATAAAATAACAAGATTTAAACACACAGACTTCTCAACTCCATATGCAAAACTATGGAGAAATGCCTTTAAATTTTTTAAAGAAACAAACTTTTAAGCAAAATATCATATCTGGAAAAACTATTTTAAAGTTCTCAGAGTTTGTATTTGAGCAAAAAAAAATTAATTTATAAAGAAGCAGATGACTGGATTTTAAAAAACTATGGTACATTTACACAATGGAATACCACACAGCTGTAAAAAAGAAGCAAGTCTTGCCCCACCAGCATAGCTCAGTGGTTGAGCATTGACCTATTAACTATGAAGTCACAGTTCAATTCCTGGTCAGGGCACATGCCCAGATTGTAGGCTCAATCCCCAGTGTGGGGCATGCTGGAGACAGCCAATCAATGATTCTTTCTCATTGTTGATGTTTCTACTTCTCTCTCTCCCTCTCTCCCTCTCTCCCTCTCTCCCTCTCTCCCCATTCCTCTCTGAAATCAATAAAAATTATACAAAAAAAGGAACTCTTACCCTTTGCAACAGCATGCATGGACCTGGAGAGTATTAGGCTAAGTGAAATTAGCCAATCAGAAGAAGGCAAATGTCATATGATCTCATTAATATGTGGAATCTAATGAACAAAATAAACTGATGAACAAAATGTAAGCAAAGCATGGGAAACAGACTGACAGTGCCCAAGGGAATGTTGAGGAAGGGTGACTGGATCAAGAAGTTGAAGAGATTAGCTAAAGAACATATATGCATATCCCATGGACACAGACAATAGTGTGGTGAAGGCCAAATGAGGGGGAGGCAGGGGTAGGTGGAGGTGGGCAAAGACAGGAGGGGGGGATTGGGAAAGTCTGCAATAATGTCAACATTTAAAATTTTTAATTTAAAAACAATTAATTAAAAAAATAGTTTGGATGGCAAATTATATCATCACCCAACTATTACCATCAAAGGCATTGGGGAAAAAAAGAAGCAGTCAAAAGGGGGAGTAAGGATGAGGAGAAAAACTTAATATATTTGCTCTATCCAAACTGTGCCACACCAGCCAGGGCAACTGCTATTACCACTTTCATTCCATGTTTTATTGGAGTTCCTATCCAGTGTAATAAATCAAGAAATATATGAAAAAATAAATTAAAATCTTAAGAATTAGAAAGAAATATAATTGACATTATTGAAAATGATTATATATATAAAAATTGAACTACCCATTGAGTTTAACAGGTTTAATAAATTCAAGATCAATAAAAATTGGATATGAGCTTATGTATGAACTACCACACCAAAAACTTCTCTTACTCCTGTTCTACAATAAAATATTATCTTAACAAGTTATTTACTTATTAAAAGTTCTCTTCCTGCCAAAAACAGTTCTGAGACAACATCACGAATTTCTACTTCATCTGTAACAATAGGTCCAGTTTGCAGTGTTCGCCTATTTGAATCAGAAAGAGCTTCCAAGACAGCCAGAAACCGGGATGCAGTGCTATCAAACATCTCATCCAACAACCGTTCTGTGATAGTACGTGGCCATGGCAACTGTAATTTAAAAAAAAAAAAATCTATAATGTCTGATATTATTAGGCAAAGATAAGTAAAATATGCTTAATTAATGCTAAAAGGAGAGTGGTTGGCCTGTCAATGAGATGGCTGCTTTTATGATTTTCATCTTTTGAGGTGTTACTCCAGACTCCATTAAGGTTTATGTCATGTTGCCATTACATCAAAGACTTTGCTATTTCTTTATATGCTTGCATTTCCAAGCAGCATAAAACGGCTCTGTATTACTATCTTTTTATTAGGGCAACACCAATCTCCATATGCTTTGTGGTACCTTAACTACAGCCTTTAGGAACTGATACTCAAACTTTGGTTGCCTAAGAATCCCTCGGGAGTGCTTTTAGATCCACAGACCACATCTCGAGGTTCAGGGGGCCTGTGTGGGACATTTTTAATAAGCACTGCAGGAAAATCTGATGCAGGGTCCTCAAACCCAAATTTGAAATGATATTTCATAGCATAAATTACTGGTCTTATGTTAGTTAACTCTAAAGAAAAGTTGAGCAGCTGTGTACTAATAAGCTAGTGATTGTGTGAGCCCTGTGTGAATCCCCGGCCACTCTGCTTTGTATCAGCCCAGGATGATTTCACCTCTTGCAGATGGCTTGCCTCTGCACTGTATCCTCTCTGACAAATTACCTGTTCTCTGTATTTAGATTACCAGGAAATAAAAAAAGCAGCTCTAGCTGGCTTTCCTAGAATCCATGTCAAGTTAGAACATACTGTCATTTCCCCCATGATTCCTTTGTTACTTTCCTCTTCTTGGATCAAAGTCAGAAAGACAGAAAAACAAAAGCAGGAACAAAACCCCAATAGATTACAGTGAACTTGTTTGTTTTTTTTAATATCATAGGAAAATTAGCAAAAAGAATAGAAAATTTATCAGAGCAATATATGAACACCAAGTAAAGGATTTTAAAATATAAATATTTAGAAGTTCTGCCCAGCAGGTATGACTCAGTAGTTGAGGATCAACCCATGAACCAAGAGTCACTGGTTTGATTCCCAGTCAAGGCATAGGCCTGGGTTGCAGGCTCAATCCCCAGTAAGGAATGTGCAGGAGGCAGCCAATCGATGTTTGCCCTCATCGATATTTCTAGCTCTCTATTCCTCTCTCTTCCTCTATCTCTAAAATTCAATAAAAACATACTTTTAAAAAAAAGATCTATAAAAAAGATTTAAAGTCAAAGTAATAAAAAATGGACTGTCAAGAATGACAAGCAAAATATTATCATCTATAAAAACAACGAGCCCTGGCTGGTTTGGCTCAGTGGATGGAGCATCGGCCTGTGGACTCAAGGGTCCCAGGTTCGATTCCAGTCAAGGGCATGTACTTTGGTGTGGGCACATCCCCAGTGGGGGGTATGCAGGAGGCAGCTGATCGATGTTTCTCTCTCTCTATCCCTCTCCCCTCCTCTCTGTAAAAAAATCAATAAAATATATTTTTTTTAAAAACAACGAGCTCATTCAAGTATATTTTAAAAATTAAAATCTCTAGTAGAAAGATAAGATTATCTTTCAAAGACTGAAAGATAATTCACCAAAAAAAGAAAACAAAGAGTAAACACAAATATAAGGAAAAGGTGAATCTGAAAAATAAAATTTTAAAAACCATTTTATAAAACTGAATTATAAAAAACTGATAATATCAAAATGGTAATAGCTTGTGGCAAAATTGGTAAATACAGGTTGTCACCCTGGAGAACTCCTTTTTGGAAATTAATTTGGCAATATATATCAAGGAAGTCACAGTTCGATTCCTAGTCAGGGCACATGCCCAGGTTGCAGGCTTGATCCTCAGTAGGTGGTATGCAGGAGGCAGCCAATCAATAATTCTCTCTCATTATCAATGTTCTTATCCCTCTCTCCCTCGCCCTTCCTCTCTCTGAAATCAATTATTTTAAAGCAAATAAATAAGTAAATAAAGGCAGCAGCTAATATGTACTGAGGACCTACTATGTGCCAGGAACATTCTAAGGGCTTTATCTATATCTCATTCGATCACTACCATTATTTCCTCCATAATACTTATGATGAACTATAATTATTTTATTTGTTATGTAATTTTTCCACTAGAATGTAAACTCTATCTAATTTACACAGCAGGTACTTTAAAATGTATTTATTGAATGAATCACTAAAGTGTCAATCATTAGGAGTCTGAATTAGTAGTCCTTTAAAAGAATCCTTTGAAAGACAAAATGATTTACTGTGAGTTATTAACTGACTTACAAACTCAAAACTGTTTTATAAAATAAATGTAATGCATATTGAGACTAATTTCTCTTATAGGAAACACAATACAATTATTTTGTACACATAAAGCAGGACATTATGCAAACTATGTCAAGATAATATGCTATGACTTTATAAAAAGGGTTATGTTGACTATTGTCTATAAAAAGTACCCACTAAACAATTATAATTTTTTCCTAAAAAGATATACCATCAGAACTTTCCATATAATAATTATCATAAAGGAAACCAGGAATAAATGATTTTAATGTAATGTTATCTAGAATTTTAAACATTTTTCTTTGAAAATATATTTTATTTTTATACCAGGATGATTATAAATTGAGTCCTAATAATATGCTAATTAGTAACAATCTTGCAGCTTTGAAAACTTAAATTTGGTTTGCTCAGAGGAAAAGAAAAATGCTATTGAGAAAAAAAAAAAGAATTATCCCCTGCTCTCTTACAAACACGATAGCATTACTACTTAACAATACCAGATGCAGGCAGTTCAGCAGCTCATCCATGAAATTATCATTTGGCAAGTTATCTACCACCCACCCCCCTCCAATTATACATCACTGGTTGGTAAGGGATATTATTTTAAAAGGCGATATGAAATATACTTCTGGGCTCAGTCATCAATATATCATTGGTCAAGTAGCAATAGACAGCTACAATGTCCAAATAAAATCTGGATTTATATATTAATTTATTTAAAACTTTATAAAGGAAGAATCACTCCTAAATGTTACAAGAAGAAATGACTTAAGGGAACAGCACTCACTGCAGTACTGAGAAAGTACTGGATTAGAGACCTGGGTTCTAGTCCCAGTGCTGCCAGCAGCGGCCTCGTGACCTTGAGCCAGTAATTTACATACTCTGGGATTTATTTCCCCATCTGTAATAGACAGGGACTGAACCACATGCTTTCTAGAATCTCTTCCAGACCCTAAGATTCTACCACTCTTCTGTCAGAAACTGCTCATCGTCCTCCCGCTTCCCGCCATTTTCAGTCCCTGCAAAGAAACTCGCACAAGAGAATTTATGACCACCACAACAGTCAGGGAAGGCTTCAAATAAACACAGAACTGGCCTTAAGGAATACTGAAATGCCCAAAGGCAAAGGGGAAGACAGTGGGAGAAGGAAAAAGGCAGGAGGGAGAAAAGGCAGAGGACCCCACAGGCATCACTAGGTCCCAGGCCCCTCCTGTGATAGCCCTTAGCGCTGTTGGCCAAATACGCTTGTGGCTGGAAGGGGCCGTGTGACAAGGTTTGATATGTGAAAAGCAGAAACTGTAGTCAGCTCCATGCTGGGCATTACTGCCTGTGTGAGGTCCTCCAAAGCTCTCTTATATCCCCTCCGACTGAAGAACCAGCAATTTTCTCAATGAGGATGGCTCCTCAATCTGGCCCTGAGCCGCAGTCATGAGCAGTTACCACTTGATTGCAGTGGGAAATAAAGGCTTGTGATAAGCCTCTAAGACATGGGGCTGTTTGTTGCTACACTATAACCCAGTTCCTAAACGCTCCCAAAGGTGAAACTGAAGCGGATGAGAAGAGGTGCTTCTACCTTCTCCCCAACCTCCAAGCCTTCTGACATGAGCAGCCCAAGACAAGGGCTTCTGCAGAACCACTCCGAGGCCTGTGAGTCTGAACCTCTCCCAGGATCTTCTTCAGCCTCTTGCCCTTTAAAGTCACAAAACTGGGACTGTGCGAAGGTACAAAAGCTTTGAGAAAGGGATGAAGTGACTGACGTCGTGCCCACACTGGGAAGGCATTCTTCTCTTTATTTGCCATTGGTGCAGAGATTACTAGTAAGATGCAGGGCTTAAGATACAGAGGTATATAACACAAATATTCCACAAAAAGAGACTGAAAAAGAAAAGACATTTTTACTTACAGCTTGTACTTCCTTTAAGTTAACTCTTACTTTGGGTCTAAAGAAACTTCTGTTTTTTCTTCTCGATTCAAATACTGCTCTTTTGAAGATCATCACTGCCATCTGCCTCAAAGAGAAGAATCGTGTGTGAAGTAACAGTGGGATGCGACCGCTAACATAAAGTATCTCATCAACTGCAGAGTGCAGTACATTTCTTTTATTTCGTGAAATTTTGATACCTTTATCGTGGCCTCCCTATAATATCTCCTGGATGCTTCTGGTGGTTGTGAGGAGCCCATTAATTCCAGTTGCCTTAATTCATCAATTTTAGCTAAACCACGCCGAGCAAATGTCTATATGTAATTAAAATAAATTTAATTCACAATTAATAAAAGAGTAGTGATTAAAAATATATCAAGACATTTGATAAAGATGTATCAAGTGTATGTTTCATTCTCCCATACATTGGACTTAGTTGGTGAACTAAACTCTAGGCTATACTAACTCTCTATAACACAGTAGCTATCCAGTCTGTCATTTCCTATAAGCATCACTAAATTATGTAGATCTAAGGTTAATAAACTGTCAGATATGCTCACTTTATGAAATAATAAATTTTAAAAATAAGGAAAGTAAAATTCTGATATAGGTATTTTCAGTACCTTCCTAATACAAAATAATATTGAATGTAAAAAAAAAGAAAACTAAATAGGGGAGGAGGCAAATTTCATAAAGAATACAATGAGGAAGGAAAGATATCAGAAATCTTATTCAGAAGAGCAGCAAAGAAGGTGGAAGTGAATCTATATATATAAAAAGCCAGCGACCTTAACGGCCATAATGACCATAATGACTGGTCGCTATGACGCCTACTGTGGCCAGCCAACCGGGCCGATCAGGGGGTGGGGCCAGCCGGCCTGCCCCTGATCAGACTCTCCCACCCTAATCAAGAGCCAAGAGCGGGCTGCCAGCCAAATGTCTCCTCCCTTCCCCGAGCCGGCCTGCCCCTGATTGCACTACTCCACCCCAATAGTGGGCGGGGATGGCCAGCCAACCTTCTTCAGCCCCTTTCCCTGGCTGGCCATGGCCCCAATGGGCCCCCACCACCCTGATCGGCCCGCAGCCCCTCCCCCTGCCAGCCCTGCCCCAGATCGATCCCCCAACCCATCAGGGGCAAGGCCTGCTGGCCAACCACCCATGGCCCCTTCCCCAGGCCGCTAGACCCTGATCGGAACCCCCCACCCCATTTGGGGGTAGAGTCAGCCGGCCCACCACCCACAGCCCCTCCCCATGGCTAGCCCTGCCCCCAATCAGACCCCCAACCCCAATCGGGGATGGGGTCCGCTGGCCAATCGCCTGCAGCCCCTTCCCCCAGCTGGCCCAGCCCTGATTGGGCCCTGATCGGGGCAGACTGTCCAGCCAACCTCCTGCCATCTCCTCCTCCCGACAGGCCCAGCCCTGATCCACCCCAATTGGGGCCGGGCCGGCCGGACCCCACCTGTGCACAAATTCGTGCACTGGGCTTCTAGTAGAAAATAAAGGAGAGAGAAGAAAGTAGAGCAAAGAGATAACAGAATGGAGAAGCCAAGCAAATTCCTGCAAATTAAGCCTGGGACTTTTTCTTTGCTTCATTTCAATTTTGGGGGTTTTGTTTGTTTGTGTCTGTTTCAATCTTGCCAGACTTCTAAAGAAGAAAATGCTGCATACGTTATATTCTAAAATATTGAAATCCTCTAAATTAAAAAGTAGCATACCTCTCCATGGATAGCAGCTTGGCAGTCATAGTAGCACTGGCAGACCGCAGTGTAAAGAGTAACTCTCCATGTCAAGTACCTGATGGACAGGAGTGGGACCGAGGACTCCATACACACACTGGCCCACAGGAGATACTCTAAGGCCTTAGAAAGAAAGGGTATAATTGAATAAATTTTCATGTTAAGCCAATAATTGTTATTTTTATTTGATCTAATCAAATTATAGGTTCTGAAACAAGTTGCTGCTGAATACTCAAACCAAAAATAATGAGTCAAGAAAACACAAGCATTTAAAAAGTAAAAGAATAATTTAAAGAACGCAAAACTTCAAGTTAACCATCTTAGAATGTCTTCCTTCTTAGCTCCTAAAGTCCTATGAACTCAGCTCATTTTTATTAATATGTATCAAGTGTCAACAATAGTACAGGAACTACCTCCAACAATAAAATTTTTATTAGCTGGTCTGGAACCAATGTATTATTTTGAAAATAAACTGGTATAGCAGGATAGGGAAAATGAAAAAGGCTTACAGTCTGAAGCCTGTGATACTTAGTAGAAACAGTTGAAGATTTAAATAGACCTGGGGTTCAGGCCCAAATTTATCACCTAGTAGCTGTGTTGTTTTACCTCTCCAGACCTCAACTTTCTCATCTTTAAAATGGGTATTTTGGCGCATCACCTCAGTTCTGTTATGGAGGAGACAATATACATGGCATGCTAGGATGGTATTTGGCACACTCCATAAATAACTCCTATTTCCAGTATAATTATTCCCAAGGTATAATGTGAAATAAAATTATGGGGAAAGGGTCATCATTGCTATTTGTCTGTCTGTAGGAATATATGGAAGAACCTCTTGTGCTATTGTACCTGAGTGACTTTTCCCCAGAAATCTATTGATAATTATTTTTTAACATGTCCTTCCCATAAACCCTATCCTGGGAAACACTATTTGACTACATGTATTCTGCAGTTAACTTTTTCAGTCTTTTTCCTTTCCTCAAAAATATTCTAGCCCTAGCTGGTTCCGCTCAGTGGATAGAGCGTCAGCCTGCGGACTGAAGGGTCCTGAGTTCGATTCCAGTCCAGGGCACATGCCTGGGTTGCAGGCTTGATCCCCAGTAGGCAGCATGCAGGAGGTAGCCAATCAACGAGTCTCTCTCATCATTGATGTTTCTATCTCTCCCTCTCCTTTCCTCAATGAAATCAATAAAATAATTAAAAATATTCCAAAAGCTCAAAGGGTAATTAGATTATATAGCCTTTCATTTGATTGAATACAAGAATAAATTTGGTCTGTATTCCACATATTGTTATAAAAAAGTATTACTGGGATGAAAATAAGAACCTGGGAGCGAAATATCTCAGAATGTTAAATTCTAAATTATATCCATGGGAATATCAGCCTTAACCAAGCAGGTCCTCATACATCATCCTGGGCTATTGGATACACCCTCACTTGTCTCCCTGGTCTCACCATCGCCCTTCTTATAAGCCCCTTCCTTATACATCTTCCTTACCTCCACCATAGTTATCTCTTTAATATGCATACTGGGTTGTGCCACTCTTGTGCTTAGAACACTTCAACTGTTCTCTATTGAGTATATGATAAAGTACAGGCCTCTTGCAGGGCATGCAAAGACAATTCCTGCCTTCCTCCACACCCCATTTACTCTTGACCTTGCATCATATACTTAAAGCTGGTCCAAAATGCTTTCCATTCCACAAAACACACCTCAGCGATCCAAATACATGTGTCTTTGCTCACTCTGTTCTCTTCTTCACCTGCCCTGTAAGGCTGAAACTCTACCTCCACTACTAGCAATGTTACCTTGGACAATTCACTTACACTCCATGTGCCTCAGGTTCCTCATCCATATTGGTATAACAGTCATTAGGATTGTCTGAATATCTAATAAATTACTATACACTAAATGCTTAGGACATAGTAAACGTAAGTGTTAGCTTTGGTAATGACAATGAAGACAGAGGAGGAGGAAGGGGAACAGGAGAAGTTGGAGAAACAGGAGGAACAGAGCAGAAGGAAGAGGAAATGAAATTAATTCACTTGTATTAATTTTAAAAGTTGATGAGTCTAAAGTAGGACTGTTATCTTCATAGAAAAAACAAACTTTGAAAAACCAAATTAAAATTTTAAAATAAAGTGTCCTTATTTTAAAAACTTAAATACATATTATCAAAAGAAAATTAAAAGAAATAGTAAAATTAAAAAGAAAATTGAAAACTATTTTAAATGCTTACATCACAACCAGGGAGATCCAAATTGAAACAATGAAATCCCATTTGTTTTTAATACATCAGATATCAAAGGTTGAAGAGACTGTTAATGTCGTGTTGGTAAAAGCATGGGCCAAAACACTGTTGGTGGAAGAGGTATTGTTGTTTTGGCAATGTTTCTATATTTAAAAGTTTAAGATATCAAAAATAAAATAAAAATGAAAAAAGCCCAGCTAGCATGGCTCAGTGGTTGAGCGCTGATCTATGAACCAGGAGGTCATGGTTCCATTCCGGTCAGGGCACATGCCTGGATTGTGGGTTTGATGCCCAGTGTGGGGCGTGCAGGAGGCAGCCAACCAATGATTCTCTCTCATCATTGATGTTTCTATCTCTCTCTCCCTCTCCCTTCCTCTCTGAAATCAATTTTAAAAAACTTTTTTAAAGAACGAGGAGGAGGAGGAGGTGGGGGAGGAGGAGAGAAGGAGGAGGAGGAGGAGAAGGAGGAGGAGGGAGGAGGAG
>NW_005370777.1:3593751-3613329 GCF_000412655.1 Myotis brandtii
GAGGAGGAAGGGAGGGAGGAGGGGGGAGGAGCAGAGAAGGAAAAAAAAGAAAAACCAAATCCCAGGAAGATACACACACCATTAATCAGTTCAGCCACAGGAGGGCAGTGCAGCATCATTTATATCAGCCTTCGAGGGAACAACACTGAGCATTTCAAAGTTGGATTTGAAGTTTATGTAATGGAATGTGGAATAATCTGACAATTATTGTTCAAGCCAATAACTTTATAAATGAAACATAAATCAACATTTTCTTAGAATGAATAGATTCTACTATATTCTTTAATGCTTGCTGAGTATGATACTACAGTTTTAAATGCCTTAGAAGAAATTACAAATTATACCATAAATGAAAGCAAAGTTGTAATATATATCTTTGGGGAAAAAGATTTCAGAAATCTGCTCTCCCTCAAAAGGGTAGATAGATTTCATTCGATTGAATACAAGCTTAAGCTTGGTAACTTCCCTCAACACAAAAGTATTTTCCATCTGGGAAGAACCCCTATCCAGTCTTGGTCTCCAGGGTGTCTTCAAGAATACAGTGGGAGGTCAAAACATACCAACCCCTCCCATATTGCTTCTCTATTTGAGTAAGTGAGCCAAAATAGGATGGGTCGTGAGGGATGAAATTTAGTCTAATGGTGTTGAGAGGCAGTGCAATGAGGCATTCGCTCTGGCCTCGGCTACACTTAACTAGATGTTCAACATTGAGCAAATTAACTTTTCTGAAACTTCGCTTCTTCATCTATAAGATGAAAGCAATAACAGTACCTTTCTCAAATTTTTGGTATACGGATAATATTAGAAAGTGAGATAATATATGAAAGTGCTTAGAAGCCTACCTAATAAATGGTAGGCATTAATTCCACAAATGATGATGGTGATGATAATGGTGATGGTGATGATGACAGTGCCAACCTCATAAGACTTAAGGCTATAAATGAGTGTTATTATGTACACAAAGCTTTCCACCTAATACCTAACACATAGTAGGGATTCAATAATAACAAATGGTGGCAATGATGCCTGGATCTTACAGTGATAGGGGTTTATATTTCTCTGGGGTTACACCAACAAAAGCCTGAGGCTATCATATCTATTTCTTCTTTTGTCTCAAGCTATAATAGAGTTGAACTCTAAAATAGCTACAGAATCAGGGTCCCTCAGACCAGAGAAGGCACAGATGTGGTTGGTTCCCTGCTACTCCCTACCTCCCCCGCCAAGGAATAAACTCACCAGCTGAAGGTTTAGAAATTTCTGGGTGAAAATTTTTCATTTCCTTGGAACTTATTATATTGAAAAACTGAATGAATTTTATCCCAACCTTCAAATGCCAACTGTGCAACCATCCACCACTCCAAAATTCTTGCACACACACCTCCTTTCCCCCGCCCTTCCCCGCCTCACTCCCATCGCACAAGACTGGGACCACAGAACTATCCTCCTTCAGCCCTTATTTTGTCAGAAAGAAATTCAAGTTCTATGAGGGGGAGAAGAGATGTCTTAGGTAGAGTTTAATAAGAAATTATTTTAAAATGACTATCATATTAAAATTCTCTCCGAGTTAACAAGTACAAACACGAACAGTTAAATTTTGGCACAGACATCTCTGCCCTTCAAAGAGCTGGCAGACAAATGCTGTAGCAACCAAACTATGGTGGTTCTGTGAAGCAGTGTTTGTTGCTACAGCAAGGGCAAAAGGAATATGCAAGTTCTTTTCAGGAAATCAGCTGGAACTAAATGTAGAATCACTGGAATAGTCTCTAGCCAAATTTCCATTATGCATGGGACAGTCTCCCCTCATTTTAATTCGCACTCAAAGAGCTGGCACTGTCTTGTTCAAATCACTGTCAGCAATAGAGCTTTTAAACTCGAGGAACAAAACAGAGAGCGATTTCAAAATTGTTTTCCGTTAAGCATGCAAATATCCTTCCTTCCATTTTAAGTGTTATTGACTTTTAAGATACTTGGTTATGTTTGGAGAAAATAAGAAAAAAAAAGTATCTATCCTGAGTGTTAGAACATTCAGGGTAAGGTTTTGCATGTGATAAAAAATAAAGTAGTAATGTTCCAAATGCCATTTGAATATGGACTCAACGTAAGTATATTCTCCCTTCTTGGCCTACATCTAATGTAGTGATGGCGAACCTATGACATGCGTGTCAGAGGTGACATGCGAACTCATTTTTTTGGTTGATTTTTCTTTGTTAAATGGCATTTAAATATATAAAATAAATATCAAAAATATAAATCTTTGTTTTACTATGGTTTCAAAGATCAAAAAATTTCTATATGTGACACGGCACCAGAGTTAAGTTAGGGTTTTTCAAAATGCTGACACGCCGAGCTCAAAAGGTTTGCCATCACTGTCCTAATGACTGAACAATGAATACAGGGAATAAATAGGTCTCCTAGAGACAAAAGTGCTACCAACATTGTAGGGAAATCAGTAGAAACCTCAAGTTAAACCTACCAGTGAAAACTGGTGAGTGGGAATCTATACTAATAAAAGGGTAATATGGTAATTAGACCGGACATCTTCTGGATGTCCTTCCGGACAAAGGCATGGTGGCAGGGGCCGAGGCAGAGGCAGTTAGGGGCAATCAGGCCAGCAGGGGGGAACGGTTAGGGGGAGATCAGGCCAGCAGGGGAGGGCGGTTAGGGGGCAATCAGGCTGGCAAGCAGAAGCAGTTAGGGGCAATCAGGTGGGCAGGCAGAGGTGGTTAGGGGTGATCATCAGGCCGGGGGAGCTGTTAGGGGCATTAGGCCAGCAGGCAGAAGCAGTTAGGGGCAATCAGGTGGGCAGGCAGAGGTGGTTAGGGGCGACTGGGCAGACAGGCAGGTGAGCAGTTAGGAGCCAGCAGTCTTGGATTGCGAGAGGGATGTCCGACTGCTAGTTTAGGCCCAATCCCATTTAGGAGAGGGTGCAGGCTGGGCTGAGGGATCCCCACCCCCATCCATAAATTTCATGCACTGGGCCTCTAGTCTTATTATAAAATGAAGTCTCCTTACCCTTGGGTTATGACTGAAACAGAGTGAAGATGTTCTTTAACCCTAATACACTAACATTCATTCATTTATTCATTCACTAACTAGCACGTGGGCCATAAGTCAAGTGCAAACTCTTCAAGCAAAATGAAATCCAAGCTCCACAGCACAATATAAATAGGGTAACTGTAGTTTATCATTCAAATCAGGACACGTTTGAGAGCGAAAGCAAGCATTATTAATAATTACTCCAGGACTACAGATAGAAACCAGAACTGTCCTGAGCACGCAAGAATGGATGATCACCCTGCCTAGAGATATAGTTACCAGGTGGATGTTCAGTATCAAGTTGACAACTTTGGCTAATCTGAGAGACCAAGGGACAGCAGAGAATATCTATCAATTTTAAGAATGCTTTTCTTTCATTAATACTTTAATATCTGCAATTTTACCTATGATCATATTAAAGTAAAACTAAAAATAGTAAATCTATAATACATATTCACTAAATTTTGCTATTATATAATTCACTAAATTGTCTTTGTTTAACATTCAATGCTAACAAAAGTCTTAAGAAAAATAGGAAATATAGGAGAAGATATTTTTTCAGTAAATTGCATACCTTGGAAGACTGACCAATAACCATCAATTTTCTGCAAATGGTGTAAATGTAAACAGTACCTAAATGGAGGAAAAACTCGTTAACATGGTTTATAGCCAAATTATGAAAATTGTATATACTAATTCCTGTGGCTTAAGTCTGTAGTTCTAAAAATAAGCAATCTCATGAGAAAGTTGGATAATGGTTAGAGAGTTATAATCATTATAATTTGTTTTATATCCAAATCATTAAAAGAACTAATATGACCATCCTTTAAATAGGCTGACACAGGAATCTTTAGCCTCATTATAAAAGCAGTGTAAGTTTTGAAATATACTGAACAAAAGAATATTTTTAGTAGCATAATTTATGTACCCTGCGGTTTTAGTAATTCATATTAAATGTTATTGATCCCCATGGTTTCCTTATGGTTGAAAAAATGAATATTTATTTCCAAATAAGATTAAAATATATATTTAATCAGCATGGCATAATACTCAACATGGAAGGAAACATAATAATTTTAAAATCATAACACATAATAGGTTGCATTATATTCATTCTCACTCTCATATAATATTTATCCTATTATTACGGTATGGCCTTTGAGCACTCTAATAAAAAAGAGCATTTTCAACTCCTATTTAACATCATTCAAGTATGCTTTTTTTTTTATCAGATCATTAATTAAATGAGGATAAATGGCTGCTCACAGGGTTGAGGGGAGGGGGAAAGCATATATCTCTATATAAACAAGGACATTATCATGCTATAAACATAACCAAAGGTGGCAACATGCTTTAAAAAGGCATGTAATTATAATACAAGTGGTCTACATATGTCCTATAAAATATCGGATCTAAAATTCATAACCATCAAAATTCAACAATTATGAATCCCATGTTCACATTTAAACTTTAAGCATCTGCTCTAAGACACACATTGCTTAATTAAAACATGCCTGTAAGCATGATAAATATTAATTACATAAATCAGTGACAAAAATATTGAATAAAATCTTAAACATATATGTATAGCACCATACACTTCAGTCCTCAACATTCCAGGACTCAGCATTCTTACTGTGACTGCTCCCAGAACACGGAGCTATTTATTTCATGTGAGGTCCACCTGGGAAGAAACCATTTGGCTAGTAACAGCTCAAGTCCAACATTCTTTTTTTTAAGAAATATGTTTTGATTGATTTTTAAAGAGAGAAGAAGGGAGAAGGAGAGATAGAAACATCAATGAGAGAGAAACATAAATCAGCTGCCTCCTGCACGCACCCTCACTGGGGATTAATTTATGCAACCCAGGCATATGCCCTGACCAGGAATCGAACCCACCACCTCTTGGTTCCTGGGTCGGATGCTCAACCACTGAGCCATGCCGGCCGGGCAAGCCCAGCATTCTTATCTCAACTTGGTTTTGTCCACCTCTGTTCTTAATCTTAAAAATTAAACTAGATAACTGTGTTTCTTTGTGTTTTTTTTTTTTTTAAAGTCACCAAGGAAGGACATGCACAGGAAACGCATGCCTCTCCACAAAAGATGTGATTCAGGTGGAAGCTAGGAGCCTGTATAAACAAGTTAGTGACAGGAACTGGGGAATTTCAGGAGGCCTCAGGAAACTGCCCTCAAGAATGACAAGGACCCTCTGTATTTCAAAAATGTGCCTTTAACCTTGGCAGCCCTTGAGCATCCTGACTAGAACTGATCCCTTCTTAGATGGTTCAGGATCTTGGTGTGGTTCACAAATTCCCACTGCAGAAGCGTGATGGAGCGAAAGCTGGTATAGAATGGAACATAGACTGATTCTTTATACCCTCAGGATATCTCTGGAAGTTTGTTTTGTTTTGGTTTTGAGCAAATCCCTAATATGAATTTTTTGTCTTGTCATGTGATTCCTTTTCATCAAAGATGGCCATCACCAAAATAATCTATTTGAGGTTTAAATTAGTTGGGTTCAGGTTGAGAAGTAAGGTGTTATAGAATACTCATACACCCAGTTGAATTTTATGAAAGAACCAACATTGGTTACATATCTTAAGAAACCAAGGGTGTCTATACATATAATAACCAGTTTAAAATAAACAGAATGAGTTTTCAGTTTTAACTGGAAAAATTAAATGTATTTTGACAAATTGATTAATCAATTTATTTTTTATTACTTAAAATCCAAAGTATTAAAACTACAGAATCTTTGCATTTGCTAATCCTCTAGTTAGAATGCCTTTTCCCCAAATATTCAGATGTTTCATTCAGTTCTTTGCTCACGTATCATCTCACTGAGCCTTCCCTGACCATTCTATTTAAAATCGCAGCCTAACCCAGCCGGTGTGGCTCAATGGTTGAGCGTTGACCCCTGAACCAGGAGGTCAGGGTTCGAGTCCCAATCAGGACACATGCCTGGGTTTTGGGCTCAATCCCCAGGAGGGGGCGTGCAGGAGGCAGCCAATCAATGTTTCTCTCTCATCATTAATGCTTCTTCCTCCTCTTCTCCTTTCCTCTCTCTGAAATCAATTTTTTTTAAAGTTAAATGCATACTAGTCCCAGCCCAGGTCTGGCTCCCCCTGTCTCTTCCTCAGCTTTACTTTTCTCCGTAGCACAATCTGCCATGACCACTTTGGTCTGTTTGTTTGTCTCCCTGAAGCAGAATGTAACCATGAGAACAGGGTTTTCATCTGTTGCCCACTCTTGTGTCCCTAGTACCTAGAACAATGCCTGGCAATAAGTTTTGGATGAATTAATTAAAACAGGGACTGGAGTTAGTAAAAAGCTATGATATTTCCCTCCACCCAGCAATCCCACTCCTGGGCATAGATCCCAGATAACTCTCACACAGGTCTATAAAAGGACATGTACAAGGATATTCATTGCAGAATTATGTGTGCAGCTATAGAGGTAGGGCAAACCAGGTTCTGTACTTAGGAGTCTATGGATATCAAGAATACAAGTCTGTAAATAGAGTCAATGAACTAGATCTATACACAGGAACCTGGCTAGTCTAAAACCATAATATTGAGCAGAAAAATATTTAAGAAAAAGGATAAAATCTAGAGCACGATACCACCGGTGTAAAGAAAAGGCACACACAGCCCACTGGTGTGGCTCAGTGGTTGAGCATAGACCTATGAACCAGGAAGTCACTGTTCAATTCCCAGTCAGGGCACATGCCCAGATTGCAGGCTTGATCCCCAGTAGGGGGCATGCAGGAGGCAGCCGATGGGTGATTCTCTCTCATCATTGATATTTCTCTCTCTCTCTCTCTCCCTCTCCCTTTCTCTCTGAAATCAATAAAAACATATTTTTTTTAAAAAGGAAAGAAAAAGCACACACCAATAAAAGGATATAGAAGATACAGAAATTATTTACTCTATTTTTCCCCCTAAGAATACTGGGATATATTTGTGTGCTGTCTTAAAAGGACAGCACCCAGGGACTATATCATTTCACCACTAAAGCAAGACCTGACTGCAACACCCAAACCATGGGCCTGTCATGCTTCCTGAGCACAGAACGTCTGCTCCTGCTCAGTCCCTGCCAAGACCTATGACCAACTCAGGTGGAGAGATGGCAGCAGCTACTCTGGGGAACAGATCCTCTTGAGGATGATCAAGTACAAAAGCTTGACAATTACTGAATTTAAAACTTTCTTCCAAAGTCAGCCTCATCTCTGGCAGCAAATGTAATTTTCAATCAAATTGTCAAAAAATTATTTGAGGAGCGTGAAGAAGGAAAAGGCTACGAAATGTATTTCAATTGCCATAGATGAGCTAAAATCCAATATGTTTTCTTTCAAGTTAGTTTTCCCCGCTCTTATGCACAGAGAACACACTGTATTATTTTCCCTTTGAGAATATGTTATTCACAGAACAACAGCAAATGACTCATTGCAACTTTTAATTGTAACTTTAAAAAGAAATTAAATTTAAATTGTAACTCTTTAAAGAGAAAAAAAATAAATGCTGCTTTAATATATATATATATACTAGAGGCCCGGTGCACAAAATTTGTGCACAGGTAGGGTCCCTAGGCCTGGCTGGCAATCAGTGCCAATTGGGGCCTTCCGGCTGCCAGCCGGGGCCTTCCTTCCCCAGCTGCTGGCTGCCAGCTGGGGCCTTCCTTTGTTCCGTGACCACCCCCTAGTGGTCAGCACATGTCATAGTGAGCCATCAAACTCCTGGTCTCCTGGTCGAACTCCAGAGGGGACAATTTGCATATTAGGCGTGTGTGTGTATGGATTCCAGAAAGAGAGAGGAAGGAAAAGGGAGAGAAAAACATCAATGAGAAAGAACAATCAATTGGCTGCCTCCTGCACACCTCCTCCTGAGGAGCTAGCCCACAACCCAGGCATGTGTCCTAATGGAGAATTGAACCTTTGACCTCTCAGTACATAGAACAATTCTCAACCAACTGAGCCACCCCGGGCAGGACAATGCTACATTTTGATAGATGATATTTCATGAGACATATATATAATGTATAAATGTATATAAATATACAGTATATATATGCATATAAATATACAGTATATATGTATATAAATATACTATACACACACATATATACATACCAAAGCTCATTACTCAAAACCAAGTTGGAGAAGAAGGTTGATCTGTAGAAAGCCACAGTCACTGCCCAAAGTATTTGAGGAGAGGACCAATAAATGGATGATGCTTAGAACCAATCTAACCTGCAGTGGTTCTTTGATTCTTCTCCACTTTTATTTATTTACTAACTCTGGGCCCTGCTTTCTATATACCTGAAACTGATCATCCCCACAGACATGCTTTGTAAGTTCCTGCATATGAGGACAAACTAAAATATAATAAAGGTGTAAAAAATAAAAAAACAAGCATGCTACTATGAAATAATTATATTTCAAATCACGAAGTAATCAAGTTAACGTCAAACTTGGCATTCACATAACTTCCTGAAAAACATGATGGAAAATAAAATACATTGGCATATACCATTGAAGATGATCCAGCAGAGGTGCTCCTGTGGCAAGGCCACCTGCATGGTGAGTCTTAAGGAGGACAAGATATTCAGACACTGGATCACAGACTCTTTATTCTGCATGTTCAAATCATTGTTACAGACCAGCTGGTAGCTGCAAATATTTCTTCCATTTAAAGCATGAAACTGAAACGCATGGGAAAATATAAATGTGAATATAAATAAAGTTTATGCAACTTAGAAAAGCTTTCCTTAAAATATACAAAAACTAAAATGGAAACAATTGTGCTTAATTTAATAGATTAGTATAGTGCTATAGACTGAATGTATCCCCCCAAATTCTTATGTTGAAATCTATCCCCAATGTGATGGTGTTTGAAGGTGGGGTTTGGGGAGGTAATCAGGTCATGAGAATAAACCCTCATAAATGGGAGGAGTGCCTTTCTAAAAGAGACACCAGAGTGCTCCCTCTTGCCTTCTGCCGTCTGAGGACACAGCGAGAACCAGACAGCAGGCTCTCACCAGACAACCACATTTTCTAGCACCCTGAGCTAAGCCATCCCTGCCTCCATAAAGTTAGAAATAAATTGTTGTTTAAGCCATCAGTCTATGAATTTTTATAATATCCCTAACAAATTAAGACATAAAAAATAGGTTTCTTCAAAGCATCCATTTAATTAAGATTATTACCTTTCCTTAATCAAAAAAAATAATTCAAAAGCAAAAGAAAGTACAAAATCCTATCTCCAAGAATATGGAATTGAATCGTTTTTTGGAAACTCACCAAATGGCATTTTAACGTATCAATTCAGGTATAAATATTACCATGTACACATTGATTTGGCAAATGTTTATGGACCACCTCAATTTGCCACACTCTGCTAAGCAACAGTGACTCAAAGTTGAGGAAGATGTGGTCCCTGTTCTTGGCAAAAAGAAGAGAATTCCAGGGACAAGCAATGTTAGGAATGCTTAAGGTAGTTTCAGTGGTCACTGGATTGAAAGACTTTTGAAAGGTTAAGTAAGAAGGTTTAAGATAAAGAGATTAGGTTATAGAGGTGGTTCATAGTCCGAATATGAAGAGTGTTCCAAGCCATTCCAAGGAATATGGACTTTAGCCAAAGGGCAAAGTCAAAGGGCAGAGGAGTAGAAAAATTTGATTTACACTTTAGAAATCAATTATGACAAAAGTGTGGAAGATGGAAAGCAGAGGGAAGGGCACAAAGCTACATGCAGGGAGGCTGGGAGAGATCAGAGGCATCTGAGATAGTCCAGACATTCCAGAGCCCTGAAATGGGGAAAGATTTAAATCTTGTCTGAGTCAATGGGATTCAGTGACCAATAATATGCAAGAGATAAGGGAGGAGAAGATGTCCGCAGTGATTTCCTGCATGGGTGAATGGCTGGAGGCAATTATGGAGGAAAGATGATGAGTTCAGCTTGGGATATGTCAAGTTGAGATGTCTAAGACACAACTGGATAGATGTGGAGTTCTGAAGAGAGTACTGACGAGACCTGTTAAAGCTATGGGGGTGGACCCTCTTAGTAATACCAATGGGCCTTTCTACCATATGTATTTCCTGCTTGGATACATGTACACTATTTCTAGCCACCATGTAGTTGGTATCACAGAAGATATTCATTGAATGAAAGTTGGGATAATCATTATCTTCAAAAAGTGCTCTCTCTCTTTTACAGATGATACCTAACAGTTTCTGAGTGTTGGGCCCTATTCCAAGTCTTTTCTTATCTCAGCAACCTCAAAACAACACTAGGAGGTAGGCCATTATTTCCATTTTTACAGATGAGGAAACTGAGGCACAAAGAAATCGCAAGGTCCCATCATTAGGCAGTGGCACAGCAGCTCTTTGAACCCAGGCAGTGTGGCTCCAGAGACCAAATCCATGTAATCTCTGCCATAATGCCTCCCTGTAGTACATACAAAGGGAATAATTAAATATTACATACATGATTATGAATGCTCACACAAAACTTTGCTTTTAATAGTTTGACAGTGAATTGTTCATTATTATTGATTCATCTGTGATCTTTATGCATTTAAAACCGAAGATCTATTTCTCTAACAAAACTTCTCAAGACCTCTAGTTCTGTTTTGACAGGTTCCTACTGGACTAAATTTTCAATCTTACTTATTTTATTTTGTTCTACACGTTTGTTAAGAAATGCAGCGTGCCAGTATCATACCAGAACCTCAAATTAAGCATGCAAAAAACCACAAATTCTTGCCTGGCCAACATGACTCAGTGGTTGAACATCAACCTATGAACCAGGAAGTCACAGTTCGATTCCTAGTCAGGTCATATGCCCGGGTTGTGGGCTCAATCCCCAGTGTGGGGCGTGCAGGAGCAGCCGATCAATGATTCTCTCTTATCATTGATGTTTCTCTCTCCCTCTCCCTTCCTCTCTGAAATAAAAAATATATTAAAAAAAAAAAAACAACAACACAGATTCTTCATACCTATTTGCACCCATCACAACAGTCCTGCTGGCAAACTCTTATGTTGTCTTCATTGCTTTACCTTCTGCCTCCAGTCTTTTACCTTCTAATCTATCCTACTAGTATGAACAGCTTCTACTAATTCTAACTGTATTACTTCATCTATTCATCCAGTCAATAAAGTTTTATTGAGGATCTATTATATTTTGTAATATTATTATTAAAAAATAAACAAATGAAAATGTAGCTGGTGACAATAAGTGATACAAAAATAAACAAATAAATAAATAAATAAATAAATAAATAAAGCAGGGAGTGCATGAGACCTGAAAGGTGTAAAGAACGAGCCACACATATATCTAAGATACAAGCTTTGTAGACAGTGGAGCTCACAAGCGCACTGGTGCTAAGCCAGGGAGACAGGGTGAAAGCAGGCTAATGCAATATTGAAAGAGAGAGAGAGAGAGAGAGAGAGAGCGCGCGCTGGACCAGAGTGGGATAGGAGGGGCCTTAAAAGTCCAAAGTTCTAAGCTTTTCATTCCGTACTCTCCCCAATGGGGTGCCAACTTATATTGCCCTGTATTCCCATTCACGCACCTATTATATAGCCAAACATACTTTGAGATTTTCTGCTTACTAAACCACATATGTTTCCAAGGCCTTGAATGATCAAGTTTGGAATAACAGCTTTGGAGTCAGACTGATTAGGGTTCAAACACCAACTCTGTCCATTGCTTTAAGTGGACTGGTTTCTTAGTCTCTAAGAAGCCTGTTTCCTCATCTGTAAAAAAGGCATAATAGTACCCTACTTTTGAGACTATAATGAGGCTGAAAGATGACAATTCATATACTGCATATAGAAGAGCGTAGCACATGGTAACTGTTCAACCAGTGAATCAATGGTAACAATTAATATAATACTGGTATGCCAGAAATAAAGCATAAAATTTTATATCAGAAGATCTGTGTTTAATCTCCAGAACCAATAGTTAGGCTCTGTGCTTAGCTTTCTTTTTCTCTTTTATAAAATAATAATAGTATCTAACTCACACAGTTAATGTGAGGATCAGATCTTTTTAGTTTGTAAACTGAAAGTACCCTACAAATATTAGTTATTATAAGTTATTATAATGACAACTGTCTGCTGGATGAATGAGTGATTATAGTGATACAATCTCCAAAGCATCTTTGCAAAGTCTAATAAGTATACGTTCTTATCTAGCACTGAAAACATTTATTAAGCAACTTGTAGCACACAAGTAAATGCTATCTTAAGCACAGGAAAGACATTTAGCAGCTCTCAACAAAAGGATATATTGCATAGCTAATCACAACTTGTAACTATTTTAGCTGCTTTCATCTTACTGTATTTGCAGCAGTTTGGTCTCCAGTACCGTTTGGAAAAAAGACAGTTTTGAATTGTTGTATATCTGCTATATTCTCATCAAAGCTGATACTGAACTGCTGAAGGTATCTTCCATAGCACTGTAAAAGGGCCAATTTATACTCCTAAAATAAAAAGAGCACTTGATGAAAACTTCAAAATACCATTTTTCTTATTAAAATCTGTATAAATATTAAAATTATATTCAGTAATTATTAAATTATATAATTACTAATATTAGGTACTATTTATATTATTGTTAATAATATCAATCTTGATTATTACCACTATTACTACCACCATTACACTATTGCTACCATTATCACTATCATTTCCAAACACATGTGATAGACACTGTGCTAGGCAATTCATGTGCATTATTTCATTTAATTCTCCTCACAACAAGCCTATTGTGAGATAAGACCATCCTAACTTTAAAGATGAGAATATCCCCAAATTCAATATCACCATGATGGTAATCCATCCACTCAGTCAGAGAGGGAGATGAGTTGTGTTACTAGCCTTGCTTCTCTGATACCTCCTACGCTCCAAAAAAGAAGGAAATAAAAAGATGGAGAGGGGAGAGGAGGGCGAAAAAGAGAGAATGAGGAAGAAAAGAAGGGAATGAGGGAGAGAGAGACAGCGAAAGAAAGAAGGAAGGAAGGAGAGATAAAGAGAAGGAAGGAAATGGAAAAGGAAGGAGGGGAGGGAGAAGGGGAGAGGAAGGAAAGGTGAGAGAAAGACAAAGGGAGGGGAAAGAGGAAGGAGAGAAAAACACAGATGAGCTGGCTCAATCTCCCTTTGATCTGTCAACAGTCTCTGAAGCTGCATCAGGACAAGCCAAAAAGTCTGAGCTATTGTTAGTTATGATTCTGTTAGCTCTAAGTCATGCTTATATTCCCATTATAAAGTCATATGCCTCATTTCTGTAGCCCACAAGGCACAGTTGATCTGGAGAGTTTCAGAGCAGTGGGTGTGAGTCGGGCTCTGAAATATGTGTCTGTTGCAACCCTTACTCAGCTTCCTCCCCTGTAACTGTGTGTCAGGACAAACAACTGCCTTTCAAGTTACGTAGCCCCTTGGGAGGCATCCACAGTCAAATGCTGTTTTGTTTCTATTTCTATTGACTTGTTTGTTACTGGTCACTAATTAATTCTGGTTCTTTTCTGTTCTAACTTGATTCCTATAATGAATTCAAATCTAGGTTCAAAACAAAAGTATTCCAACAAAATGATCTTTACTGTAACTAAAATAAAGAGAGTCTAGAACCAAAGTAACCAGTCGAGTTCATTTTCAGGATTACAAATATATTCTTTATCAGCCCACTTTCCCATCAGTGAAAAGTATTTAAAACATTTTCTTCGTTCCTTCAAGCAAATTTTAAAATATCCTATCTAGACCTCTCTATCTGAAATATTCTGAATCCTTAGTCACTACCCATCATCCACTTGCTTTATCAACTTCTAACATGCTCCTTCCTCCTCCCTACACCAATATCCTCTCCACCCAACTGGATATTCCTCAAACAACCCCCAACGGTGCTGTGTATCACCAACTCCTTCTATTGAGGAGAAGCATAAAAATGGAGAGGGAACACTCTTTTAATTCTTGTCAAAACTGTTATTCCACTTCACATAAATACAGCTTACAAGTTGGAACTCATCATTTTATTTTTCCTATAGCAGCGGTTCTCAACCTGTGGGTCGTGACCCCTTTCACAGGGGTCGCCTAAGACCATCCTGCATATCAGATATTTACATTACAATTCATAACAGTAGCAATATTACAGTTATGAAGTAGCAACGAAAATAATTTTATGGTTGGGTCACAACATGAGAAACTGTATTTAAAGGGCCAGAAGGTTGAGAACCACTGTCCTATAGTTTTCCAAACTGTATTTTCAAGTTTCTAAGAACCATGGTCCAGTTGCATGGAGCTAAGGTGATTCTCTCATTTTGACAGCAGAAAATAGATCTTAGTTCTTCATTATGAAAGTTCCTTTTTATCTTAACCTCTATTTGATAAACTTCCCTCCTAAACCAAAGGATTCAAGTCCAGAAAATAGAAATATAGGAAGAAAATGACGCTGAGAAACTAAAGGTTGAGAAGACACTATATACGGCCAATGTCTGGCCTAAAGTCACTTTGGATAAAATAAATCTCGGTCCAAGGATCCTAGATGAGCCAAAAACTCATATTTAACTTGGAGTAATTGGGGCCTATTCCAGAACTGAAGGGAAAACTTACATCATCATTCACTGAAAAGTCAGCGATGGTGTGTGTGGTCTTAGCAAGTCCATGAGTCCACAGCAATCTAAGACCTGGGCATTGATGTGGAACTAGAAATAGGGGAAAACTCCCATTTGGAATACAATACTGAGCAAGAAACAGGGCATGTATGGAATGACTGCTATATTTACATTCAGCAGAACATTAACGAGGAATTGAAAGTCATTCGAACAGGCACTTGGACACAGGCAACACAGCAGCAAGGCCAGAAGCCATGAGAGTTGTATGCTGGGTAAGGCCAACCATGTGAAAAACAACAGGAAGTGGTGTCTGGGCTCCTTTGTATACCGTAGGAACTTGATGACTCAGCATTTCCTGTTGGGCGCCTACCACACCCTGTTAGCTAGGGCCTCTGCTCCTAGCCATCCCCAGGCAGCTGTCTTTCTGTTCAGGAACATCTCACCTCTGGAAAAATCTCAACTACAAAATTAAAAAACAAACACTCTTTTGGTTACTGTGCCTCATTAAAATTTTATGAATTCATTTATTTTTTTCTAAACAGCAACAATAATCAAATCATGTAAAATAGTAATAGTATTAACCAAACAATAATATAATTAGCCAAATAAGTATCATTTAGGCTCTCTTTACTCCGGAGGCACTTACTTTCATTTCGCAGAGGCTATCTCCAACCTTCAGAAGCTTTTCATTGTAATAGGCAGTGGGCAGCCGGGGTGCGTATTTGGTCCAGATATTAAACAAAGACATAGCACTGTAAAAACCACAAAATAAAATGATATCATCACAGTAGGAAAGCTCAATTAATTAGCAAGCAATCCTTAAAAACTTATCTGGTGCTAAGTCTTTCCAATGTGCCTTTTTTTTGATGTCTAATCTCTCTCTCTCTCTCTCTACATATATATATAATATGTAATATGAAAATGAGGTTGAGACTCCGTCACAGTCACGACCAGCTCAGGAGGAGGGGTCGGGCCCTGCCCAAGCCTGAGAGATCAACACAGAGGGGCGCCTGCTCCGAGCCTCTGTGGCACGTCTGGGGGCAAGCCCCCAGCGGACACACACACACACACACACACACACACACACACACGGAGCCTACTCCAAGCCTCCGTGGCCAGACCGCGGATGTCCATCAATAGGACATCCCCTGAGGGCTCCCGGACTGTGAGAGGGGGCAGGCTGGGCTGAGGGACCCCCACCCCCCAGTGCACGAATTTCATGCACCGGGCCTCTAGTCTATATAATAAAAGCCTAAGTGACCATTACGGCGGCAGAATGAGAACGACAGGTCACTTGAAACACAGGAGCTGCCCCCTGGTGGTCAGTGCGCTCCCACAGGGGGAGTGCCACTCAGCCAGAAGCCGGGCTCACAGCTGGCGAGCATAGTGGTGGTGGCAGGAGCCTCTCCTACCTTCACGGCAGTGCTAAAGTGGAGTGAGCTGAGCAGTAAGAAGCAGCAAACAGGCAGGCGGTAAGGAGTGAGGGGTCCTGGACTGTGAGAGGGATGTCTGACTGCTGGCTTAGGCCCGCTCTCCGGGGAGCAGGCTTAAGCCGGCAGTCAGACATCCCCTGAGGGGTCCTGGATTGCAAGAGGGCGCAGGCCGGGCTGAGGGACAACCCCCTCCCCAGTGCATGAATTTCATGCACTGGGCCTCTAGTTATTAATAAATTATAACTATAGGTAAAATCATTGCTTTTGTGTAAAGCACTGATGGAAGCTCTTTATATGTATTTTTATAAAACAGATGTTTTTAGGTTTGCAGAAAAATTGAGCAGAAGGTATAGAGATTCCCTATATACCTCCTGCCCCACACATGTACAGCCTCCCCCATTATCCACATCCCCCACCAGAGTGGTACAATAGTTACAATTGATGAGCCTACATTGACACATCATTATCGCCCAGTGTCCATAGCTTACATTTGGGTTTATTCTTGGTGTTGTACATTCTATGCATTTTGACAAACGTATGATATTACTATTCACTGCCCTAAAAATCCTCTGTGCTCTGCATATTCATTCCTCCCTACTCTCAACCCCAGGTAACCATTGATCTTTTTATACTATCCATAGTTTTGCCTTTTTCAAACTGTCATATAGTTGAAATCATCCAGTATATAGCCTTTTCAGACTGGCTTCTTCCACTAAGTAATGTGCATTTAAGATTCCCCCATGTTTTTTCATGGCTTGATAGCACATTTCCTTTCAGCACTGAATAATATTCCATTGTTTGGATGTACCATAGTTCATTTATCCTTTCACTTAATGACAGACATTTGCTCCCAAGTTTGTCCATTTGAATAAAGCTGCTATAAACATCCATGTACAGACTTATGTATGAACATAAGTTTTCAACTCCTTCCAGCAAATACCAAGAACAGTTTACCAGAATATATTTAATTTTATAAAAAACCACCAAACCACCAAAGTATCTTCAAAAGTGGCTGTACTCACCAGCAATGAGAGATCCTATTGCTCCATATCCTCAACAGTATTTGTTGTTGTCAGTGTTCCAGACTTTGGCCATTCTAATAAATGTGTAGTGGTGTATCATTGTTATTTTATTTCATTTTTAATATATTTTATTGATTTTTTTACAGAGAGGAAGGGAGAGGGATAGAGAGTCAGAAACATCAATGAGAGAAACATCGATTAGCTGCCTCCTGCACACTCCCTACTGGGTATGTGCCCGCAACCAAGGTACATGCCCTTGACCGGAAGTGAACCTGGGACCCTTGAGTCCGCAGGCAGACGCTGTATCCACTGAGCCAAACCGGTTAGGGCATCATTGTTATTTTAATTTGCATCTCCCAGGTGATATATAATGTGAAGCATCTTTCTTTAGGTTTATTTGCCATTTGAATATCTTCTCTGGTCTGTTAAGGTCTTTGGCCCACTCTTTTAATCAGGTTGTTTTTTCTTACTGTTGAGTATTAAAGTTCTTTGTATAGTTTGATAATAGTCCTTTATCAGATATATCTTTTGCAAATTTTTCTCCCTATCTGAGGCTTGGTTTTTATTCTCTTGACAGTGACTTTCACAAAGCATAAAATTTTAATTTTAATGAAGTCCAGCTTATTAATTCTTTCTTTCATGGATCATGCCTTTGATGTTATATAAAAACATATTGACCCATGGTCATCTACATTTCTCCTCTGTTATCTTTTAGGAACTTTACAGCATTGTATTTTATGTTAGGTTTGTGATCCATTTTGAGTTAATTTCTGGGAAGAGTATAAGGTCTCTGTCTAGATTTTCTTTTTACAGGTGGATATCCAGTTGTTCTAATACCATTTGTTGAAGTGACTATCTCTACTCCATTGTATTGCCTTTGCTCCTGTCTCAAAGATCGGTTGACTATATTTATGTGTGCCTATTTCTGGGCTCTCTGTTCTGTGCCTTTGATCTACTTGTCCACTTTTACCAACACCACACTCAATTAATGTAGCTTTATATTAAGTCTTGATTGAGGTCAGCGACTGTCAGTCCTCCAACTTTGTTTTCAATATTATGTTAGCTGTTCTGGATCTTTTGCTAACTTGCTTTTTTTTTTCATTTCATTTTCACAACAACCCTAAGATGGGTAATATTAATATCCCAAATATACAGTTGATGAAACTGAGGCTTAGTGTATTCATGCTCTTAACTAGTACATATTTAACTAAGCCTTCCAATCCTCTGGAATATAAACTCCTTGAGAGCAAGGACCTCGACTATATTATTCATTGTCAAGCTCCAAGAGTAGTGAATATAGTACATGTAGGTACACAATAAATATTTGTTGAAACAATGAATGAATGGCTGAATGAATAGAAAAAAAAACATTCTTTGCTTTATTTTATTCTTTTTTATAAAGAGTACAAGGATTCAAATACCTAGTCAATCCATTTAGGGCGATGCTTCATTCCACCAAGTAAAACAAAAACAAAGCATACAGTATTCTCAACATAGTTTCCAATCAAAGTTTCAGGGGGTAGCAGATCATTGCTTATTTTGTTCATTCATTTAGTTAACATTTACTCCTTCCCACTCTCTCAGACATTATAAATGCCTCTAGGAAAAATCCAAATTTCCCTTGACAGTTGTCCAATCCTATCATACATTTCCAGATAAGGACAGTGTTATGGATTAATGCTCTTCTAAGAAGAGACACCAGAGAGCACTTGAGCTTACTCTGGTTCTTCTTCCCTTCCTCCCTCCCTCTCTCCCTGCCTTCCTCTTTCTCTCCCTCCCTACCTCTTCCTTCTCTCTGTTCTTCCTCAGAGGAAAGGCTATATGAGGACAAAGTGGGTATCTGTAAGCCAGAAAGAGAGCTCTCACCGGAAACCGACCCTTCCAAACCTTGATCTGGGATATCTAGCATCCAGAACTGTGAGAAAATACATTTCTGTTTTTTAAAACAGACAATGTATGGTATTTGTATGGCAGCCCAAAATAACTAATACAGACAGGAATCTAAAGTCAAGGACTGAAAATGGTTCTAGTACTTTGATATACATGTTGAGATATTAATAATACAACCTGAACAGAAATGTCAATTAATTCATTAAGGTAATTAAATGATATTGATTGAGTGACAAGGGAAGTAGGGGGCTAGGGTATTCCTGTCTTTGTGGACTGAGTAATAATATTAGTGGCTAAAAAATGTACACATGAAACAAGTACTAAGTAACAATACCAAATAAATGGTGTGGCAAATATAGCCCATAGAAGTTTAAAAAGGTAGAAGCTTTGGGGGTTTTTGTTTGTTTTACCTTTTTCTGTTTCATTTGATGAATCATGAAATCCTACAATATTAGAATAAATATAATGAATCCGAAAAATTCACCATCTTGCTAGAATTCTTTTTAAATTTTTATTTTATTTTATTTTTCCCATTACCATTTATCTCCTCTCTGCCCTTTCACCTCCATCCACCCACCCACCCCCACCTGCC